>NC_043700.1:12038622-12136411 GCF_006229205.1 Suricata suricatta
CAGTCCCTTAAAAGGATTCCTTAAAGAGAAAGTAGATATTTAGTTCAGTTTGTACAAGATCACAAACTCCCTTATACACGCACACGCGCGTGTACACACATGCTCCTTTACAAATATTAGACTGGGAAAAACTGCATGTAAAACAGTTTAGGATCAGAGAAGATCACAAACTAATTGTTTTCCCTTTACTACTATATCTTCTTATGAAGTGTAGTAAAACACTTACATTTCCAGTAAATCATTTTATTTTTATCTGATGATGCACTAAAAAGTATTTTGGGGGTCCCTGGGGGGCTCAGTCAGCCAAGCATCTGACTCTTGATTTCTGCTCAGGTCATGATCTCACAGTCATGAAATCGAGCCCCGGGTCGTGCTCTGTGCTAGGCATGAAGCTTAAGACTCTCTCTCTCTCGTTCCTCTGCCTTTCCCTGCTCTCTCTCTCTCTCAAAAAAAAATAATTTCAATTTTCCTTTTCCATCTTTGTTTAACAGTATCGCTGTACACTTTTTCTCACCCCAATCTGTGCTTCTTGCAAACTTCGTAAACAGAAATGCCGCCCTGCAAAAAAAAAAAAAAGATAAAATGAAAAAATTTTAAATACAGTATATATGTCAGGCTTTGTCATAGACCAAACTACTGTTAGAAGCAAATCAAGAAGGGGGGGCAACTTGAAAGATTTGAGGGGTCTTATGATGTGCCAGGTACTGTCATAGATAGCTTTTTACATGTTTCCTCAATTAAAATGGAATTAAAAAGATGTGTTTTTTGAATTGTTGCTAGATTATATTATATATAACTGCATTATATATTTTTTTTTATTATTGCTACCTGATTGTTTGGATGACTGAATTACCATATCAAGTTTGGAGCAACACACCCTTCTTTCCAGAGGAATAAAATATAAGAAACATGAAAAGAAACCCAAATGAATTCAATTTGTTTACAAAATAGTATGTTTCATAAGATATAAAGAATTTCTCAATTCCCTTTCAAGTTATCAGTCAAAATAAGTACAAGTACAAAGGAAATTTAGCTCAGACATCAGGAAAAATGTTCGTGTGAATACTGTGTTTCAGAAGTGTCATGAAAAATGTTGGTATGTTTCTCGTATTTTTATGAAAAACTATACAACTGTATTTATGGTCTGATTTAGATATATGATTGCCTATATGACTTTTTTTTAATTACTACTTTAACCCTGGTTTCATATTTTCAGAAGCTGAAAGGAACAGAGGTCAAAAAAATTAACCATTCAGCTAAAACTATTAATTTCACCAATGCAAAGATGAATTAAATTCCCTCTATGACAGTGTTTATTCCTTTGTTTGATTGTTTGTCTTTTTAGCTGAACATTCATACTTCCTCAAAGAACTGTAAGCAATGCATTTTTAACAAAATCACAATGACTCTGTTACTTTCATGAAGATTTATTAATACTGACTACTAAATAAAAATGTCAAAGACACAGTAAATATCATGCATAAAAAGCATAAAGAAATGCTACATTGGTTGGAGGACAAATAGGAAACATAATTTACATTCCAAGTAGAAAATGAATTTCTAGTAACGTTAGGCAAAAACAAATTATGGGCAAAATGCTAATGGTTCTCATGATACCTGGATAAAAAGGCAAAATTGAATCAAATTGTGGCTCTCTGTGATGCACAAACAAGGCTGACCCAGGGCAAGACTGTCAAGTGATTGCCTGCCCTTGGCATTGTTCCTCAGGTACCTAGCGTCCTGCACCACCGCCCCCCAGCCCCACCAAGATTTTCTCCTGTATCCAGGCACCTACACGTAGGTGGTCATGAACAAGAATTGTTATTTTAAGTCTCTGCCCATAAAACTTTTTCTGTCCCAAGTTCCATCCTTTTATGGGGCAGTGGTTCCCCAATCTTTTGACCATGGTTCACTTAAGGACTTCTATATCTCAATGTATTCCTACTTTTCAAAGGAAAAAGACCCCATAATTTAAAAAATGAATTTTTTATTACTATAAACAATAGCAACAAAATAACAGTTAACATATTTTGTTACATTAGGAACAAAATAACAGTTAACATATACCAACACAGCAATTACACAACAAAGCAATTGATGAACAAATATAAAATCAAATAGTAATGTTACAAACACGTTAACTCATATATATTTGTCTGCAATCAAGACCAATTCAAAACAGTAGCAGTAACGACATGTCCCTTCCCAGATTTCAGGAATTCTAACAATTTTCATGTGAAAATGAGCAGCAGAAACATTGCAAGGCTCCGAAGCATTGCGTTGCAGTCAGATGTTTTTGTGAATACTAATTTAGAGTTTTCAGTTAATTCTGATAACATGCTAATATTCGTTTATGAGTAGTACCTTCTAGCAACTCAGCAAATACTAGTGAGTGTCCAGTAGTCTGTATGAAATTACATATTATTTAACTGTAGGAGTCAAAGATGAGTTTTCTGTCCATTAGGCTGAACTTTGAAGTTCTACAGAAATCTATAGGGCCTGCTTTGAGCTTTAGGGCCCCTACATCAGCTCACTGATAATGAGCTGATAGGGTTTGAGGCTTTCCCAGATAGAGATTACATTTTCACCCATTTTCTTAGGTGCTAATGACTATGAACTCAAACACCGCAGGCTACCAAAAAGAAGAGAGAGGGAGAGAGGGAGAGAGAGAGAGAGAGAGAGAGAGAGAGAGAGAGAGAGAGAGAGAGAGAAGAAAAAGTTATATCTAAGTAAGCCACAGAGATATGTCTGACCCTGAAAAAAAACATCTTGCCATCAGGTCTAATAATAGGCCACAAACTGGGAACCAGTGCCTGGAACAAGGGAAGTTAACAGCAATAGAGTCTATGGTCAAATCAGCCAAGATATTGATCAGGATCAGATAAAATTAAGGGAGGTCTGGTAAAAGGAAGATGTATCAGAAATGATTCAAGATGATGGGTATGCCGCCTTTAAGGGGTTGAAGGCTGAAATTCTAGAGTCCTGTGTTCCAGATGGGACTTCTTGAAGTTTTTTACTGCAGTTCTTCATGTTTTAGTTGCTCTTACTCATTTAAGTCAGCATTTTTCAGAAGGCATCATTCTTTTCCCAAGACTGAATTATCAGTGCCAAGGGGTGAGGCTACATCTTTCATTTCTTGTTCTCCACTTGCTCTATAGTGAGTTGATTCTATGACTCAATTAGGATTCTGAAGACATCTCCCAGTCTGAACATGTCCAACGATCTTTACAAAATATTTAAAGCGTGTTCTAATGTGAAATTACTATTTTTTGTCCTATTGTATTTTCCAATTACATTACTCAGGTACTGCCACACATTGATTTACACACATCTTTCATACTTATGTGGAGCTTACAGATGGGAAAATGATTTAATAAATTTCACCTGAGCTATAAAGTAGGCTATGTTAGCTGTTGATTAGCAATGTGTTATTTGGATATCAGCTTGGAGCATGGGATTTAGATCTCACTTACTGTTGTCAGTAGTTATTGTTATTCTATTGATAAATGTTTAAAGGAAAGATTTGTCTTGAGCATTATAGATTTTATTTATTCCCAGGGAAGCCAAGGACAAATGTTAATGTGGTTAGGTTCTTTTTCTTTCCTTCTTCTTCCTCTTCTCTTTTTTTGTTGATCCTGATGATGATCGCTTTGAAGAAGACAAGGGGTCAAGAAGACATAAAATGCATTATTTGGAGTAGGTTTTAGACAGTCTAGATGTTCTGATGAAAATTCTAGTTTAGTTGACCCTGACTGCCCTTTGTGTTTGATCTTGGACACCCTGACAGTAACATCATCCACATGCTTACACAGAAGATGGTAAAAATAAGGGGTTGAAGCCTTGCTAAAGCACTTTCCTCATTGATAAAATTGGCAGTGACCTTAATCAGTGACTCTCTAAGCTTTTTAGCACTGACAGAAATAACCATTTCTTTCCACTCTGTCTATTTTCATCATAGACACTCTTTTTCCTGTGATCTTCAGATATGATACATGTCCCCAGGTTGGAAGAGCTTTAGAAATCTGGTCGCTTTACTCTTCTTTTTGACTTATGATTCTTATCAGAATCCTCCCAAATATGTATGTAAGGAGACTCGATTGGAAAGACCCCAGAATGCAGAAAAACTATATCAATAAACACAGAAGTTCATAAGTTTAGTTCCACTTAAAATAATCAGTTTGGTTATCACTGTTTATAAGCCTGCACCGAATACGTATTGCTCTAAGTTATATGTGATATGTCTACTTTTTAAAATCCATAAATTTTGGTCATTTTCTAACTATTTGCAAGGCATATAAAATTGCTGAAGGCTAGAAATAGTTTTTGTGAAAGTTAATAGTAAATGATTATTTTAATTCACTTGATATTTGGAAACTATAATCTTGATTATGTGGCTAGCCTCAGTAGCACCCTTAAGTAATTACTCCCCATAATTTAACATCCTATTTCTATCTTCTGTAATTTTCAGGAAATTGAGGCTGTTAACTACAAACTATAGCTAAAACTTCCAAGTACGTCAGTGTAGAAGTTCTAAGATCCTCATCATTAACTCTATTGTGATCAGGTGTATGTCAGTCTAATTCATAATTTGGATGGACAGAGCACTCACGGCAACTATTCCCCTACTGAGTTATTTATTTTACAGGTGCTGTCTTGGGTTGTCTTTTGGCATATAATTATACTTAACAAAAATCCTGTAATTTCAAGAGAATGGAAACTCACTGAAACTACACACTTACAATTGATAACTTCAGGAATGCTTATTTTTTCAATGATTTATACTGACCCGTGAATCACAGGAAGGTTAAGTTCTGAATCATTGCATAATGTTCAAGATCCCTTTGATTGAGAGGCTGCTTTCCAGGAAAGAGAACTGTGCTTCACCACTGATATGAAGTGCTGTGACTGTATAAGTAAATAAATTATATATTCTCTAAAATTGTATAATCATAAGCAATGGAGGACAGATGCTATCAATATATCAAAGTTAAACAATAACAAATAACAGCTCTTGTGTTTATCTTAATATTGACAGGCCTCTTAATGATAATGCTGTTTATAATGTTTGAGTAAATAAAAATAACATGCTGAAAAATTCAGTGGTCATATCATCAACATTATACACACACACACACATATTTGTATTTTCCGGAAGTCATAGCAACCACAAATAGTAAAATCTCCTTAAAACATAGTTAGCCCATATCTCTATCTAACTATACTGGCCACTAATTACAAGAGCCCTGATTTGAGCTTCAAGCCAGGGAGTGCATCACCGACTTCACAGAACAGTGGTGGGGGTGAAGTATATCGATGTGCACAACATCTACCAGTGCCTGACAACATGTGCCGTGTTCACCCAAGTCCATATCCTTCCTTGCTACCCATCACTCTCTTTGTGATTGATCTTGAGTAGAAGGTCAGGTTTAGAGATAGTCATTTGTCAGCTAGAATACTAATTGTATTTAAAAGTGTCTTTGCAGAGTGCCTGGGTAGCTCAGTTTGTTAAGTGTCAGACTTCGGCTCAGGTCATGATCTCCCGGTTCATGGGTTCAAGCCCCATATCGGGCATTGTGCTGACAGCTCAGAGCCTGGTTCCTGCTTTGGGTGTTTTTACAACGCACTCATTTAGAAGTTTACTTAGGCTAGCCATCATATTGGTTTTTGCTGACTTATTGGGTGAACAGTACAGTGCCAGGGATATAGCTGATGTGCAATAAATATTTCTTGAATGAATAAATAAATGGGAACCATGAAATTTTCTTATAGAAATGATATTTGATGATCTGACTAGATTCTTGGGCCGGCTGACATAATGGACGAAGCCAGTAAGAGAACTAGAGAAGCGTACTTGATCAGCCCAGCTATAGAACGAGGCCCACACATTTCCACATGGAAAATTATTTAAATTTCTTCGAGTAGAAATCCAAACTGAGCGGCCCATAGCTGCTCCCAAATGCAGTGGCACCAATGGCTTCCTCCCCCAACCATTTCCAACCGTCAAGTGAAAACCAGACAGAGACGCTCCAGGGAAAAACTGATGGTGCTGATTTGTAAAAGCCAAGGGCTTGACTCCAGAAAGCAAATATCAGTCTGTGCCATCACCATTCTCCTGTAACTGCAGTCTTGAGGGTCATGGATAACCAATGAATCCCTAAACCTAATCTTAGGAATCGGCTTGTCTCCTCCATCAATTTCTGCCATGACACTGTGTACCACCTACCCCACCATCCCAGACTCTCAGTGGGACCTCTGCGAACTAGGAATTGAAACAGGGTATGAGCTATTTGGACTCTGCTTTACAAACATCAAAACGCCAATTTTTTTCATGTTAGAGACGATGAGGACGTGTAACAGGAATCCACTTCCTACGGGTCCCAGATCAGGATCCTCCAGCATGCCCCATGATGTCACCAGAGTATGGGATTTGAATCTTACTCAGAACTGTAGGAACCAAGAGAATTCATGGAAAGTAGGTCCCACTCTAACCAGTAGAAAAAGCTCTGATCAGCACTGGCTTTGTGAAGAGTAACCTTTGGCAAATCCCTTCAGCTTTCTCATGTTAGGTTACCTCATCTGCAGTATTCAGAAAAAAACTGTGCTTGCCATCTAAGGTTGTTATGGAGATTAAATGAGCTAATGCTCATGCAACACTTCGTACTAACACGCTCAATAAATGTGAACTCCTCACTTGGCGACTGTCTCTAGCATTCCATGTCCACACATATCCAGGTGGCGGGGAAGAGTCACCTTGCTGGGGGAGGAAACAAATCCCTGCAGGGACCCCTTATCTACTGAGTTTCATCGTTTGCAGAGACCCTTGATGCACTAAGAAATAAGTGTCATTTCATGGAAATAACTGCCTACCAGAGTAGATTAGGCCCTCCTCTGAGGTGATCTGCAAAATATTTAACAAATGGCATAGCTCAGGCACAAGTAGACATACTGGCTGTGGAAGTCGGTGCTGATGTTTATATGCAATGGCCAAATATTAGGTCAGCGTTCATCAACCCAAAAATTTCACCATCAACCCTGAAAATCTTGCATCTAACCACGTCAGTAAGTAAAGAAATAAACCACTGTTTAGTATTAGCCCTGATTCAACTTCAGAGCATCCTCCCCTTGAGCACACGCCTCCTGCATAAAATCATTCTCCTTCATCTTTCCCAACGCCAAGCCCTTGTGAGCCTCCTGCTCCCTCTCTGATGCTCGCTCACTTACCTTTTCCTTTCTGGTAAATGTGACCGAGTGTGTCCCTGTCGCTCCCTCCTTATGCTCTAACTCTCTCCCTGGTGACGGCATCTAACTCCACTGCTGTTAGGATCTCTTCTCTTGAGACTTATAAGTTTTTACCTCTGACCTTTGGACCTCTCTGGTTCCTCAGCTACAGAGATGTCCCAAAGAAACCTCTTTTGCTCACCACACATTGTAACAGTCTATTGTATGCTTCATGAGGGCTGGGCCTTTCTTATTCACCGCGGAATCCCTGAGTTTATCTAGTGCCTGGATCCTTGCAAGTGATGACCTCTAGCCCCAGAGGTTCACGCTGAGTCCAAGTCTTCTGAAGATGTTCTTCAGTGAAACGGAAATGCCTTCAGCTCTTCTTGTCTCCTTTTCCAGTATGTTCAAACTCCATAGTTGGTCATTTTGTCCTGGACTACCCTCCCCCTCCATTCTTCCTGTTCCAGCTCCTGCCCATCCTCTTTGAGAAATCAGACTCTTTCAGGGCATATGGATGGTTCTGTCGGTTGGGAGTCTGACTCTGATTTCAGCTGGTCTTGCCATTAATGAGACCAAGCCCTACCTCAAGCTCTGAGCTGGCTGCCTGGAGCCCACTTGGGATTCTCTCTCTTACTCTCTCTCAGCCTTTCCCCCACTTATACTCCCTCTCTCTCAAAATAAATAAATAAACATTTAAAAGAAATCAGACTTTTTCTTTAGGCTCAGTTTAAGACCATGAGGTACCTGGGTGGCTCAGTCGGTTGAATGTCCAACTTTGGCTCAGGTTATGATCTCGTGGTTTATGAGTTTGAGTTCTGCATCGGGCTCTGTGCTGACAGCTCAGAGCCTGGAGCCTGCTTCAGATTCTGTGTCTCCCACTCTCTCTGCCCCTCCCCACTTGTGTTCTGTCTCTGTCACTCAAAAATAAATAAACAATAAAAACATTAAAAAAAATTAAAAGACCTACCTCCTCCACAAAGCTTTACCCAATCTCCTTGAAAGTTACTTTTCTGCCTCCTGTTTCCTGTAACATGTGATCCATTCCCCTTTCACGGTACTCACAAATTTGGCATGATTTTTTTATATTTCTTTATGTCCCTACTTCCACCCTGGGCAACCTGGTACGTGCACAGATACTCAGCAATTGGTTTGTTATCTGAATGATTAAGTGAATGACTTGTCATTTGATAGTGATGCAGATACATACACTTTAGTAAAGTTAATATATACAGTTATAACAAAGTAAATATAGTATAGCAATTTTTTTTCGATTTGTATGTTTCTCCAGGTTTGTGAGACAACTGTCTTTGCTTAGCAACTCTAATGAACACTCTGATACAAACTTGAAGGAGCATTCACCATTTTGGTAAGTAGCATTTAAATTTTAAAACTGATTATAATCAAAACCTAATGTGGCATCTCTGTTTTGTGTAGAGTCTTATCTCATAAAATATATTTTAAATATGCTGGTATGTTTTCTTGGAGACGAGAAGCATTGATGAGGAAGGTTTTCAAGAAAATTGGTATTTATGAGAGACACCAGCATCCAAGCTTTCAATTCCGGCACAGTCCTGAAGGGACGCCATTTAATTGTGGAAGGAATTTATGTTTTTGTGTAAATGTATTGAGGTATAACATCCAGGAAAATGTGCAGGTTGTACGTACATCGTTGGATGTGTTTTCACTACGTGAGCACATCCGTAAAATAAGACCCAGTTAAGAAACAGGGTGTAACTAGCACCCAGTAGGTCCCGACAACCCTGTGCCCTTTTTAACATTCCCCATCCCCACCGAACTTCATTACACTCATGACTTCCAACGCTGCAAATCAGTCTCCCCTGTTTTCAAACGTTATGTGAATAAAAGGGACTATCTTTTTAAATGACTTAAAAATAAAGACAACGTTGAAAAAGCAAGCAAGGAGGCCAAGTGCTTTTCTATTTATGTAACAGCTGTTTTTCCAGATGATTTGACAGCTAATTGGAGTCATATTGCTTTTATTCTTAAACCCAGCAAAGAGCACCTGTTTTAATTGTGGGTCACCGCTGATTAAGCACTCCACTCGGGTTTTTCCTCATATTTGTGCTTAATAAATTATAGCCTGCCCAAGATCAGGAAAGGTATTCGTCACGTCAAATGTTTACAGCAACTGTCTTTTATAATTAGAGCGAAAGATTTTCTTTTGCATTGACCGATTAAATTGAAAATTAACATAGAGTGAAGATTTTGCACGGTTTCTCAAAGGAACCAAAAAGATAGATAGAGGTAACTTAGATCCGCTAAAGGCTTAATGGTACATTTGTTAAAGGCTTTATTGTATTTAGCATAATAAAAGAGACATGGAAATCACATGTATTTCTAGACAGATAACCGTCTTATCCACTTATCTATTCTAGCGAAGGCCTTACTATGAGCCTCCTAATCTCTGTTAATTGTTAGGCATCTTCCCAAGAAATAGTAATTAATCTCTAACACTTCAAATGTTTCACTTAATGATTTAGATAGTATCTTATTGTTCAAGATCCTAGAGACAAAACTATTAGTTTTTACCTAGCCTAAATTTCCAGAAAAACATGGTCACTGGTTAATTTCTTATATACTGTTATTAAATGTTATGACTTATCCAACTTAATTCATTTTCATTTTCATTTTTGGGCAACTGGTGCCATTTTATATACAATTTCTGTAAATCCACATCATTTTTTTTAACCTTTAGTTTCATTAATTATCTGCAAATCACAGTGTGATCTATTATCTAATCTTGTCCATTATACTATTTATCCGTTGGGCAGAGAAACTTCTTGACCTCACTCCTAAATTTTAAGGGTACTCTCCAGTTTAGAGAGACCTGTAATATACCTTTATCACTTCAACCCATTTGTGAACATGTACTTAATGGTCTTTAATTATGTGCGTTTTGCATATAAGAAAAACATTTAAAGTAATATCTCCTGTCTTATTTAAAACTAGTTAGTGGGTTTTCTACTTATTTTAAAGAAGATATATGTTATAAAGCTTTCACAGAGTTGCAAGATTAAAATCGGCATTAAAAATAACACTTCGGCAGTATCTCAACTTTTTTAAGTGTTGGGAATTACAAAAGTAGGTACTTGGTACATATTCTATTTAGTTATTAATGTGCGTAAGCGTGGAAAACGAGTTCTTTCTGTCGTAAAGTCAGAGTCAGTCCCTAACCACTCTCGCTCACCAGCATATTTCTACCCAGAGACTGGCTTTGCCCATCCTTGAACTTCCTTTATATGCAGCCATGCGATGTGTGTTTCCTGCTTCGGACTTCTTTAATTCAACGTAATGCTTTCGAATTTCATTTCTGTTGCTAAGTTTAAAAGTAATTTGATTCACACATTTTTTTCTTTTACTCCTGAGTAGTATTCTAGTAAATTAATATACTGCGATTTTTTTTATCATTTTCTCATTGGGCATTTATTCCAAGTTTTACATATTATGCATAAAACTGTTGCAAACATTTCTGTAAAAGCCTTTTGTGGCCGGATGTATTAATTTCTCTTGGGATAATATTCAAGAGTGAATTTCTGGGTCCTGGAGCAGGTGTGTTTAACCTCAGAACAAACTACTCCACAATTCATCAAAGTCTGTCCCATTTTACACTCCCCCCAGAAATGTATGGGAGCGCCGTTTGTCGCAAATCTTTACCAACATTTGATGTTATTAGTTTTCTGGGTTTTAGTCCTTTTTTTGTGATCTTACTGTTGCTTTAATCTGCATTACCTTTGTGATTAGTGGTGTAGGCATATTTTTATGTGTTTGTTAGCCATTTATATGTCTCCTTTTTTTTAAGTCTCTATTTGAGTTGTTTGCCTATTAGCTGTGTTTGCTTGATTTGTGGGAGTTTTCAAAATACATTTTGGAGAGAAGATTTATTAGATTTTATGTGTAAGGAATCTTTTCACTCGGTCTGTGGCTTGTCTATTTTCTTAACTCTTTTGATAATAAGTACTTTTGTTTTGATGAATTATAGTCCTTTTTTTTTTTATGGTTAGTGCTTTCTGTGTCCTCTCTAAGAAATGCTTGCCAACATCAAGTGTGAAAATCTTTACAGTTTTGGTCCTTATATTTGCGTTTATGACGATCTTGAATTAGTCAGTGGAGTGTGTGACTCTTGATCTCTTGATCGAGGTTTTGGGTTCGAACCCCTCACTTGGGTGTAGAGATTACTTAAAAATAAAATCTTTAAAAACAGAAAGAAATTTTTGTCCATGATTTAAGGTCGGAGTTTAGATGCATTCTTTCACATAATTTATGCAATTATTCTGGCACAGTTTATCAAAAAAAATAATTCCTTCTCAAAATGAGTCATTGAGCACTTTAGTGAAAATCAATTGATAATATCTATTTCAAAAAGACAGAAACAAAAACAACAAGTCCTGTTGGGATTTTAATTGAGATTGCACTGGATCTATAGTTAAGTTTGAAAAGAAATGACTAACTTAACAATGGTGAATCTTCCAATCCATGAATATGATAACTCTCTACTGAGATTTTGTTTTTTTCATATTTTGTGCTTTTTACTGTAGAGCTTTCATGTCTTTTTAAAGCTTATTCTTGAATATTTTGCTTCTTTTTCTGTTATGAACTACAATTAAAATTTCACATTTCTCATTTCATTGTTTGCTGTCAGTATGCAGAAATACAATTGATTTTTTACATATTGACTTTGTATCCTGCAATTATTCAAACTGACTTATTACCCCTAGTAGTTTTTTCTATAAGCTCCAGTGGATTTTTATGTAAACTGTCATTTTGTCTATGAGTAAAGAATTTTACTTCACCTTTTCCAATCTTTATGCCTTTCATGTCATTCTCTTTACTATTGTATCAATTTGAACTACCTGAGAACATGATGTAGAAGGTGAGAATAGACACCTTTGCCTTGTTCCTGATCTCAGAAGGAAAGTATTTAATGTTTTATCACTAAGTATGATGTTATCTTTAGGCTTTTTGTGGATGGCTTTTCAGCCTCTGGGAGTTTTGTCTCACTCAAGTTTAAGTGTTCTTTACAATGACTATGTGTTGAATTTTGTCAAAAGCTTTTCTTCCTGCACATATTGAAATGATTGTATGTTCATTCTTTATTTTCTGATGATTTGGTGGATGAAATTGATCTTTTAAGTGCTAAACCCGTCTTGCATTCCTGGGATAAATCCCCATTTGGTTGTAATGTGTGGTCATTTTATGTAATCCTGGATTTGAATCAATAATATTTTGTTCATAGAACTTATTGAAGTTTATATTCTGGAGGTTATTGTTCTCTTCTTTTCTTGAAATATTTTTGTCAGGTTTTATTGCCAGGGTATTGCTGACCTCAATAAATGAACAGAAAAGTTAATATTTCTTCCTCCTGTATTTTCTTAAATAGCTTGTATAGATTCATTTATCCATAAAATTTTGATAGAATTCACCAGACAATCCATCTTGGCTTGGAGTGTTCTTAGGGGGGAGTTTGGAATGACAAAGTCAATTCTTTAAGAGATATAGAGTTATTTACGGTTTTTCTTTTTACTTTTTATGTTAGTTTTGGTAAATTGAGTTTTTCAACATATTTATTTCATACGAGCTGTCAAACATTTTCCAACAAATGTTTATCACATTCCTTCCTTGTCCTTTAAATCTCTGTATCATTCGTAGTCCTATTTGCTCTGTCATTCCTGATATTGTTAGTCTGTGTTTTTAATTTTTTTTTTTCTTGATCGGTTTTAGTGAGGTCCATTAAATTTATTAGTCTTTTCAAAGTACCAAGTGTTAGATTTGTTAATTTTGTCTGTTTTTAATGTAATTAACTTTGACTTTGGATTTTACTATTTTTTTCTTCTTACTTTGGTTTTTATTTGGTCTTCTTCCTAAGATAGGAACTTAGCTTATTAGGTTTAATTCATTTTTCTTTTCCTATATAAGTATCATAATGCTACACATTTCCCTTGAATCGTGGCTTTACCTGCATTGTACGGATTTTTATTCATGATATTTTCATTGTCATTTAGTTGAAAATATCCTCTGGCTTCCTTTATGATTTACTTTTTCATTTTACATTATTTAGAAGTATGTTGTTTTAGTGTTAAACACTTAGAGATTTTTCTAGATCTCTTATTCCTATTTCTAGTTTAGAGATATATTTTGTGTCTTTAGAGGTGTATTTTGTGAGATTTCTATCTTTTGAGATTTGTTGCAATATTTTATTTTGTAGCTGACGTCATTGTAAAGTCTATCTTGGTGAACGTCCCCAGTGCATTTGAAAGGACTATGTACTGTGAAATTGTTGGGTGTGGTGTTCTATAAATAGAAATTTATTCACTGTGTTGGATCATGTGGTTGAAGTTTTCTTTATCCTAACATTTGCTTAAATCTATGAAATACTGAGAGATTGGTGCTAACAATCTCTATGAATGTAGATTTATTAATTTCTCTTTTGTTCTGCCAACATTTATTTCATGCCTTATTGAAGCTCTGTTGTTATCTGCATATACATATGCCTGTCGTTAAGGTTGTTTTAGGTTCCTAATGAATCAGTGCTTTTATTTTTGAAATATCCCTCTAGCAATACACCTTATTTTCATGTCTGCTATGTCTGATAGTGGGAGAGCTATATTACCATCATCTGCCTGTTGTTTACATGGCATATCTTTCCCTAGTCTTTTATTGTCAGTATGGCTATATATTGGATAAAAGTGAATTAATTGAGATAATATATACCTACTTCTTGTGCTTTGTCTGTTATGCCATATAATTGAAGTGTTCAATCCATTGCATATAATTGTTGCCATTTAAATCTACAATTTTGCTACATATAGTATTTCTTTTTTATTCTTCTGTTCCTCATTTCTTTCTTTGTTTTTGGATTAATCAAAAATATTATTTCAGGGAGCCTGGGTGGCTCAGACAGCTAAGTGTCCAACTTCAGCCCAGGTCATGATCTCATGGCTCATGGGTTCAAGTCCGGTGTCAGGCTCTGTGCTGACAGCTCGGAGCCTGTAGCCTGCTTCAGATTCTGTGCCCCCTCTCTCTCTTTGCCTCTCCCCAATTTGTGCTCTGTCTCCCTCTCTCTCAAGAATAAATAAACATTAAAAAAATATTGTTTTTTTCAATATCCATTTTAATTATTTCATTCAGGCTCTTTAAGCTGTGCTTAATATAGCTTTTTAAATGTTTGCAATATGCAATCTTTACTTATCACAGTTTACTTGGTATGCTTTGAATACCATTTTAAAACATTATAAAAGTAAAAATTCATTTGAACCCTTATTTTGTGCTATGTTTATCGCATTTTAATTCTATACCCATTAAGATACTGCAGTGTAGTAGTATTTTTGCCTTAAAAGCTCAGTTGTTTAGAGAAACTAAGTATATTATATTGCTAGACCCACCATGACAAAGTGCTACCGACTTGGTGGCAAAACAAAATTAATTTACTGTCCACACAGTTCTGGAGGCCGGCAGATCCCAGATCGAGGTGCCGGCAGGCCCATGTTCCGTCTGGAGGTGCGCAGAGCGCCGTGTAGGCCTGTCTTCCAGCTCGTGCGATGTCCCGAGTCTTCACACGGTGTTCCCCTTGTGCCCACGAGCATGTCCTGTCCACATTTCCCCTTTTATAAGGACATCCATCCTACTGGAACAGGATCTATTCTAACGATCTCATTTTTTAGGAGAGAGAGCGTGACGTACACCTGTGGGCATGCCAGCGCAAAAGTAGGGGAGGGATGGAAGAGAGAAAATCCTAAGCAAGATGGGTGCGCATAGGTCTTGATTTGACAGACCTGGAAATCATGAACTCAGTGGAAATCAAGAGTCAGGTGCTTAACGGATTGAACCATACAGGTGGCCCCCCTCTAATGATCTCATCTTAACACGATTGTATCTACAAGTAACCCAATTCCAAATAAGGGTAAATTCACAAACATGGGGTTTTGGAGCCCAACATAATGAATTTGGGGAGGTATAATTCTACCCATCATACAAAGAAGGAAAAAAAGGTGTGTGCTCGTGTGTATGTGTGTGTGTGTATACATGCATGCGTACATATATGCATCCATATGTATAATCAAATCTAATTATTAAAATTATATAATCTGTCAGTACATGTATAGCATACCATATATATATTTAACACTTTACACAGTCTTCACTCCTTTCTATAGATCAAGTTTCCATCTGGTATCATTTCCCTTTAGCCTGAAGAGATATTTCTGTAGCATTTCTGGCACTGTAGGTCTGCTCGTGACAAATTTTCTCAGCTTTCATTTATCTGAAAAATCTGTATTTTAATGTATTTAAAGGATTTTTTGTTTTGTTTTGTTTTTACTGGACATCGGATTCTGGATTGATAGGTGTTTTTTTTTTTTTTTTTCTGTCACTTTAAAGATGGCACTTAATCGTCTTTGGCTCCCATTGCTTCTGACCTGAAGTTGGCCATCATTCATATTATCATTTCCTTATAGCAAGATTTCTCAGCTTAGCACATTGTCTTTCGTAACCACATGATCCATTGTTTGGGCGGCTCTCCCGAGGCACTGTGGGATGGTTAGCGGCATCTCCGGCCTCTTTCGGCTAGTTACCCTGAGCATCTCTACAACCACCCCCACTTGTGAAAATCAAATATGTCTCTGGAAATTGCCAGATTTCTCCAGAAGACAAACTTGTCCCCAGTGAAGAAGCATTGCTTTTATGTAACGAGTCTTTTACTCTAATGTCAAGATTTTCTCTTTATGCTTGGTTTTCAGCTCTGCTGTGACTAAGCACTTTTTTGTGTTTTTATTTCTGTTTGTCTTTCCTGCATGGTTTTTTGCTAAGCTTCTCTGATCCAAATATTAGACGGGACACCTGGGTGGCTGAGTCAGTTGAGTGTCTGACTTGGGCTCAGGTCATAATCTCACTGCTCATGAGTTTGAGCCCTATGTCAGGCTCTGTGCTGACAGTTCAAAGCCTAAAGCCTGCTTCAGATTCTGTGTCGCTCTCTGTCTCTGCCCCTCTTCTATTCTTGGTTTCTGTCTCTCTTTCTCTCTTTCTCAAAAATAATATAAAATAAAAAAACATTTAAAAAGGGATTTTTTTTGTTGTATTAAATATTGTTTTCTTTTTTTCAAATATATTCTCTTCTCTCCTCTGGACTTCAATAAAATGTATGTTACATTACTTGATATTTTCCCATATGTCACTAAAGCTGTGTTCATTCATTTTCTTTTTTAACACTTTTTTATTATTTTGAAATAAAATAGATTCACAGAAGGTTTCAAAGAAATGTACAGGGAGGTCTGTGAACCCTTAACCCAGCCCTGCCTGTCTTTACCTCATGCATAACTGTACTGCAGTGTCAAAGCTAGGAAATTGATATGGGTACAGTCCACAGTGCTGATTCATGACTTATGTATACACTCATTTATATGTATGTGTACATACGTACTTCTGTGCAGTTTCATCACATGTAAAACTTTGTGCACCTATCACTATAACCAATATATAGAACTGTACTATCAGTACAAAGCTCCTTCATTTGACCTGTTGACAGACATGTCCATCCTCCCCCATTCCTAACCCCTGGAAACACGAATCTATACTTGGTCTCTAAAATCTTTTGATCTAAAGAATGGTGAGCACCTGGGTGGCTCAGTGAGTTAAATATCCAACTCTTGATTTTTCGCTCAGGTCATGATCACAGGATTTATGGGACGGAACCCTGCATCAGGCTCTGTGCTGACAGTGCCAAGCCTGCTTGAGATTCTCTCTTTCTCTCTCCCTCTCTCGCCAATAAATAAACATTTAAAAAATAATGGCATATAAATGGAACTGTATGGAATCCAAACTTTTTTTTTTCTTACCGTAATTCTTTTGAGATTCATCCAAGTTATTGTACGTCTCCAGAGCCCATTCCTTTTATTGCTGAGTGGTATTCCATGCCATGAATGTACCACAATTTGTTTAACCATTTACTCTTTGAAGGACAGTTTCCAGTTCAGAAACTACTAAAGCTTCTACCAACCTTTGCGTACAAATTTCTCATAAAAATACACTCATATTTCCCTGAGATAAAAGTGTAACTGTGCAATTGATAGGTTATCTAGTATATACATGCTTAATGTTAAAAGAAAATGTCAAACTATTTTCAAAATTACTTATCCTATTTTACATTCCCACTAGCAATGTCTGAATGGTCCATTTTCTTTACATTCTTCTCAGCATTTGGTATTTTATATCTATATATTATTTTAGCCATTCTGATGGGTACATTGTGCTAACTCATTATGATATTAATTTGCATTTCCCAAGTAGCTGAAGATATTGAATATACATTCATGTGCTTATATTCAAGGCATATTCCTCTTTGGTAAAATACTTGTTCATGTATTTTGCCCATTTTTTATTGCATTGTTCTGTTTTATTAATGCTGAGTTCTCAGAGTACTCAATACATTCTAGGTACAAGTCCTTTGTTGATGTGTGATTTGCAAATATTTTCTGTAATCCTAATAGAGTCTTTCATAGAACCAAAGTTTTTAATTTTCATGAGGTCAGATTTGTCAACTTTTCCTTTCATGTGTAATGCTTTGGAGGTCAAGGATGAGAATTTTACACCTAATTTTAGGTCCCAAAGACTTTTCTCTCTATATATATTTTCTAAAAATGTTGTAGTTTTATATTTTACATTTAAGTTTATGATCCATTTTGAAGTTTTTTTTTTATAAACTGTGAGCTTTAGGTCAAGACTGATTTTTTTTAATTGTCTATAGATATCTGTTAATCTATTTGTAATCTCTCTCTCTCTCTCTCTCTCTGGTTTTGAGATTGGGTGAAATCCTTTGATCTCTTTTCAGTTTATCAACCCTTTATTCTTCTGTCTGTAATATTCTGCTAAGGTCATCCAGTGAATTTTCAATTCAGATATTTTACTTTTCATTCTAGATATTCTATTCTTTATGAATAGCTCTCCATCTGTCCAATCATTGTGTTCCTATTTTCCTTTAAGTCCTTGAGCATATTTATAATAGCTATTTTAAGGTTTTTCCTGTTCACTTCAATATCTAAACTCTTTGGGGTCTACTTTGATTGTTTTTTCTCTTAAAGAAGAGAAAACATTACATTTTTCTGATTTTTCACATTTCTAGCAATATTTTTTAAAAGGGTTTATTTATTGGGGCACCTGAGTGGCTTAGTTAGTTAAGCATCCAACTTCAGCTCAGGTTATGATCTCGTGGTTCTTTAGTTTGAGCCTTGCCTCGGGCTCTGTGCTGACAGCTCAGAGCAGCTGGAGCCTGCTTTAGATTCTGTGCCCCTCTCTCTCTGTTCCTCCCCCATATTCATTCTCTCTCTTTCTCTCTCTCTCTCTAAAAAATAAACATTAAAAATTTAAATGTGTACTTATCTCAAAGGAAAGAGTGTGTGTATACATGCATGTAGGGGATAGGCAAAGAGAGAAGGGGAGAGAGAATCCCAAGTAGCTTCCATACTGTCATCACAGGGCTCAGTTTGGTGCTGAATCTCACAACCCATGAGATCGTGACCTGAGCGGAAATCAAGAATCAGATGCTTTACCAAATGAGCCACCTAGGTGCCCCTCTAGTAGTTTTTAATTACACACTGGACATTATTGGTATTTGTTCTAAGGAATTATGGAATCTAGTTTATGTTGTCTTCCTTTAAAGGGGTTGAGTTTTGTTCTGATAGATAGTTAAAGAGAGATTCTTTTCAAACTGTCAGGAGAATTTTCTTTTTTGTTAGGGTAGCTGTATCTCCATTTTGTCCTGAGCCTTAGGGCATATCCTTTACTCTAGGTCTTCATCTTTACTCTCGATTTGTAGCCTGTCTGTAATTTCAGCTCAATGCTTTGAGATGTTCAGTTGATTCCTCCCACTCAGACTAAGCTGGCTTTAACATCTCTCCATCCTGCATGATCATGGATAACAAAAGTGAGTGGGGGTACGAGTTCTCAGCCTTGCAGCAAATAGCAGCTCTGCCCGATCACACAGTCTTGCCCTGCATATGTGCCCCCTAATCCCTAGCCAAAGACCCACGAAGAATCTCCATGCAGACGTTCACTCCTTGCTTCTATTTCTACCCTGCAACATCCTCCTTTCTAAGACCCTGTGATGCACATTCTAGATGTCTCTGCATCCTGAACTCTGACCTCTGCCTACTCTGACTGATGATAACAGAATGTTCTACTTTGGCTCTACGTCCCTGCACACACCTGGAGACTGCCAGAGGGCAGAGAGCCAGGACAAATACTGGGTTTCCATCCTGTGCTTCCTGTCTCTCAAAGATCCCAGCCTTCCATTGCCTCTTGTTCATGGCCTTGAAACGGATGTTTTATCTATTCTGTTCAGTTTCTTTGTTGTTTACGGTGGAAGAGCATGTCCACTGCTGGTTATTTTGTCAGGACCATGTATGGAAGGTCTTCTAATTTATCATAATTTGTCACAATAGACAAAATAATTACAAGGAATATGTTCTCATTTAGTAGAGTCAAAGGACTTATCATCTTCAACTCCAGCCAAATGTAATACCCGCCCATCTCTTGTAGAGTGAGTGCATCGCCTGGTTGTCCTAACCTTGTCCCACTTAATGTCTCTTGTGACTAGCTCCCCATTTTACCCTCAAAAATATTCTAGTTTTGACAATAAATTGGCTACTTCATTTTTTTTAATGTTTATTTATTTTTGAGAGACACACAAAGAGAGAGAGCACAGGCAGAGAAGGGGCAGAGAGAAAAACACAGCTTATGAAGCCCGACACTGGGCTCTAACCCATGAACTGCAGATCATGACCGGAGCCGAAATCTGGTACTTAACCCACTGAGCCACCCAGAAGCCCCGATTTCAATTATAAATACTTATTATTTTATTTATAAATACTTGCTGTTTATAAATACTTTATACTTTCTTTATAAATGTTTATTAATAATAGTGATAGTTACAGTGAGAATCCCATATAACCCAGCTTCCTTTGTAATATAATTTTTTTATTTAGTTTACCTTTTCTGTATTTAACATTGTTATTTCTTTCTAGGACTTTTTATTTATTTATTTTTCTGATATGTAAGTTTGCATCATCCTTTCTTTCTCCTCTCCAGTGCTTGGTAATTAGTTTCAAAAGTGGTCAAAATGTGTTTTGAGAAAAAAAAGCTTCACAACACAAACCATACTTTCATTAGAATATTACTTTTTTACGTTTATTTATTTATTTTTGAGAGAGAAAGAGTGTACAAACCTGGGAGGGGCAGAGAGAGAGAGAGAGAGAGAGAGAGAGAGAGAGAGAGAGAGACGCAGAATCCCAAGCAGGCTCCAGGCTCCAAGCTGTCAGCACAGAGCCGGACACGGGGCTCAAACTCACAAACTGTGAGGTCATGACTTAAGCCAAAGTCGGACACTTAACCAACGGAGCCCCCCAGGTGCCCTAGAATATTTCTTACTAAGAAAAATGTATTTATTTTCACACTTTTTTTTCTTTTTATAGGATTTTTTTATTATCAAAAGATAGCAAATCGCTCATACTCACCTGGGTTTGTTGGATTAACTCCCGGGACTCTAGGTGGAGAGCCCGGACTTGGTACCAGCGTGACAAAGGAGAGAGGCCTTGAAGTATTTTGGAAAGGAGTGGTTAAGACCTTTTCTTAGTTCTCAAATTCTCTTCTCAGTTGCTCTAATGGTCATTTGTAATTTAGGTTTTGTATTCTTGCCATCTAAAAAAACACATAGTAATTTGCATATGCCTAAACACCCAATTGAAATACACACACACACATACACACACACATATTTATGCCGAGAAAAATGTCCTATATTTTCTGATATTTGGAAAAGAATGAATTACTTGGTCCAAGAGAATTTGAGAGTAAATGCGGTATCTCTCTGGCCATACACAAGATTCTTCTTATTTGTGTTCTGTGGACTGCATTTCTGGCCATGTAGTCAATGGCTTTATAGCTTAGTAAACATGATGTGGGACAGATACTTCTGTTCGTTATTTATTTCCTTTGAATATACACCTAGCTAATGCGAACTGACAACTTGAATCGGCACCTAGTTAGTTTTGAATTGCCACTTTCTATATATCATATTGAAGATGGTAACAAATGCTACACTTTCAGATCTTATGCAAATGTGTTGTTTTTCCTATATCTCCTGTACAGCAATTTATTGTTTTTATTTTTTATATTGAAGGCTATTCATAACTAATTTAACTTCAGACTTGTACCTGCAGTGGTATATGGAGAATGCCTTTCATCACATGGAAACTTTTCTCTTAAGATAGCCCTCATGGAAGATTCAAATGGTTAATCAGAGACACGTACTTTGGAGAGTAGCAGTCTGGGTGCCATAATACGTTCACTTTGTTTTAAAACATCCCAAAGAATGCTGTCAGCTTGGAGTTTCTATACCTAGTATCCACTAAATCAGATCAGACCATTTTTATGTAACCACTGCAAATGTGTTTTTTTTTTTTTTTTGGAATGTTAAATCTGTTTCTATTTTTCAATCAATTTAAAATGTGTAGAAAAAAAAGTGTTCTGATTGTATATTATCCAATTTTCATCAGCTGCCGGAAGGAAATGCTGTGAAAATCTGTGATTTAAAACCCTTAAAACTTCTGCTTGAAATGCATGTTTTGTTAAGAACATTAGGTATGCAAAGTGTGTTAAACAGAATTTTGATGTCTTTATTAATAGCATTTAAAAGTTCTAGGATTTCAGATATTCAGAGATTTTTATTCTCCTTGATTTACAAGGTCATGTATTTTAGACCTTTATTTTTCATCCTTTGGAGATACTTGGAACTGTGAAGAAAACTGGTAAAAGAAATAATTACATGACTCCTAATAACGGCATCCGTTCTAAGATTTAATGGAAAAGATATTTTACATAGAGTGTATAAATAACGACACATACCAGTAAACACTTGAATCCCACTGTGTATAAATGACTTGCCCATGAGCTGTATGAAATACAAAGATCTGGTCTTTGATGAGTTCATAATCTAGTTTAAAATATAATATATGGTCAAAAGAAGAGTACATTTAAGTGCTGTTGGCGTTCAGAGGAGCAAAAAAATCGCCGCCTTCTAGAACGTCAGCGTAAAGCAGGATCTGATTTAAGAAATGAAAGTAATGCCTAATAGTAAATCATGATGAAAATACGATTGAGGACCACCTGGGTGGCTCAGTTGATTAAAATATGACCTTGGCTCAGGTCATGATCTCTTGGTCCATGAGTTTGAGCCCCCGTCGGGCTTTATGCTGACAGCTCAGAGCCTGGAGCCTGCTTTGGATTCTGTAACTCCCCCAATCCCTCTCTCTCTGCCTTCCCTCTTGCATACTTTGTCTCCTTCTCTTAAAAAGGAATATTTGATTTTTTAAAAGAAAAGACTATTGAATATAACAAATTTAAATGCAGTATAACTTTTATTATAACTAAACAACCGACATGGATATGAAAAAAGGTGAAAAAAATAAGCCAAATAGAACAGATGATTTTTTTATACTTATAATTGATGGCATACTAACATTAAAAAAACAGGAACACTGAAACTCTGGGTTAATTAGTACTTTATTTTGTTTTTCATATTTACTTTTACCTATTTTATTAGTTAGTATTTGTGTTCTTTCGTGGGTAAGAGATTGCCAAAAAATTGTGACTTACCTATACGGGGATTTACAGTGGCATTTTAAGTAAGCCCCAGGTTATGGCATCTCCGTGGTACCATGTGGGCTTTTTATAACCCTTTACCCTCCTACCTTTGGGGTATTGTTGGATCAGGTCCAAAATGGCAACCGGGGCTCCAGTCATCACATCTCTCTTCCCGGCCTACGCCAAGTGGAAGAGACAAAGAAGGATGTCAGCCCTTCCTTTAAGAAGGATTCAAGGAAGCAAAACACTTTACTTTGCTTCTACGTTACATCAGTGGCCCAAAACTAGTCACAGAAGCACATCATATAAGCAAATGAGTCTTTTGGGTGGGCACATGACTGCTTAGAGCAAACTTGGGACTTGGTTTTGTTAGGGAGCGGAAAGAGATGATTGAAGCCTAGAGTAAGCATATCACAGTTTTTCTCATTCCTGCCAAACATTTTTAATGTCTATGATGCAAAGTGCGGCATTTGTAAGTGGAAATGAGGCTGGCTGACTTTGGGGTCCCTAAGTGAGGGCTCTCTTGCGGAGTTGATCTATTCCAGGCACCGGAATTGCTATTCAGTGCTTAGGTCGGCTACAGCCATTTTAGTGATTGGGTTGTATGCAGATCATGAAAGATCGGTACCTTGAAGATGACTAATCTAGAATGAGGTGACAGATGTCTGGAATGCAGGCTGGCCCTGCGCTCAAGAGGGAGTCAATGTATTTGGTGAATGGATGGATAAATAGGTAGGTATATAGGTAGCAGATTGTGTAAGGTAGGTTTACAGAAAAGTAGAATGAAAGAGGAAAGAAGACGAGGGGGTCAAGGGGAGAAGAGGAGAGGAAGAAAATTAAGGAATTGCAGGGAATTCTACTAAGGATAATCTAGTCTAATCAAAATGTGCATCTCCATATTGACCTATCAGGCTGATCATTTATTTTCTCAGTGTAACATGCCATTTGCTCTGGCGTGCTATTTTGCTTGTGATCTTTATTATTATGAGTGGTAGGTGATTATTTCCACAGTTTAAAATGCTGACAGTGTCCTCAAATATAGCCCTGCGAAACCTCCTTTTTCCTAATATTTTATCATGTGTTAAGTTCCTTATTCACTTCTTAATAAGGAACTTTAACTGCTTAACAAAGGTAGCACTCTGTGCTTTGAGTGCTTTTCTGTGGATCTGTTTCTCTGTCACCATCAGTGTGTCCTCTGTCACCCTGGTGGGATAGGCTGCCGTCTCCTCCTTTTCACATTAAGCATCAGCTCCTGGTTTAGTGCTGGATGAAAACAGGCCACCTGCGTTGGGCAGCACCGTGATACTCCGAATTATCCCATTAAATGTCCCTCTGCCCTGGGAAAGCAGAACTGCTACTGTTTAACTATTAGGTGGGTAGAAATATGTGGGCCACGCTGCAGAAATCAACACTGTCTAGTGACCTACATTCAAAAGAATAATATTCTGTGCAATTTGCACAATGAACTTCTGTCTTTGTACATCACAGGCAAAGAGGAAGAAAAAATTCTCTGCAGAATTTTCAGTGGAAGAGATTACCTCCAACCACATTAAAATGTTTTCCATGACCCTCTTAACTGGTTTCGAGGAATGTAGACTCCCCATTGCTCCCAACAATGTGTACAGTCTACTAAAAAGGGGACAGAATTAGGAGATTGTAGAACAGCAGTGAAGGGATATGGCTGCTAATGTAGACAACAAAATGTCAAATTATGACCCTGCTCATAATCTAGTCTCCTGGGAATGCATTTCATAACTGCAGTACCATTTAAAATTTTGAAGACATTATTTTTAAGTTTTCCTGTAGAGCAATAACAATAGTTAATGAGATAAATTTTGCCTTTTCTTTTTTTTTTCCATAATATTTTATTGTCAAATTGTTTTCCATACAACACCCAGTGCTCTTCCCCTCAAGTGCCCTCCTCCATCACCACCACCTGTGTTCCCCCCTCCCCCCTCCCCCCCAACCCTCAGTTCATTCTCAGCTTTCAATAGTCTCTCAAGTTCTGCATCCCTCTCTCTCCCCAACTCTCTCTCCCACCTTTTCTTTAAAATATCCTACACTTGGGGCGCCTGGGTGGCTCAGTAGGTGGAGCATCCGACTTCAGCTCAGGTCATGATCTTGCATTTTCTGGGTTCAAGCCTCACACTGGGCTCTGTGCTGACAGCTCGGAGCCTGGAGTCGGCTTTGGATTCTGTGTGTGTCTCTCTCTCTGCCCCTTCCCTGCTGGCACTGTCCCTCTCTCTCAAAAAGAAACAAATCAGGGCACCTGAGTGGCTCAGTTGGTTAAGTATCTGACTTCAGCTCAGGTCATGTTCTCAGTTTGTGGGTTCGAGCCCCATGTCAGGCTCTGTGCTGACAGCTAGTTCAGAGCCTGGAGCCTGTCTTTGGATTCTGTGTCTCCCTCTCTCTCCGACCCACCCCTGCTCGCGCTCTCTCTCTTTCTTAAAAATAAATAAAACATTTTAAAAATGTAAAAGAGAAAGAAATATTTTTTTAAATTTTAAATAAATAAAAATAAAAATAAAATAAAATAAATATCCTACACTCATCTAATGTATTCTACATTAGAGATCAATATGTAGAAACCCCAGATGTGATTCTTGTGATACTTAGCAGATGCTTCTTAGTCTTATTCCCTCTTATAAATTAGTAGACACACTTGTGGCGCTTAGTTGATTGCACGTTCCAAAGTAATCTGTCAAATATCAGCACCTGCGAGAATGCCTTCATGCACATACTTTAGGAAAAAAAAATTTTTTTTTACATGTTCATCTTGCATTTTAAAAATAAAATAAGTGGACTTTTTTTTTAGTGTGTCTAAGTTAATTTTTCAAAATTCAACCCTTGCATAGTCAATGGGAATGGGATAAATATTATGGGATTTTCATTTGCATTGCCCTTCCTGTTCTCTGAAATAATTTATTATAATTTTCATGAGACTTCATAATATTATTCATTCAATTCATAATTGAAACGTTGTTAAACGCTGCCTCATGTTGATTCCTGACCTATACCAGCCAAAGGCACCTTCCTCTCCTCCTTCTCTCCTTTCCAACTAAAGAAGTTAGCAAGCTTGATATCCAATGATAAATTACATAGATGATTCTGATCTTATTTATAAAACGGACTTGAAATTCTTGGCTTCTTACAGTGATATGGCAGGTTAACTGATTGAAAATGATTTCAAATGTTATGCAAATATTAGTAATTGTTAGTGAAAAAAAGTTTAAATATAACAAAAGACATTGGGGAATTAAAAAGAGATTATAATTTCATCAGCAACAATTAATTTATCATTCTCACTGGCATAAAAGATTATTTAGAAATAAACAGTGACAACTTACTGTAGTCAGTGTTTACTACCCAATGTTTAGCATGATAGCAGAAGAAAAAGTAATGTTTTTAAGGTCAGAATGTCAGGGAAACTCTCAACAACTACAAGACTTCCTGGTACTTAGTAGGTGATGGGAAAAAAATTATGTAGTGAAATCTATTGCCCAGACTTCGAAAGCAGATGAGGAAAAAATGTATGTACTCTTGCTTTAGTTAAAAGTTTCTATAAAGTCACAAAGGAGTGCCGTTTGCTTGGTAAATGACAAACGCTTAATCTCTTGACGTAGTCAGTAAAATCTATGAAACATTGAGCAGGGCTCCTCCTATAGCCAATTTCCAGCACCAGCCTAGATGGATCTAATAAAGGCTAGTGTCAGATAAAGTCTTCTATCTCTGAAATATAAGTCATGTTTTGTTTATTTAATTTTGTCGCTCTGTTATTTCACCCAAGTTCATTTGGGTAGGTGATGAGAATAACTCGTTGAACTAATACATGATACAGTAGCCATGGACTAGAAGCTTGATTCTAGGGGAAATCCCAGATGGGAATGTCTTCCTCCCTACTCTCCCCGTCTAAGGATTATTTGACTCTACTTCTGCTCCACGTTCCCAAGAGGATTTATTCCTTGACATGTGTTTAGAAGGATAACACAATGTAGCATACTGGTTTGAGACATGGAGTTTTTAAATATCTTCATAGAGGCACATATAATAAATTGTTCGGTTACGTTACTTCTTACTAGTGTTCTGAACCTGACATCAATAGGGAGAGTGGACACTCAGTAGAAGGAGTTAAGAGAGAGAGTTAAAGAAAAAGGGAACTTAAAGAGAAGGTTAGATGTATTAGTCCAGAAGATAGACAAGGCTCACAAATAAATATACCAGGTAAAAGTGGTATTTGAAGCCAGAAAGCAAGGGATAATATTTATTGACCACATATTATTTATGAAGTATGGTTCTAGGTCCTGAAATGCACTCACTTGGTCTTAATTTCTGACCCCTTTAGGTTATTTTGCCTTGTTTATTTATTTATTTATTTATTTATTTATTTATTTATTTATTTTTGAGAGAGAGAGTGTGTACAAGGGAGGAGCAGAGAAAGGGGACAGAGGATATGAAGCAGGCTCTGCACAGACAGCAGTGAGCCTGATGTGGGGCTTGAACTCCCGAACTATGAGATCATGACGTGAGCTGAGGTCAGATGCTCAATGACTGATCCACCCATGTGCCCTGTTTTACTTTTATTAGCATTTGTGGCACATTCGAAAAGTGCAACAGGTCAATGAAATAGAACTGGGTCTAGGAGTTCTTCCTGGGGACTTGTAGATCTGTGACCCAGACGGTGCCAGCAACTGATGCTCAGATATTAACCCTTGAGCTGCCTGCGTTTTCTAACTTCAAGAGCCAAGTGAAGTGGTGGCTGGAATTTTAACATATAAGCTAAATAATTCATATATTCATCTCCTTGTTGGACCTTTAGACCATAAAATTAGCCTAATTTCTAGTTTTCAGGCTTTGATGACATTCTTCCTGATTAGAATTATCTTTTAAGTTATTCCACATTCGTGTAACTTCTATGGTTTTGTACACTTTTGATTGAGGGGGAAATATGCATACAGTTCAGGAAGTCAAAAATTGCAGGGTGAAAATACCCAAGTGTCATTTTGAGTTAATTCTGGGAGTCTAAGGTTTTACTTGAAAGAACATATGTTTTCAAGGACTTCTGCAGCCCCCTTGTTTGCCTGCAGAGTCAGACTGGAATACCCCGACTCTCCAGGCTCTGACTTCATTATAAGGAAAACCCTTTGTAGAGGGCATCTGCTCAATTCTAATAATAAATTTTAAGGGAGGTACAGAATCAAAATGAGAAGCAAATGGATTAATTATTCCTCTACATGGGGCCTGGGAATTCATTCATTACCTTTGTTCCTCATCACTTTGTGTGCTCTTGGGTTTCTGCAGAAAAGAAATGTTAAATGAGAAATGAAAGGGGTGAACCTTTATTTCTCGGTGTTGGAATTCCAATTTAAGTATTTCAGAATAGAGAAATGTCCCTAACACTGGGGCCTGTATACAGTCCCTCACTTGGGCCCACCTCTCAGGATTGGAGTTTGAAGACTCATAAACGATGGTGCCCATCCTCAAGTACCTCATAGCCTGGGTGGGATGACGAAGGTGACGGCAAAAGATTCCGGTTGCAATCTTGACTTTGTTCCTAGCCTGTGATAGCGCCTTGGATACTTCGCGTCAGAGACCTCATTTGTAAGAATGGAGGATTAGAACCATTTATTTCTGTCCTCCTCTCATTCTAAAATTTTATATTCCTGTATAATTATAGACTTCTGTTTTAGAAAGGACTTCAGTGACAATTTAACAATTTGGTCACCTAGTCCAACACTTTCTTCCAAATTCATCCAATAGGTTAGTAAAAGTTGAAAATGGGACACACAGCTTGGAGTCATGAGCATGAAGGTAATTACTTATAATATCAGATTGAAGAGCCTCTCAAAAGGTATGATTAAGAGAAGCAGGGTGTAGAATGATTTCAAAACTACCACCAGTATGAAATTAACAGTGACCTACTTGCACATTGTTAATCAACAACTTTTCAACTATAATATTAGGTCTTTTTAAATATATATCTCTCCATATTCCTAGAGATTGTGTCCCTGTTTGAAGTTATGGCTTAGTTTTGTTTCATTTGTACACTTAAGCAGTTGCACTTATTGAATATTTTTGACTGTTTAATGACTGGTCTAGTTCATCTAACATTTCAAATAATGGGTAAAAAGGCTGTTGGTCTAACCAGATTGTAGGGCTCTACAAGGGTAGCGCTGAAGAAATTGATACAGGATTTTGTGCTGAGTACCTTTGTGTGTGTGTGTGTGTGTGAGTTGAGTTGAGTTGAAGAGATGGTCATTAACTGATCCAAATTCTCCATGTTAGTCATGTTCTGCACATGTAATGAGCACACCCATAATATTAGACTCCATGATCAAACTACATTGTTATTTTTTACCACCTACCTCATTTCATATAGAATTTGAGACCATCTCCAATTTTTTAGAAACCTATAGTGAAATAAACTATAAATATAGAAGATTAGTACCAGGGACAAGGAGAATATAAATACGCCAATCGTGAGACGAGTCTTAGTTGCTTAGCATTGTATTTCGGTTGAGCTTTCTGGTATCCAGAGGAAATAAACAGAAGCATGTTCAGTTATAAGATTCTCATTAATGGATAGGAGGAAGTCTACTGGCCCCTCAGGGGAAATAACACATTTTGATAAACACAGTAAAGAGTTGTGTTCTGCAGACAAAATCCTGTGGAACTATTCTCATTATTTACACTTAATTTTAAATGAATTGATTCTTTCTTTAAGTCATACTGATAGTTTTATTTACAAATTGGACATCACACAGAAACTTGCTTCCCAGATAATCAATTAGTCATTTGGCTACCCCAATGAGTTCAAGACCTCTTGTCTTGAAAATAGGAATGAGAAGATTAACTGACCATAATTTATAAGAATTCTCCCATTCTTTTAAAAAATGTATTTTTATTGTGGTAAAACATATGCAGCATAAAACTTACCATTTTGACCAATTTAAGTACACAACACAGTGGCATTAAGTATATTCACAATGTTGTAACCATCACTACTAATCCCAGAACTTTTTTTTTTTTACCATTCCAAGCAGAAACTGTACCCATTAAAAAGTAACTTCATTTTTCCTGTCTCCAGCCTATAGTAACCTGTGTTCAACTGTCTGCTTCTATACAGTCCCTTATTCTGTATACCTCACGTAAGTGGAATCATGTAATAATTTGCTTTTGTGTCTGGCTTATTTCACTTAGCATATCTTTTTCAAGGTCCATCCATGTTTTAGTATATATCAGAGTTTTGTTTATTTATATGGCTCAATAATATACCATTCTATTATTTCTTTTTAAAAATGTAAGTTTACCTTTTCAGTCTAAAGGTTTTTATCTTTTGAGTTGTCAAAATATTATCAAAAGATACTAAACTGGCATCTGCCACCCTTTTGAGTATCCAAATCACACATCATCTGTTCGATCATTTTTGTTTACCCCAAGCTTTTACTTTGATATCATTCTCATATCTATTATAATTTGACTTTAAAAGAATACACTGTTTCTCTACCTATACAATTTCTGACACCAAATGTGTGGGTTTTCCACACCAAACAACGCTCCAACACTCTGTGGACACCAACTGGGTATCCTACAATTTAATTCAATTCTGATGTTAACTACCTAGAGTAGACGCGGTACCCACAAGACCCTCCCCCAGCTTCACATGCCAGTTGCAATGAGTGGGTTCCCAGGTTACCCACACTCTGTCCAACTTGCTACAAGTCAGGGTTTCCCATGACCCTTTCATGAGAGTTGATCATTTGCTGTGACAGCTCACAGAGCTCAAGAAAACACTTTACTTACCTTTCCTTACTGGTTTACCATAAAGGATATTATAAAGGGCACGAATGAACAGCCAGATGAAAAGGTAAATAGGGTGAGACACAGAAAGGTCCTTGGAGCGTTCAGGATGCACCACTCTCTCAGTACATGAATGCATTCACTTATCTGGAAGCTCTCTAGACTGATTAGGGCTTTTATGGAGGTTCCATTATGTAGGCACGGTTGATTAAATCCTTCCCACTTGGTGATTAACTCAATCCCCAGTCCCTCTCTTTCCCTGGAGGTCAGGAGGTGGGGCTAAAAGTGCCACTCCCCTAATCATAGGGCTTGTTCTCTTGGCAACCAGCCTCATTCTGAAGCTACCTACCAGAGGCTTTTAGCAACCAATCATCTCATTAACATCAACTGAGATATGGTGGAAATGGGCTTATTATAGATCACACAAGACACTCCTCTCACCCCGATGGCTCAACCAATTACAAGACTTTTAGGAGCTCTCTGCCAAGAACCAGGGACAAAAATCAAATATATATTTCGTATATCACAGTATCACAGACTTAGTAATCAAATCTTCCTATGGCTTCTATGGACAAAATTTAAAATCCTATTTTTATTTGTGTTTCAGAACTTCCAAACATTCTAGATCTTGGTCTCTAATGTGTTTCATGTGACATCTTCCTTAGAACTCCTATTTCTTCAATACAATTACCAAATATTTTCATGTCCCCCTTTTGTGTAATTTATAACTCCAAGTTCAGTTCCCCTTGCTCTGAAAAGCTGCTTACTTCCTGAGAATGTCCATGAGCCTGGAACCTCGAACAGCTTCTGTCTCATTTGTACATTCTGGGAATAAACCCTACAAAGTACTGAGAGCTTGGAGGTGCACAATTTTTAAACCTGTGATTAGGATTTAAGCAAAATGATGATTACTTGGGCACGAACAAAATCAGTGCCGTGTGCCCCCATTTTATTTGATTCAAGTAAAAACATTGCATAGAAACCAATCTTATATCAAATAACTGTGATTAAATCAAGGTGAAACTGTAAAATGCACATTGAGTGCTAAATCAAAAATTCAGTATTTTAATAATTACAGGTTATAAAAATTTTTCTTTTGGGTACATTTATTTTATGACATGCTAACATAATATTAAGATATATATTTTCACTAAACCCTTCTTAGAGATAAAATATTAAAGAACTTATGAAAGTAAGCTTGTTATTTTTCTAATTATGGATTTGAAACTATAGTCTATATGTGTTCCTTTCTGTGAATACTTTAATAGCTAAAGCAACCAGCTAGAGAAATTTCTTGCAGCATTTGTTTCTACAACTTTTGTTTCATTACATTTCACTGATAAGTTTGGAAGAGGCTAGATATTAAAATAATTACAAAGGTATTCTAATTTTGAAGCAAACTTTTAAAAGAAGTAAGTCTTGTGCATGTAAATACACTAATTAAATACATTTAAGTTTTTTAAATTCTTGGCTTTTTTGTTAATTCTTGGATTCTAATTTTTAATTCTAATTTTTGGAATCATTTTAGATTTTTTAATTTATGGTGTTAATAACATATATGTAATCTGTAAATCAAATATATATGATACAAATCAGGTACATTATGGACATTCACTTGACATGAATATTCAGCTTTATGGTACCATTATTAAGGAAAATATCTTAGATTTTTTCCCCTATTTTTTCAATTTTCTTTTTTTTCTAATTTCATATGCCTTTATTTCATATTCAAATTAAAACTTCAAAGTAAAAAAAATGGTTTAAAAAATCTTACATTGTTTCCAGTTTAAGTTTGCTATTACATCTTACTAATAAACTTTTGGTTAATGATCAGTTTTAATTCAGTTTAATTCCATTTTAATTCAGTGATATTTCTAAATTGGGTAATTAATATCTGACATTATTCTTGGTGCCTGACACCTGCCTGAATGTCCTTTACTACAAAGAAACTTTTCCATTGAGCCAATGTAAATAAAATCTGGAAGCTAGAGAAAATAGCTACCTTGAAGAAACTTGGCACTTAAGAACCCACCAAATAGTTTAAATACTTTCCTGTGTTATTTCATGAGTTCTTATACACTACACTTAAAAAGGTTTTCTTCCTGCTTGCCGTATTTACCTTAAGTGCCAGTCTGCTAGCCTCAGTTTCAGTGGCCACTATGAAAATAGACTGTCTATCCTGAACACCAGACTTGGTTCTGCCCAATTTAAATAGCTATCATTACATGTATATAAATGACTTTTTTTTTAAAGAACATTTTTCAGCTAGAAAAATAACTTAAAATAGAGAAGATGGATTAATAACTAAATGCGGTTTCACCATAACCATAATGATATACTCAGTGAAATATGTTCCTAATGAATATTTCTAATTTCTCTTCATTAGGAAATTTATGACACCCTTTAATGTAGATGGCTACAGGTCTATCCTAATTCTCTACAGGTCCTCTGTTTTCATTTTCCTTGTCTTCATTGTCTTTGTTCTATGTTTTTCTATCCAATCTGCCCTGGAGTGGATACTTCCTTGAATCGTGCCTTAAATCATGCCCGCAACTGCTTAAAGTATTTCTAAGGACGTTTGCTTTCCTTCAGGATAGTTCACTGAAAAATTCCCAGTCTGCTCTGCCCGCTCCCTGATCAGCTTCTCAGCCTCCACAATGCACCTGATGAGTTTATATCACTGGGCTTTTTGAAGATAAAATGCAGCCTCAAAATTGGGAACCACATAGAATGGGCTCGTATGTGGTACAAAATGCTTGAATTCCAATCACTCTTCTCTTTTTAACTATCTAGCATCCTCCATTGATTGAAAGACCTCAGATATTTGACTTTTAGTTATTTCATGCTTCCGATATACACACCATATAGGCACACGTGGGAAAAAGCCAAGCTATCAAAATCACACAACTGACTTAAACAATTTCCCAGATAAGGCTCAACTGTAGTTTGTCATTTTTCAACCATGCTGTCTGAGAGCCCAGGTGGAAAGGACAAATTCAAACAAAATCAAATTCACCATCTCCACGTGGTATGCATTCGGGGAATTTGTTGGTGAACATTCAATGCTATTTAATCATGGTAGTAGTGATGGTAGAGAATGGGTGTGAACGGTTAATTAAATAGGTAAAAATTAGAAATGTGTCCTCAAATTAATGGTATTTCTCTTGACTATGCTTTTGAACAGCAGAGATATAGAAAGCTATAATCTTTGGACCTGTGATTCCATCGTAGTATTTTCTGGTTGCATTTTGGAAGAGGGCTGAAATCCTCAACTTCCCTTACTACTAGAGCAATCTATGTATATAAATGTTAAAACTCTATCCCAGTTTAAAAGTAATTTGCTTTTATTTTTCTTCTTCATTATTTTAATTAATTGGGATTTTTCCATATAAACCAAAAGTCTGAACTCCGCTAGCTCTTAATGAATGATACAGGAAAATATAATTTCTCCGTGAATGTTAGGTTGATTGGAAAATGTCATCCTCTGACCTACTCAGCCTTACTAATCAAGAGAAGTCTTCGGAGGAACACATAGTTAGATTAAACAGGCTACAATCCATCCACTACCCCTTTTATTTGTTTAAATTACAGTTTTTGTCAGATATTGGGTTCAGTGTATCTGAGGAAAGCCACACCAACAAGGTTGAGAGCACATATTCTGTGTCTCAGGTAATTGGATAGTGCGCCGAGTTTCACCTTAAGCTGTTTTGAATTAATGCAAGACAGCCGCTGGCTTTAGGTGGTTTAATTATCAGAATTGTCACATTTTAGTTATCAGCCCAAAGGGTGCATGCTGGCGTTGATTGTGAACATGTGGTCATACCTGATACAGGTTACCTGATGGCCAGATATGGGTCACATCAGCAACAGACTTAATTTAAAGGAGCGCTCTCCTGATTTCGAAATATTTATGGATAGGAATCAGATTTTCAAAGAAAGAGAAAGACGACTTCAATACAAAGCTGTTCGGTGGGAAGAAGGAAAAGAAATCCATTGTAATCTCGGTCTCTTGTATACAGGATTTATGTTGGAATTAAGAGGTATCTAAATGTGAATATTCATTGTGTTTTTTTTTAATTTTTGCATTTAAGATGATTAAGCTCAAGCCATTTATTCTAATGTGTTAGACTAACCTGTGGCCCATCCAATTATTAGAATAAAATCAATTCTTATCAGAAGTCTCTGTTATAAACCAAAGAGAAGATAGTCCTGCCTTTATTCTTAGTTAAGGGAAACTGGACCCTTTATCTGAAAAATATTCAGTGTCTGAAGAGCTGGTACACTTTTTAGTCCTACGTGTTTAACTGCACTTTTACGGAATTCTGTAGTGGGAATGCTTGATTGTAGAGCACAGTATCCCAATGACCATCACGATGCTCTAAATTCTATTGTTTTCCTGGATACTATTGCTTTCCTGAAGCATCAGTAAAAATAATGGAACTAATTCTTCTGAATCACTGCACTCTTATCCCAGTTCGGTTCTAATAGTATTGACTACGATCTAAGCATTTTTGCTTCACTCAACACGGCTCTTAAAGGGCTTTCCCTTTTGAAGGCATACTCTCTGTGGGTGGTCAATACCCTTATGAAATTGTCAGACTTGAAAGTAAGATGGATTGTTACTGGAACATTAAGTAGGACAGAGAGCAGATGAAATTTAAATACAAAGTTGCAGCTGTTCATAAGCTCGAAAACTTAAATTAGTTCAGCTAAACTGCTAAATTCCAGTAAGAAACAGAAATGAGTTGGTTACTCACTCCCCGATAGGAGGAAAATGCATCGAAAATATGAATTGAAACCTTGCTATTTTAAGAAAGTAAAGTTTGTGCTAAGTGATCCTTTCTGAAACAGCCTCTTTAATCTCATTTTTTTACAACTCTGCAGTATAAGGAACCTTACAACCAGATGGCCTTTCCTTACGCTCTCCTCCATCCACCCCTGCAGTTCTGCCCAGGTCGATCCCCTCCTTAGCAACCTCCTCCGCGCCTTCCCTTAGCTCTTCTTTCTTATTTTCTCTTTATTTCCTTTTGTGCTTCTCTTCCTACTGGATCTCTTTTATAAAATTCCCAAAGATTCCATTTCCACACTCTACTTTTCTTTGGTCCTTATCCAGTTTCTTAGATTGCTTACACTCTTGCCTTCTCAATGACAGCCTCGTCAGACACTCATTATTAAACTTGTAGTTTCTGCTCAAACAGTATTCCTTTTTTTAAAATGTGCATTTATTTATTTTGAGAAAGAGAGCACAAGTAGGGGATGCACAGAGAGTGGGGGGAGAGAGAGAGGATCCTAAGCAGGTTCCCCACTGCCCTCCCGGACCCCGACCTGGGGCTCCATCTCAGGAACCTATGAGATCATGTCCTGAGCCAAAATCGAGAGTCAGACGCTTAACTGACGAAGCCACTCAGGTGCCCTCCAACCTTTATTCTTACCGTATTTGCAGTTGTTCACAGAATGTGTGCAACCAGGTGGCCATGCTTATGAAGTGGAGCTGGAGAAGAGAGCACTATCAAGAAAGCAGCCCTAGGCTCATTGGCTGTGCCTACTCACAGCTTCCCCATCACCTGCCTCTCTGAGCTTCATGATGTGAAATCCCCCATGTTGTATCTCCCTCACCCCACCCCTGTTTAGCCACTTCGAGTACAACCTCCATCAAGTTCGGGGTTGGCTTCCTTCTTCCTACTTTCCCGATCTGGATGACCATCACCTCATTTCTCTTTCTCACTGGTTGACTACCCACATTCTGTGTGTCACCACTTTATTTCCTGCAGACTCTACAGGTTAGGCCTAGAGTCTGTTTGCAAACAGAACAAAGGTAAAATATTTGGAGCATTAGGAGTCCGTCTGAGCTGACCCCATCGTGTGTGTGTTTTCAGTCTTCCCAAGTTCAACGTAGAGCTGCAGGCTGTTCCATGCTCATAGCCAGCCTTGCCCTGCGACAGCTCCCCTTGACCTTGGCTTCTGCTTTTCTCCCCCCTCATCCCTGCTACTAACAGTCCTGCACATCTTTCACACTCGCGCCCTTTGCCTTCTCCATGAAGTCTGCCTGGACTAACATGAGTCCCTGGTGATTTGTTTTTCGTTTTCTGAATTGCCTCAGAATGACACATATAGGTTGAGACACTCTATAAATTTTATAAATTGCTTCCAAATTGTTTTCTAAGTCATCATGAATATATGAATTTCATCTCAAACAAGATTTAACATTCCTAAAGAGGAGAAACTGTGAATTGTACCATTTTAAAAGTGTGAATTCTACCATTGAATTTAAAAATAACTATTCCTAGTTTCTGGGATGTTTCCCCAATTCAGCTATTTCTAATCCCTGTGTGAGTATCAGAGGAAGTAGGCCTTTAATGGCATAATCAGATCCCATGTCAAATAAATGACATTAAGAGTGTTATTACTATAATTCCGTATTCCCAGAGATGTTCTGGAAGGTTTATATGTACCCTCATTTATTATAAATACATTAAAGCATGCTTAAATTAAAAAGACTGAATAAAAATGAATTTCAAATGACAAAAAAAAAAAGGTGTTCTGTAAATGTAAGAATTAACGTCTACATTCTCCTCTACCTCCTGTACCTCTAAGCAAATATATAGAACTCTGGTCCTGCTCAGTAAACTACACTCTGAACTCATTTCATGTTTTTCTGCCCATAAAAATTGCACACCTGTAGAGCAGATCTGACCATTATCCCACAGTAACGTGACTAACGAAGCATAGACATCCAGGATGTATTTGGGACAATGTGAGGGCAGAAATTACTTACCTCTCTGTTCCTCTTCAGACCCATCAGGATTTTGTGAGCTCCTTATTATGTGTCAATAATGCAAAGATTTTTGCCCTTGCCATTTTGTTTATATAAAATTCATTGACATTTGTATTTGTGATTTTTTTGAAACTAGTAATCTCAAATGAAGTATTCTTGAGAACATAGAAGGAAAATATTTTTGTTCCTATTTGGGCCTATTTCTACGTTTGATTTGTATTAGGCTTGATAAATGCTTAATCAGACTAAGAAAACAACGCAATAGGTTAAAACGTTTCAGCAGCACAAGATGGTCTAACCCCCCTGAGGTTTCACTAAAACTTTTGAAATTATTTATAAGTTTCCCACACATTTTTAAAATATGCGTTGTAGAGTACTATACACGGACCAAAGCATTTTTATTGCTCATAAAAATACCAATAAACAAGCTTCAGACATAACATGGTATGTTTTATATGTAGGAGAAAAAAAAAGCACAGACTCATTAATCCTCTAGATATCTTGCAGAAGTTAGAAAAAAAATGTGTTCCAGCAGATCAGAAAGATGATTTTTAAACCGGAAAAACCTGCAAAGAAAATACCACCGGCTATGAATTTCTAACGTGTTTGGCTAATGAGCTGGTCTTAATTAGTTGGATATGAGGCAATGGCATTATTACCAAAGTTCCTGATAACATAGTATCATCACCCTTTAAGCCCATGAATAGACCGGTCATCATACTGAGAAGTATTACATTATAGCCTAAGTAAATGAAAGCTGAGGAGATAGACACACGCCTTAGGAATAGTTCTAATTCTGTCAATGTCCGTGCGGTGGAGACTCACCTGTCAGGCCTAGCCTGCACACGGGGATATTCTCATTTATAGGCCTGGCAGGGCTGGCTTGCCGAATAGTTATCCATTATTTGCTGACAGCCGATAAACCCATCCAAAGGTAACCAGTAAGTGAGGACGCATTCGAAGACTGACGTTATCTTACTACACTGTCAGGGAATATGAGCAAAATAGCCAACGGTCTATCGTATTTACAAAGAGAAGGGGTGTTTGGAAGTAGAACTTACTTTTGAAGGTTAGAATCCTTAATCCAAAGCTGTAGAAGAAGCTTTGATGTTTTGTAAATAGTTGTTTTTATCAGAGATCTGGTTTGGGGCTTTGCCAAGTCAACTGTCGCCAAGTCAATGACAGTTAAAAAAACACACACAAAACAAAAAACAACAACAAAAAAGGAAATGAGAACTCTCCCCAGCTTCAGATACAGTGATATGTCAGAATACACAGATGCCACAGAATTAGCTTTGGAGCATCATTTGCATCCAATTACGGGTGTCTCCAGGTTTTCCGCATGCATATTTATGCGCACGGTGTACAAACAAGGGCTAATGTCCATAAACGGAAAAGATTAGAAAATTCATTAATTAGGGTCATTTGTACAATTCCATTGTCAACTTTAATCACTCATTTCAGTTGATGTCTCCTTTAGAAAGTCAGTCTGCAAGGGGTTATTTATTTATTCAGCAAGAATATTTTGTGGGGCAATCTTCTGCCTGATCTAAAATGTAATTTCCAATAAGCAGGAGGCTAGGTTTAACACGTTAACATAAACTGTTAAGTGAATAAATACTTATTAACTCGATTAGATTTCATTTCCTGTCAGTAGAAACAATGTGGTTGCGTTTTACAAGTATGTGTCAATCGGCTACTCTCTGTCTTTTAGGGAGACCTTAACCAAAATTAGCATTTTTATAAATTTATACGTTTCAAAGGGGCTTGCTTCATTCTGTAAGCAAAATAGTAAGTTTCCTGCTGAATCACACTATACACATGACCCCGAATAATTTGCCGTTAGCTATTGCATTTTTAAATACTGACTCAGCATACACAGGCACGTAACAAAGTGGAAATACCTTTGTTTATTGCATACTCACCTTCCCAAGCACCCAATATTTTGTTCCATGTATGCAATATTTTCTGACTGTATTCTTTGTACACATCTTCTCTTTCTCTCTCTTTCCAGACCCACCTCAAATGTTCATTTATTTTATTTAATCATGTCCCCATTAGCAAAAGTCTGTTACATACCTTTGCTTCTTTGGCTTGTTTGAAGAAAGGTAGCTGTACTTCTTAAGCTTACTCTTTGACTTTCTGCCTACAAATCTTTTTCTACTATTATACCTATTGTGTTTAAAAGGGAAGCACTACTCGTAGAGTATACTCCCACATAGATAGGCTTCCCTTCCCCCTCCACCTAGAGCCAAGTTCTGGAACAAGGGAACATTGGGCATCAGAAGAGAAAAAACTTTAAACTTGAGCAGATGGAGTGAGTGATTTGTTAGGAAGTGAATACAGAAGTGGTCTTTTTTTTCCACTCAATCTAAAATTTAGAGAATTAGTTCAAGACTTTTTTTTTCCATTTTTATGAAAATGACCTAAGGCAAGTCACTTAATCCCTCTAGACTTCCATTTCATTGCCTATAAAATGAAAGTGTTGAATAAGCTCATCATGATCCCTTTTAAAATTAAAATTCGTGTTTCTGAGATATCATGCAAAGAAGTTTTAAAAGAACTGAAAAGTTTTACTGAAGTAGAGAATAATGTTCTCAAAAACACCCTGATATTTCTGACAATAAAAATGTAGCTTCTGTTCTTCATATTGGAAAATGGCAGCTCCAACTTTTTCCCAGATGTCTCTCAGAGCCAGATGGAAAAATTTAAGTGTGAACATTCTGGAGCCGTGGAACAAGCTAAATACATACACGTGAAGAGTGAAGAAAGACTGTTACAAAGGACCAAAGATGGCGGCGCTGTCTTTATAAAGGTGGACAAGTTTATTGGGTAGTGGGATGTGTTTCACATAAGTAAAGGAACAGGACTTATGGTTTGCAGACCCTTTTTCTTTGTCACCACACCAGCTGGGTCAGGTTTTCTGAAGGAGTGCTGTCTTTAAAATTGACACCAGCTCACCAGACCCTTTGCTCGCCTTAGCCTGGATGTTACATCTATTCCCCTTCATGCATCTGGGTGTCGATTCATCCTGCCTGGTGGTAATAGTTTGTTGAGTCACAAGCCCGTTGCAGGGTGAGTTCCAAGTGATAAACAGCAACATAAGAAAGCCCAAGGTACATCTCCACACAAGGGAAACACTCTTCTTGAAAACCATGTTTCCAAAATGCAAATTTCTATTCCCCGCCTTGGACAGCCTATTATTCCTCACAGGTTAGGAAAGGTCCTTCCTTTTCATCCTGATGTTCCCTTCCTAAAAAGTTTCTTTCTTTCTTTCTTTCAGCTTCCAGTTTCAGAGCTGACTATTTTTTTTCACTAGTTCTGTTCCCAGATCTGTAACCTAGAATTTCAGCGTGTGAACTCAACATTTCAAACTAATTATTTTGCTGCCAGTGTAATGTTTAAGTGGAATGCTTTTTCCAGGCGTATGCCAATAGTCACCCCATTTTTTATCCATAGCTCATTTTTTTCAGTTTTGACACGGATGTAAAGACATACTGAAGAGCACAAAATGTGTTATTAGTCAAAAGAAGACTTCTCTATCATTCTTCCTGGCGAAGTGTATCCAGGAACACATTTGCAAGCAACTACCTTCGATCAATCCCTTCTGAACCAAGTACCTTTCCACCTTTGACCCAGGCATGCCTATCATGCTGCCTCTCTGTTAAACTTGAGAAGGATTGCAGTTTTCCCAAAGCTTTGCTGGTTCTTCAAGACCAAGTTCTTCATAACTTTGATCAAGGACTTTGATTTTAAAAAATTAGCATCTACATCTGGAAATATTGGAAGTCACTGGAAATACTGAGCCTTATCTTCTTTCATCTTTAGGTGTTTGTGGAATCCCTCTCAGGGGACAAAACCCTCTGTGCTGTCCAATAGTAAAGACCATATTTAATAACTGTATTGATGTTGGTACCTTCTAATGATTTCAGCACTATACTAATCATGAAATATACTCCTTTTTTTCCCCTTTTACTTTATGCAATAGGTATATGCTTATGCCTCCATCAAAAATGGACGTAGAGACAACTGGGTGGCATAGTCACTTAAGTGTCCAACTCTTGATTTTGGCTCAGGTCATGATCCCAGGCTGTGGGCTTGAGCCCCATGTTGGGTTCCATGCAGTGGGTGTGGAGCCTGCTTAGGATTCTCTCTCTCCTTCTCCTACTCCCCCTTCTCACATGCTTGCAAACTCTCTCTCTCTCTGTGTCTGAATTGAAAAAAATTATAAAAAGCCGGGGGGAGGGGGGAAGGCTTAAAAGACTTGTTCTATCATTATGCATTTTGCTTCAAAATAGGCATCGAAGGTGACAGTGTATTAGAGCAATTAGTAGCCATATGACTCATCAACAATTCTATTTTTCTAAGAACTGTAGTCAGTGATGTAGGTGCCATTAGAAACTCTCACTTTATCTGCTGTAGTCTGATAAGATCAAGTAAAGCAGCCATATTCAGTTTATGCAATACAACTTCTTTGAGAGAGAAAATGGAAAAGAATCAGTTCAGACTAAAAATAGTTTAGTGATACTTCATCACTTGTTTTTAAATATAATCTTTGGAAAAGCAATCACAGATAAGCCAATATGTCTGTGGTTATACACACACGCATGTGCACACACGCACTCACTTGTGTTAGTTTTAGCAACAGATAATATAATAGTTACCCATTCCTGTTTCATTTCATGCTTTTCACTGTTTTGTTCAACATTTTTGCTCATCGCTACTCTATTTATATCTAACATCTGTTGATGGTTTATTGGTCCACTGCTTAAACGTCCTCCTATTGTTAATAAGAAAGGTGAAGGGTATAAGACCTATTAATGAAGTTTTGGAGGGGCACCTGGGTGGCTCAGTTGCTTAGGTGTCTGATTTCAGTTCTGGTCATGATCTCATGGTTTGTGGGTTCAAGTCCCGCTGGGCTCTGCCCTGACAGCTGAGAGCCTGGAGCCTCCTTCAGATTCTGCGTCTGCCCCTCTCCTGCTCGCACACTGTCCCTCAAAAATGAATAAAGATTTTAAAAATTTGTTTTTAAGTGAGGTTTTGGAATGATGGGGATTCGAAGACAAAGGCCAAGACAGAATTCTTGAGATGTCTTTGGTGCAAAGAAGGTGATTTTATTAAAGCACCAGGACAGGACCCATGGGCAGGAACCATTGCCCCAGGACTATGAGGGAGAGACTGATTATATACTTGAGAGCTGGGGGAGGTAAACTCAAGGGGAAGTGTCCAAAGGGAATTTCATATGCTAAAGAAGACTCAGGATCCTGGAGGCCTAGCTATTGTCAAGCTAAGGTTGTTTTTCCCTCTAGTGAAGCATTAACGTAAGACAGTAGGAGTTCCTGGAGACACCTGTTACTCTGCCCTCCTCAAGTTATTTGTCAGTGGGCTGTAGGTTATAAGGAAATTTAATTTTATCTGCCATTTCCTTCTGCTTTTGTTTCCCATGTCACTATCATCTTTGCTAAGGCAAGTTTTCATAATCCTTACAATATTTTCTAGTAACACTGAAATCTACATTGCTGTGTTTCTACTCAGCAAATTCAAACTCTTCCAACTCCTTAAGCTTCCCAGGGTTCTTCTTTCTTCATTAAGTCACCTAAGATCACCATATAACTGAAATGATAGTGGGCCAGATCCCTTCCTAAATTTCTTTTGGGGAAATAAGCCTCCTTTCATGTTTTTCATCCATGATGCATATCCATTTCCAAGTACCCAAACTTTCAGCTTGTCAGAATATTTCAAGACAGTCAGACCTAAATATATTTCATCAATATATTTTTTCCATTACAGTAGGGTATTTAAGATATTGTCACACAATTATGTTATTGCTTCTTGATTCAAAGGCAAGAACATTCAGCTGAAAAGATGAAGCCATCACTAAATTGTCAGATAATGTTTACTGTACCATTTAACATTTGTTTTATTTTTTTAATTGAAAAACTCTCATCTCTGGGGACAATTTACAAAACAAAAGATATAGGGACATTTTTACTTCAGTGTATTATGCATTTTAATGGAGACTTTAGTGTTCTACATATTTAAATATCCATGTTGAATTTTTTTGAGGATTTGATGTTACAATAACACAGTTACCAGGCTAGTTTTGTTTTGTTTTTCAGAGAAAGTGATTAGAAATCTTGTGAAGTTTTCATAGGTTACTTTTGATATTCTCTCTCTTTAGCTCACAACTTTTGTGTTGTATTGTTCTGTTTGTTTGGTTTTTTTAACTAGAGTTACTAGATTTAATGAAAGACTAGTCCTAGGTCCCCATGGTACTTGAGAAGCAAGAAATCAAATATTGAGAAATATATTATCTTTGTGTCCTTAGAACTTAGGTAGACCCACTTTCTTTTTCTTTTTTTTTTGTAGTTATTTGCATACAGATGCAAAAAACTAAAATGGTAATTAAGAGCTGCAGCAATTAGAGAAACACAGAAAGAAAAATACTTGGTATAGTATATACAAAAATAAAAAGAAACCAACACAACTGTGTAAATAAATTTTATCCAATTCTCTTTTTTACTATAGGATTCCCACAGTTTCTCCTGAATGGCCCTGCATATTTTATTGTTGAAATAAAACCTCATCATTTCCCACTGACCTTCTTTTATTTTTTTCATTTTAGAACAAATTTTCCAACACTACATTTTATATTGGTTGTAGTTGTTATTGTTCTAATTAATTTAGCAGAGAGATGTTCTCACTCATAATTTCATGAAAACAACAACTTTCATGTTAAATTTTTTGATGCTTCATCACAACCCAAGTATGAGTTTCTCTTCAAATTTTAAGGAAGACCTTAATTTACAATTGATTTCTGAGAACATTTTAAAGAAGCCTCTATTGCCAATGCCAAACATATTTTGGCTGTTTAGATTAATTAAAATTTGAATATAGATTAACTGAAACTTCAAATATAATGAATAAGCCTTTTTCATTTACTAACTAAAAAATGCCCATTTTTGATCACTTTACCTGGTTTTCATCCATCAAATATTCATAAAAATCTACAGGCAAAGAAATAGCAACTCAAACTGTATTAAAATCTTGTTTCAGTGAGAAGTTTCTATATTTTTCATATAACATGTATAAGTGGTCCATGTTCTATCATGGACGACACCAGATGTCGGCAGTTCCAATATGTAGATTCGTCACGTGTTTCCCGTTTGAGACATATATCTCCAGTTCTGAACAGACAAATCCAGAGATGTACAATTTCAGTCTCTACCGGAAACTGATCCTCTTGCAATATACTCCTGGAGCCCCCAAATCCCCTGAGTCCTCTTTTCCCTCCAGTGCAATTCAATACATTCAATTCCACAGCATTAATTGGGCTTCTGCTGTGTGTAAAGCACTCAGTGTGAAGTACAGCAAAGAATAAGCTTTGGTCCTTGTCCATAATTTCAGCACAGGCGAAGTGTGCTCCCTTGCTTTCCCCGGAGAAGGAAAGCTTCCACTAGCATCATTGGGAACAGAAGTAAACATCTAGATATTGCTACTTTCTTTATTCTCCCTCAAGTGGCAAATTACCTCACTGAGTGCGCATCTATTTCTGCCTGAGTTTCTGTGCACCTGCACACATAGGTACACACACTCATCCTCATCAGATCCGCCATGGCAAGAAGGCTTTCCTATTTTCAATTTTCTTTCAGATCATTCCCTTCTTACAGGAATCCCAAGTTATTTCTCATTTCTGTGGTCATGGAGATACAGTCAAAACACTCTTAGTATGTCAGCACAATGAAGAGTCACTGTCATTAATTTGAGAAAAATAACCAGCAAACCCTCTATATAAGATGACAAGTTGGAAGAAAGTAGAGAAAAGAGTAAAAACTAAAGGCAGCAGATGCCCTCAAAGCAAGGTGACGGCTGCCATTTTTACAGTCTGATCATTAGTCATTTTGCATATGTCATTGTCACTCTGTAGAGTATTAGAAAGCCAATCTGAATAAGTTTGCAATGACAATACCACATTTGCCCATATTTTTATTTAGTATGTAGGAATGCACAATGCGATCAGAATTGTTTATATTCCATACAGTAGAGTGCAAGTCCATGGACAGCCATTCAAATTATAAGTAGGGTTTGACCTAAGCATGTTTCAAAATGGCAGAGAGGCAGCCCAGGAGAAGGGCCTTGCCAGGGGTATACTAACAGTTGTTCAGAGAGTGATTTTCTGCCCGGAGGACTGGGCAATAACTCTTGTGTGAGTGCCCCGTCAAGACTGGGGTTCAACTTTGAAATACAGAGAGACCAAGGATGCTGACTTGTAGGACACCTTCCCGGTTATGACAGGAGAGGAATCCCATGGCGGAAGTGAACTGGTGAGCTCGTTCATGGAGTGACCACATCTGCTCCGTGTGCCAGACTAGTAAGGATCCAGGAACAAATCTTTCAGTTCCTTTGCTGCCAAGAAAACAACAACAACAACAACCACAAAGCCTCTTCAGCTCTTCCCCTGGGGCCACCGAGAATGTGATGCACTTTGGAGGCTAAATTCAGTATCTGAACTCCCAAATGAAAGAAAAAGGAATCCAGGTTGGCCAAAAAAATGTGTAGGTGAGCCTCTCATCCTGTCTACAAGAAATATTTGAGAGATTTTCCATGGAATTTGCCCATGAGGTGGTGAGAGTTTATGAGCTTCGTGATCTTTCCACCAGGGTGTGTTCTCTGTATGATTTGCAGATACTTACCAAAAATACGCACAGCTGAGAGCGCCTTACACCCCCCCATAGAATCACGCGCATTTGCACCCTTGCCAGCTGCCCTCTATATTTAATCATAGATTTTTACCACGATGTTTTCCCACTTTTGGATCTTATTTAGTGTAAAGTCATGAATTAACGTATAAAATGCCACCCAAACTACTGGTTATGTGAGAATCATCCAATTATTATTATAAAGTGAATTTTTAGGTTTCCATCAAGTTTTCTCCCTCTTCACTTCCCTAAAGCAAACTGCAAAAGGATCATTACAGCAGTCTTTTTTTTCCCCTGCTGTAATGGAAATTCTCACATGATTTAGATAACATGTAACAAAGAAGCATGCCACAGGACCGGATAGTTTTAATCGTATTTGAGCCCTATGATGCCAGACAAGAACATAAGACTCGGCATAAAAGACTGTAAGTCCATATGTTCTAGATAAAGAGGTAACTGTCTGTGTGTGCACACACACATATATAATTTGGATATCCTGTAATTTTTCAAAGTCTCAGATGTTTTATTTCTTCCTTTCTGACAATTTAGATCTGTTTGATGTTCAAGACTAACATAGATTTTTAAAGTCATTCTCCATGGGGCACCTGGGTGGCTCAGTCGATCAAGCATCCAGCTTTGGCTCAGGTCAGATCTCACGGTTCGTGGGTTTGAGCCCCGCGTCGGGCTCTGTGCTGACAGCTCAGAGCCTGGAACCTGCTTCAGATTCTGTGTCTCCCTCTCTCTCTTACCCTCCCCTGCTCGCACTGTCTCTCTCTTTCAAAAATAAATTTAAAAAAAACATTAAAAAAAAATAAAGTCATTCTCCAGTGCGTGAGTAAAGGGATGCCTTTGTGCCATCACTAAAAATTGAATGGCCTTCAATGTAAAGAGCAACTATGGCCAAATAAAAAAAAATAAAACAAAACAAGTAAATGAAAACAAACCAAACTAAAAGAGAGAGACAGAAAAAAATACACGAAAATAGTAAAGAAAAAAATCCCCAGATATAGTCATATTTGTCTGTGTCATTGGCACCCCCACATTTAGATATTTAAAGTGTGTTCTCCAGGACAGAAGGATTTCCATGTGATATGGTGTGACAGAATGAAACTTACCTGAAAGTAGTCATTTATCATAGAATATTTAAGAAAAGTCTGTTTTCCAATAGGTCTTAATCTCAGCATCTCCTGCATAAATACAATTTGAAGTTCTTGGGGAAATCCTTACGTCCTTTCACAGTTAGGTTGCTGTATCCCATTAACGGTCTCTTACTGAGAACAAGCAGAAGACGTTCATTTGCTCAGTAAATATTAATTGGATGCCAGATCCTCTGTGAGTGAAACTATTCACTGCACTCTCTTAAGGAAGCATCCTCATTGTTTACTCTAGGGTCTACTTACTTTGTGAGCTTTTTTTAAAGTTTGTTTATTTATTGTAAGAGAGAGAGTGAGAGAGAGAACACAAGCAGGAGGGGGCAGAGAGAGAGGGAGGGAGAAAGAGAATCCCAAGCAGGCTCTATGCTCAGCACAGAGCCCAACATGGGGCTCTATCCCACAACCGTGAGCTCAGGACCTCAGCCGAGATCCAGAGTTGGACACTGAACCAACTGAGCCACCCAGGCATGCCCTGACTTTTAAAAACCTAACTTCTGAATTCATTTTTATGTGAAAACTTATGTTTGCTATCACTTGTTCAGCTCTTCCGCCAATTAGAAGAGTAGAATTCTTGGAGACAAGAACATTTATCTTCTAATTTGGCAGCTTTCCACTGTCTGGATTGTATCATGCTACCGAAAGGGTTTCCTACCATTTTCTGTGGCTGATTAGTGGGAAGGAGTGTTTCTGAGGAAAAGGATCATCAGATGTCTGTGGCTCTTTCTGGTCCCTCCCTCTCCTTTCCAGAGATGGGAGTGACTGATAACAACACCAACTTTATTATGGGATCTTGCCCCTGGCCAGGTACTTTATCCCTCTTGCTGAAAGCATGGTCCCTAACCAACTAAAACCAATTATGACATGACTTTCGGTAATTAACCTCCCCATGTCTCAATTCCAACTTCTCTGAAGTGTCAGACTTGCAGAATCTTACTGCTTGGGGTCCTCTCATATGGAAAATGCTGTTGGTAGAAAAATACAAGACCGTGGGGAGTGAGCTTGCCTTCCTCCCATACGAGGATAGAACACAGTCTGGGGTCCGACTGATGGCCACACTCCGGGTTTCCTCCTCCTGCACCAGCCACTCCTTCTCATTTCCTTTGATAGATTTTCATTTGAGGCCTGACCACAAAGTGCTCAAGTCTCATGCCTCTGTTTTCATTTTAGAGGATTTTGACCAATTCCATGGCTTGCAGTGCCATGATTTCCAGATTTATATCTCCAGCCCAAACCTCTCTCTGGAATTCCAGACTTCTATATAACTGTGTATCCAACATTTCCTCTCAGGTGTTCTTTGGGCATGTAAAACTTAGAATGTCTGAAATGAACTCTTGATATCCACGTTCACTCTTACCTCAAACACTTGGCACTCTTCCAGGGTTCTAAATGCCAATAAATCTTACCACTGGCCAGACATTTCCTCACACCTAAGAGTCATCATTTGCTCTTTTCATTTGCAAAGACCCCATATCCACCAGCAAAGCTGCTGCCCTCAGTAACTGACCACCTCACACCCTGCCCTGGCTCACGCCACCATTATTCCCCACAAGGCCAATGGCAACGCCGTGCTGATGGATCTCCAGCTTCCCCATAGCCTGTGATTCACAGAGTGGGCTCTTAGGACAAAACAGATCTTGGAGATTATCCAATTCAAGTAATCCGGGATTGGAGCACCTGAGTGGCTCAGTCTGTTGAGCGTCTGACTCTTGATTTCAGCTCAGGTTCATGACCTTGTCGCTTGTGAGTTCTGTGCTAACAGTGCAAAGCCTGCTTGGGATTCTCTCTCTCTCTGTCCCTCCCCCACTTGTGCTTGCTCTCTCTCTCTCTCTCTCTCAAAATAAAGAAATAAATTTTTAAAATAGTATGTGTGTGTATATATATATATATATGTATATGTATATTTCAGCATTTTCTGATTGCAATTATAACATAAGGCTCCTAGAAAAGTCTCCAGCTATCTGTCTGTCACTTAGTGGTCTCCTCATAATTGATCATAGCGCCCAGCACACTCCACTTTGGGGACTCTGCCCCTGCGGCGAGTAATGCCCCCCTCTCAAGTGTCTCTGTGGCTCACCCTCACTTCATTCGTGTCCTTGCTTGAAACCCCGTCTGTGGTCCACTATATAAAATAGTTCATGCCTCCAGTTTTTCTCTATCCCTCTGCCTTGCTTGCTTTTTATAACACATACTGTTCCTGGCATAATAATACATATTTATTTTGGGAGGCACCTGGGTAGCTCTGTGGTTAAGCATCTGGCTACGGCTCTAGTCATGATGTCGCGGTTTGTGAGTTCAAGTCCCACGTCAGGCTCTGTGCTAACAACCAAGCGCCTCGAGCCTGCTTCAGAGTCTGTGTCTCCCTTTCTCTCTGCCCCTCCCCCGCTCATGCTCTGTCTGTCTCTCTCTCTCTCTGTGTCAAAACTGAATAAGAATATGTAAAAAAAAATTTGATAATAATATAGATTTATTTTTCCGGTATTTATTGTCTGCACCTCATGAGGACAGAGGACAGGTCTGCTTTGTTTGCAGTATAAATACCAAATGTCTGGAAACATACCAGGTATGTAATCATCATCTTTCAAATATGTGTTACATGAATGACTCACAATATGGATTCAGGAGCGCCAGCCAGCCCCTTACATCTAATCTTTGCTGCTGGGTAAGACCACCTATGTCAGAGCTCAAGTCAAAAGAATTTCTCAACTTTAAACATGGTAAGGATAGTAATAATATCTGTCATTTGCTCTGTGCTTGCTATGCCACAGATAATGAGCAAAGTATTTATTATTCACTCACCTTACTTAGTCCTCAAAGGCGAACTACTTGGGATTACTCCTACTTTTTGAGATGAGACCGGAAGTGTGGGCTTCACAGTTAATAAGTGATGAAACGGGGGTAGAATCCAGAGGCTATCCAAGGTTACACAGACTGTGTGCATTAGTTTCATACTTTAACACAAAGCCCAGATCCCAATGCCTACAGAGGGCAGTCCATTTTGGAAACCGTCAGTGGCCTTCTTGCTTTCCTTTGTCAACTCACTTTTTTTTGATAGAGATGTGGGCGTGGATAAATAGGCCTCCGCCACGGAAGGGGAGAAAGAAACCAGCCATGAACTCTGGACGATGCTTCAATGTAGCTTCCACAGCCAGCAAGGAGGACCCCACATAGGCTCATCCTGAAGTCGGAAGTCCCCGCTTGGCCCGGGCTGACTGTTGCATGAAGGAATATACACACGTCAGATTTTTCACTTCCTCCAGAGAAAGTAGAAACTCAGATTTTTACATGAAATTTCCCATAGTTCTACATGTTAGCTGGACACTGTCAAGCACGAGAGACCCCATGTGCAGCCCACAGATGCCCTGGCTGTAAATGCCGACCGAAATTATGTGCCAAGTTTTATATCCGAAGCGTGGAGCGGGGGGACACAATCACAGATGGGTTATAAGAAGGGAAAAGCTAACAGAGGATCATGGCATTGCCTTATGAGAGAATCAACTCCAGAAGCTTTAGCAAGGGGAATGACTGAGGCAATCAGAGATAGAATCATTTCACAAGGGGACTCTGAACAGACCCGGAAAGATGCTTTGTGTGGAAAGATACTTACATCAGCGTGGCAAGGATCGGATAAAATAGCGAGTTACATGCAATGCTCTGAAACCATGAGGCACTCATACATTGAGAGAATCTCTAATTATAAGCAAGAACAGGCATCATATAAAATATTTGAAAATTTATATAAAATCAAATTCTTGCACAGAAAGATTCTGTCACCATCTTATTAAGATAGTGTGTATTTTTTAGGCTCTCAATGATAACTGCATTTTAGGATTAGGGCATTAAGCCATGAGGGGCTATTTTTAAATAAAATATGTGTGTGTTTATATTTCACACTCGGGGTACAAGTGACTATAGCCACTTTATCCTTTTTTCTTTTTTTTAAAATGTTTTTACTTATTTTTGAGAGAGAGGGGGGGACACAGAATCGGAAGCAGGCTCCAGGCTCTGAGCTGTCAGCACAGAGCCCGACGCGGGGCTCGAACCCACAAACTGTGAGATCATGACCAGAGCCGAAGTCAGACACTTACCAACTGAGCCACCCAGATGCCCCCTATCCTTTTTTCCTCCTTTCATTTATTTACAGGCTTTATTGTTGAAAACCTAAGTTGATTCTTATTTCATTAATGACATGGAGCCAGCTTTGAAAATTCAATGTGCCCGTTTTTTTTGAAAGTTACTTCTAGAGATTAGGAACTGATTTGAAATGACCAGCAGTAACGGTCTCTCGCTGGCCCCGGTAACCTTTCTATCCTCAGTCCCATGGCCGAAGGCTCTTTGGTTTGTGGCGTTTAAAGTGACATTAGGGCACATATATTCCACCCGTGAACAGATCTGTCCACCCACATAGCAGAACTACACTGTGCTCCTGCAATTATAAATTAAATAATAATTTAATTTTAAAATATTTAAATTTAATATTTACATTCCATATTGGACAATATATTTTGAAGACAGCCGTTTTCTGATGAATGTTTTTAATTTTAAGGGCTCTAATATAAGGAATAATAAAAATGACATTTTAGACTATTCTGAATTTAGGAGCATAAATAGGAAATTTCAGGGCCCAGTTTTCAAGAACAAATGCTAACAGGATAAACAAAATTAAACCCGTCATTATGCGAAAAATGCTTTTTCACCCGCACAGATTTTAATATGCACTTTTGAGGTTTGCAGAGAGTTTAATTTTCAGTTTAGAGAAAAAGATAGTGTTGCCCAGTATAGGTAATAAGTTAAGTTATTACAGTTATTTGTATGGCCCTTGAAAGGTGAGCAAACTGAATATACCTCAAAAATAGAGCTTTTAACCTTAAAGTGAATTACAGACTTGAGCTTGTAGAAGGCTGTGGAAGCAGATGTAAAGGTTTTTGTTAACACCTCCACTCTTTGGTTCCCAGTATTGGAATATTCGGACCTAACATTTCTAGGTTAGCTCAACAGCGAATGCAGGGAATTTGTGTCTGTTTGGTTTTACAACTTGCCTTCTGCCTTTCCTTTCTGAATTCATTTCTTTCAACCTTAATACTAGTACCTGGAAGAGTTTATTTCTGCTCCTGCAACAAGGCTCCAACTGGCTCTTTTCTCTGTACACCTTGTTCAGTCCCACGTCTGTATCTTTGTTCACATTGTTAAGATCATAAACAATGGGGTGAGTCAGACACGAATTTAAATTTCAGTTGTGCTATCTATAAATGGTGACTTGGTGCAAATCATTTAATCTGAGTTTTTTACTCGTGAAATGAATACCGTATACAGTGATCGTAAGGACGAAATCAGGCAGGTAGGCTATCACAGTGCCCGACGTCTATTTCACGTCATAGCTTATTAAGGAAAAGAGTCACTTTTTCATGATGCAACTCCAAACTTAACTTCATTTGATTGTTTGTAACTCAAAACCTAACTTATCTGAAACCTGCTAGTGACTCAAGTGCAGAATATATATTGCAAGGATAAGGCATTATACCGAAATAGAACCATCAGAGATATAGTCCACATTCAGCCCATCTAGTTGACCTTGATAAATCATCCAAATTCCCTAGGTCCAACTACCCTATCAAAAGCTCAAGGGATAGACTCTGAGGCCTCTTTCAGCCTACAGATTCCTGTTACTGGGCCCGAATTATTCCATTTTACCTAGGGAGAATGTTCCCGTCTTCTGCTGTATTTCTTCATATAGTACCAAGTAGCCATTTATTTTTCAGATTTTAAACACCAGTATAATGCAAAGAATAAGGTTATGCCTTTTGTGCCTAAAAGGTAGATTTTTGAGGATAAAGGGAAAAATAATGCTCAATCAACACTAATTACATGAGTATCTCTTCATTGTCAAATCCCCAATAGCATTAACCTGTTCAATGCCATGTTTGTATAAGCAACACATCACCCACAATTCATGTTTTGAGTATCCTACTGAATTTTGGTGTTGCGATTTTTATGTCAATACACCCACCAAAATTTTATAAAATTTCTCACATTTTCTTTAGATAATAGGTATTAGTTTCTTAAACATATATAAAGAAGTTTAAAAATCTCATTATTATATTATTCATCTAACACTATTTTGTAAAGACAATAAAACACAAATAGGGGTAAATGTGTAATGTATAGGTATGATGCCTTCCTCACCTCAGTTATTCTGCCCCAAGTGGATCATTTAATCAGCTTTATGTTTTAGTTCACAATATCTGTGCAAAACCAGCATATATGCACAGACATTTTTTTACAGTGTATAATATGCTACATAAGGTCTCTCTCTGCCTTACTTTTTAAAAATTTATTTTAATGTTTATTTTTAAACCAGAAAGAGACAAAGCATGATTAGGGGAGGGGCAGAGGGAGAGGGAGACACAGAATCCGAAGCAGGCTCCAGGCTCGGAGCTGTCAGCACAGAGCCCGTCACGGGGCTCGAACCCACGAACTGTGAGATCATGAGTTGAGGCAGAGTCAGACACTTAACCACCTGAGCCACCCAAGTGCCCCTCTATCTTACTTTTTTTTTTTTTTTTACTTTCAATTCCACTTGGAAATGTTTCTTCATAAGCCATGCAAATCCACCTGACTGCATCGCCTTCCATGGTATGGATATTGTGCAGTTTACATCCAATGCCTTTCTAATGGGCCCCCACCTTGCTTCCAGTTGTTACTACAAACAATACTGCAAGGAGCATCATTTGACTTCTATCTTGGCAAAGGTGGGAGAGCACCCCCTAGCTCTGTGATTGGGATCCAAGGCAATTCATTTGCAATTTAGTTGATTTACAAAGATGCTTTATAATCATTTGTAATCTCTAATCCTCTCAGAATCAATGTCCATTTTACGGGTGAGAAAAAGGGGGGAATTAATTCAGTAGAAACACCTGATTAGCAGGCGTAGAGACAACATTAGAGCACATCCCTCCCTAGGTTCTTCAGCTCTTTCCAGCACCTCAAGCTGAATTTTCAATGGATTCCAAAGAAAAGGTCATTTGACAAATCAGACATCTTCAACAGATGGATTAAGGTGATGGCTGGTAGGCCTTTGAAGAAATGCATAGAAAGAGATGCAGAGAAAGACACACTGGGCTTTTTTTCTCCCACGCGGACCTCTTTGGACTTACAATAAAGCCAAGCTTCCCTCTTTCCTTGTTTACCAGGTTCTATGAAAGAGAATAGAGAGAAAGATATTCCTGTTGATGAAAATGATGACAGATAAAATGTGTTTGAAGGCTATAAAAGCTTCTTACATCTGTAACAGCTGGTAGCCTGGGATTGGACTCTAAGGGGAGCTCATAGATACCTAATTTGAGCAATGGTTAAAAGTAAACTTGGGAACAGCTGATTCAGTGCAGTTATCTCTGGCTCTGGGAAGTTTTTGTGATGTTCAGAGTCTGGCACATAAAAATCCACATGACACATATTTGCTGACTCTAATATCCTTATGAAAATGAACAGGGATGATTTACAAGGAATATATTAGACACAGCTGTTCTTATATAAACCAGGATATAACATGCGATAGCAGGTAATGAGCCATTAAAATGGCCAGAGAAGACTTGCTAATGTTTCAATAATTATGTAGATTAAAATATACAAATAACATACAAGTATCAGTAGCACAGAAATCAGATTAGACACATTGCTAGTCATTCAGAAAATAGGTATGGCCTACCACGAATAAAGCATTTTGCGGAAACCCAAAAGGGACACAGTCTTTGTACCTCAACTATACTTCAGAATCACACACCAGAGAGGCTGTCTACAAAGCAAAGCAACTTAGTACTATCATGAGAACAGAGATGTAGGTGGGCCAAGGCCAAGCACCAGGGTCATCTAGTCACAAAAGCTGGCTTTTGGAAAGCTCTGACATAAACTATGGTGATTTTGAGCCCCAGAGATAACCACTCAAGTCCCACATCAGAGCTTCTGGGGATCCACACAAAGAGAAAACGTCAAGAGAGAGGACTTGGTTGGATAAATTTACATGACAGGATTCTAGGACCCTGGGCCTCCGAACTTCACTAGAAATCTGGATCTAGGCCTGATAAATGCTTTCCTCATGATGCTTCAAATCTAGGCATGGCTCAGATGCACAGGAAAGGAAGCAACCTGCAAGAAATGTGACGTGGGGCCAGAGAGTAATGACGGCGGGGCAGATGACGATCAGGGAATAGACTTTTCCCCGAGGTGGTCATAGACAGTATTATTGACAGGTGTGTTCAATTGAACCCTGAAGTGTACTAAGGTTTTTGACAGTTATTAATGATGTTTGAGAGGAAAGGTAAAGAACATAAGCAAAGTTATAGAAATAAAATCATTTGGAGCATATTCAGGAGACAAAGAGTGGGCCAAAATGGCTCATGGGTAAGAAATATCATAAGAAATGAGGCCGTGAAGGGTTGGGAGCTGTCAGGCTAAGGGATTTATATTTTACTTAGAAGACAAAGCCATTCAATATTTTGATCAGGGAAATGATGCGGTTATAATGGTGCTTTTGGAAGATTACTCTTGTCATGATTATGAAGTGGTTTGGAAAGAGGGAGTTCTGGAGCAAGCCCAGTACAATTACCCGGGTAACAAAGGTCTGACGGAGAACAGGAGCAGTAGGGATGGGATGGAATGGACTGGCCAAAGAACTTTTGCTCAGGAAAAGTCAACAGGAGACTTTCAGGTTGACGAGAGAGAGAATGAGAAGAAAACTAAGGGGTACAGCTCAAAAAATGGTTTGGAACTTTAGCTTGATAAATAAGGTGTTAGAGAAAGACACAAGGAAGTGTGAGTTTGAAGGAGATTTACATGTTGACGTAGCTAAGTTAGTGGGGCTTCTCTGCAGAAATACCTCCCCGACCTATGGAAATATATAGATGGAGCTTAAAATCAGTAACATGACTGGAACTGTATGTTTGGAATTGATTTTACTCCACTCATAAATGATAGTTGAACACAGGGATGAGGGTAGGAGAATATATATGCAGGGTAACACAGAAAGGTAAGAGAATAGACCATCCCATTGGGTCAAGAGCAAGAAGCAGTGGCCAAGGAATCAAGGAATGAAAGGACTTAGGACAGTGGACCTAGGTAATAACACAGAGGCCAGAACAGAAAGGAGGGATTCAAACACAAATGAAGGTGACACAATAATTGATCGGAGCCTAAAAATTTCTGTGGGACCTATGCCATTGAGAAGCAGAGGGAGTCCATAAGAAAGAAGAGAAGAGAAGGGCAAGAAGGGGAGGGGAAGGGAGAGGAAGAAAGAAATTGTGGGACAAAGACTTGAGGGGCAGCCAGGTAGTTCTGGGAGCCAGAGCTAGCCCAGCATGTACCACAGGAAAAGGTAAAATTAATGATGAGGACCAGGGGGTAGTTTTTAGTTACAGCTAAGATGTTGCTGAGAGCACAAGGCTATAAGGAGCCACTGAGACTTGAAATCCAACAAGAGCCAGTGTGATTTTACAGATTGGATCAAGTTTCTTCACCTGCTGAAACCCTACAGCAATTTCTCCTTGGTGTTAGAATAATGGTAAAAATCTATGTAAGGACCCTCAGTGATACAACGTCTGGTTTCCACTTAATACTCCAGGTATAAATCATGATGCTTTATTTACCACGTCTACCTCAGAGTTTTAGCATTTTCTGTTCCCTCTAATCTCTCTCTCTCTCTCTCTCTCTCTCTCTCTCTCTCTCTCTCTCTCTCTCTCTCTCACGTGTGCACACAAATCTCATCCCTCACTTTCTCAGCAAGAGATTCTTCTCTGAGATTCTAGGCTATAGTAGATCCCTATGTATACAAAATGACAAACTATCTTTTCCAACACCAAATTACAGTTGTAATTCTCTAGATATGTCCGTCATTACTTGTTTAACGCCTGTATCCAAAATTAAATTATGAATTATGTTAGCAAGGACCATGTAAAACCCTGAGATCTGGCACAAGAAAGAAATACATAAATCAGTTCAAGACTGTAGATCATTGGAGATGATTCATCTGATATAAGGACTAAAAGCGAACAAACAGGGCATCTTTGAAATGTCCGGAAGAAGGGTTGTTGGAAATGTGATATGTATAGAAAAAGAGACGTATGCTTACAAGGTGTTTTAAGATTCGAAGCAATAAGTCTTGGAGATTAATTGGATGGGTAATGTCTCAATAATTTGAGAGGCCCTATAAATATATTTAATAATACATATTTATTCTTTAATATAATATTAATATTATTTGTTCAGGATAATATTTAAGTTCCATTATTTTCTCAACTTGCTGATTTTGAAGAAACCCTTTCTCAGATCTACAAAATCTCTGAAAGTCCCAATTCCTTTTTCCCTACACACGTTTTATAAAATTTTCTACAAGTATTTATTGAGAACTGATGTCAGGCACTCTTCTGGGTGCTTGAATATCATTGAACAAAGCAAAGATCCTTACATTCATAAAGCTTACATTATTTTGCAGAAAATAAAGAGGAAACAGTATATATGAGTGTAAGATATTGTCTATTTGAAGGTGGTATGTCTGAGCAAAGTAGAACGAGGTAAGGTAGAATCGATACAAATAGTGGCATGACCCTAGGTATCTATAGCACGTAACATATATTAAGTTTAGCATCTCTGTTTTATTGTTTTGCTTTTAATGAAACCCAGAAACTTTCCAATTGTAGGTAGTCAATGAAATATAGTTGTTCTTTTTCTCATCTATACTTGGAGATAAATCCTCAAGGGCATGGAGGGACCAAGATGTGCTGGTCTTAGGAAGAAAGCTTCCTTCCAGGTCAGCTTGCCTTGGAAGGGGAGGGGTCAGGACCTGCACCAGCACCACCCCTGCCCCACCCCCTCGCCTTTGGTACAGGCTGTGCTCTCTGCCCCTCCCCCCACTTAGCATCTCAGTGCCTTTTCTAACACTTCTGGATGATTCTTTTATTTAGCGATACTAAAAATAATAAATATTTTCTCAGGATGCTTTTCTACTTCTCACATCCATCAGCTCCTTATCTCTAAATCCTTTCTTATATGAAAATACTGGGCGGTGTATTCCAAATTTAAGTTAATGTTTTTTGTTTGGTTGTTTTTTGTTTTTTTTTTATTTTCCAACTAGCTTGTTACATATTTTTCAGTCATGAATTATAATTTTTTTCACGGCTTTCTGAATAGCATTAATAAATTTGCATATTCATCATAACAGTAAATAACACAATATAAAATGATAAATATTTAATAGCTTTTCTTCTCAGAACAGTTGGAACAATTCAAACTGTTTACTTAGAAACTGACTTTCTTGAAACAGAAGGTAAACATATTTTTTAAATTTGTGCATAGTTTAAACAGTAAGAAAAGAAAAAATTAATCCCTTAGTTTATCCCCTTTCATGAAAATGTTGTCATCCTCTGCAATAGACACTCCTAATCCGCAGGAATATTATTTTTTCAGCTGAAAAAATTTGTTAAGTAAATTCCCATTATTTTAATTAATTAAAGCTTAATCACAAAAAGGTTTTTTTTAATTTTTTAATGTCTTACTTGTTTTTGAGACAGAGAGAGACAGAGCATGAGAGGGGGAGGGGCAAAGAGAGAGGGAGACACAGAATCCAAAGCAGGCTTCAGGCTCTGAGCTGTCAGCACAGAGCCCAAGGTGGGGTTCGAACCCACGAACCATGAGATCATGACCTGAGCCCAAGTCAGAGGCCTAACCAACTGAGCCAACCAGGCGTCCTGACCATAACAAGCTTAAAAGTGAAATATTTCATTATTGTTTTCCTTATTCCCAGTAGGGGAGTGATTTGTTTTGTTTCATAATAAATTAAATGTACTGACTATTTTGGCTTTGTGCAGACATGACTTTAAGGTGTCTATGTGTTTTCAATTAATGAATTGATCAGTCCCATAAAATTATAGATTCCTGGCTTCACTTTATAAACAAAAAGGAACCTCAATACTCATTCCCTCATTTCTGGCTGCTTCACTGATTCACATATTTGTATCACCCCTCTGTCTCTGAAGGCATATAAACTGGCAAATCTAATCCATTGATCCAGAAAAAAAAAAAACTGTAAGCAGTGTTCCATAGTTTCAAAAAGCTTACAACATAATAAGAAATAAATAATAATCTTTAAAAAATAAGTAAAGACAGTTGTTTAAAAATCCCACTTCAACTCAGGTCATTATCTCCCGGTTCGTGAGTTCAAGCCCCGCATCCGGTTCTGTGCTGACAGCTCAGAGCCTGGAGCCTGCTTCAGATTCTGTGTCTCCCTCTCTCTCTCTGCTCCTCCCCTCTTCTCACTCTGTCTTTCTTTCTCAAAAATAAAAATTGAAAAAAAGTTTTTTAAATAAGACAAAAAGACAGTTTTAATAAGTTAATAAATATATTTCCTCTGCTTGTACTGAAGTTTCAGATTAACCCCTCCACTATCCCCCCCAAAAAAACCCTGAAACCAATGCCATAGACGTGCAACCCTTTTTGAGGGTATAAAAGAGAAGTTGAAGAATTATCGGATTAGAAAGCACAAGAATCCCTTTAGGAAGTTGGGGAGCTGGGGTACCATGACACTTAGGAGGGTAGTGCTTCTCATAAAACAAGTCCAATTAAGGAGAACTTAAAGGCAGTCACACAAATCGTTTAGTGTGTGTCATCTGGAGTTTGAGGAACCTGGCGACTCATGTCTGACATTTTCCAGGAGAGGTCTATGGGTAGGGGCTACAGGAGTGACCAATTACATGGCCCACTCAGACAGGGAAGAGCTGACTGGGAGGTGATGTGTGTGCCTGTTAGCAGGTGCCGGCCCAGCAGCAGGGGACCTGGCGGAGATTTGGTGAGAAAGGAGGAGGGATCCTCCCAAGCTTAACCCCCCCACCCCTACTTTAGATTTTGCAACTTAAAACAGTCCCCGAGGTGTGTATGTTTGTGTGTGCCTACAAGTGTTGGGAAGAATAAATTAGATTTGAGGTTTTGATTTTACACTGCATTTGACTTAGAAAGTCAAAGCCTCATCTAAGGGACTGCTAATTTATGACCTGAGAGTCATCATAAAAGGTATGAAATTAGTTGAAATTTCAGGCCAAGTCCTAGAAATACAGCTTGTCAAAAGTAAGTTGAAGGTGGCCAGAGAGAGAAATAGTAAAGCTGTTTTCTTTTGGTGCCGTGCCTAGTCCCACTCACCCAGGTGGCCCAGGGGACCGTCAAAGCTGCTCATCGTGGAAGACAGAAAATGAGCTCAAAGCAAATCATTGAGCGTGTATTGCAGAGGGTGACAAAATTTTCATGAAAGAAGATAGAGGACTGGCTTAAGAATCAGCAGGGCACTGATTACAAGTCACTGTACACTGTGGACATAGGAATTCTGTAGCACATCAAATTGTGGCCAGATATCTAAATATTTCAGTGGGTCACTCTGCATAACTAACTAAAAGCTGGAGACTATCTTTGGGTATAAGAATAAAAATATGTTATGGCTTCATGTGTTTTGCTTTCTCTTTAAGAAATATGGAGGGGCGCCTGGACAGCTCAGTCGGTTAAGCTTCTGACTTCCACTCAGGTCATGATCTCATGGTTTGTGAGTTCAAGCCCCACATCGGGCTCTGTGCTGACAGTGCAGAACCTGCCTTCAGATCCTCTGTCTTCCTTTCTCTCTGCTTCTTCCTCACTTGTGCATGCATGTACTCTTTCTCTTTCTCTCTCAATAATAAATACACAAACATTAAAAAAAATACAGATAAAATGGCCTACCCAACTCCTTCATCAGCCTCCACAATTATAGATACCAAGTAAGTCAACTTGGGAAGAAACTTCTCCCTACTGTTTCAGTAAAAGTAGGATTCTAAAGTGAAATGGAAAAGGAGAAGTAAACTGCAGCTGGGAAAAGAAATGATGTGCATAGACAGTTTAAGAGTAATCATAGACTAGAAGCCAATCACTTGAAGAGCAGTACAGAGAAGAGGTAGGCCAACCACGAGATCTCCAGGAGTTCTTGTGTCACTTTGAATATGTAACTAAACATATGGAGATAACCCGGGTCCTGGGAACAGAGTATTGAACTTGAAGCCAGTGGATGAAGGGCATTTTTCTATCTAGTTGTCCATCAAGTTCCCGAATACATTTATCCTGGTTGTGGAGCAAGACAGGCTTCCAGAGGTCTCCTGGGCTCCTATGTAGTGACTGAGTCTGGCAATGAAGCAAAGCCCTGACTGTTCTCTACCAGGGCCGTTTCTCAGGGTCATGTTTACAGAGAGCATCCTTATGAGATGATGTAATGTCTGCTTCAGAAACCAAGAGCAGGTTTGCTTACTGCTTGCTATAAAAATGATGCATCCGCCAGGGACAGGGTTCCTTGGCAGCAGGGCAAACCCACTGTGTGGATAGCATCTGTGTGGCCCCTTCCACATCACCCCCATGCAAGATTGAGTGATACCAGCACAAACATGATGATCCCCAGGCTGCTTGCTGCACTTTCAGCAAGAGAGTCACTGGCGCAGGGGTCTTGTGTCTTCTGCCAGCTTCCGTGAACATTAATAGGCAAATTTACTAGCTTACAAGTAGGGTTAAATCTATGACCTAAAAAATGTCACTAATGTGTCATCTCTATTGGCTTTCACTGGCTGGGTATATCATTCAAAGATATTCAAAATATAATATTTAGAATGGTCTTATGTTGCTAGTCTAAACTGCCCTTTAATTTTTGGAATGACATAACTGTTAATACCTCAAATAAATTAATCACATGTATTTAGGTAAGTCAAAATCCTCTCTTTACTTGTTTGGTTCTGTAGTACTCATCCTATATTATTATTACACTTTAATGTTTATTTATTTTGAAAGAGAGACAGAGAGAGTGGATAGGGGAGGGGCAGAGAGAGAATCCCAAGTAGGCTATGTACTGTCAGTGTAGAGTCCCACATGGGACTCAACCCCACCAACCACGAGATCGTGATTTGAGCTGAAATCAAGAGTCCATTGCTCAATCAACTGAGTCATCAAGGTGACCCTGTACTCATCCTTTAAATATTCATTTTTAAAGTAAGCTTCAAGATCTTCTAAATTCATGTCACTAAGTTATTGTCATCTGAACTTTCCAGCCCACCCCCACCTTTCACCAACTTACGTTAGCTCTTTCTCCTCCAGAGACCTGCTCACACACCCCCACACAAATACACATGACTTGAGTAAAAGACAGAAAGATGATCTGTTGGTCTCTATTCATCCTGTGACATTGATCGCAACTTATAATGTCAAGGAGTTACCTCAACATGAAAGCAATCTATAACATAATAAACAGACGTGGAAATATAAAAACTATTACTGTAGTCTTATAAACGGCAGGCTGCAGTAAGATAATTATGAGGATAAATGGCCTTATTAACATCAAACACAATAGTATTTTTCACTAAACTTAAAATGAAGCATCTTCTATTTCTTTGCAACCAATATTGAAGAGTTGAGGAAATACGAACTTTTTCTCCAATTCATAAGGGCATAAGAAGAGATAGTGACATAATTATAATTATATTAAGAAACACGGTTGATTGGCTGTCAGCATACTTTACATTTAACAGTCCTGGGTGTTTTTACGTGATAATGGCATAATGACAGTAATGAACTTAGAAGTTATTCTTAGCAGAGTATCACAGCAGAGTGCAATCGATTTCTGCATAAGCTATAAATGCAATCCCCAACCTTATAGGTTATTGTAAATGCAAAGCACCAATTCTCATTCATAACTACTTAATTAAAGAACATTATTGGTTTACCTGTAATTGCTTTAATTTATCACAGTGTTACAATTTATAAGTAATGTGTGTTATTCTTCACTAGTTTTATTGTAATTACACATAATTTACAATTCACATTACTGGATTTCTAATTAGCCTCTAAATATTCTTGGATATAAAAATGAAAATACTATTTTAAGGAGAATAGGATAATTAACAATGTATTAAATGTATTGGCTATCAAGCATTTACCAAACAATAAAGTCAACTAATTTAGGTGATTTAAGTTGGTGAGTTATAAAATTTTATACAGTTATAGAGTACGACCTAGTCACTCCTTGAGGTACTAATATTGATAAATATGTTTTAAATTCATCTTAGCATCACTCCGATCCACATTATATTTAGCAGAACAGCACGTTTACTATCTCCTTTTGTGTTGGGATGAATGGCACCCGAGAGGGGGTCAGGGTACACACCTATCACAATATTCCAAAAGCAGTGTGTCTACTCCTTTTACTGTTTTTAAGTTATTCTATTCTGTAGGATAAACAGTGAAAAAAGTCAGTCAGCTGAATTTACTTCATTCCTGGAAATTGCGAAGGATCATGTGGTTGTCCAGAAAAATCACTATTTGATTTTTTTGTTGCAAGTTTCTTAAAAACCTTGTTTTGGCATGAAATAACTACAAAGCCAAAGTCACGTGACTTGGCCATTTTACTTAAAGATGACTAATGAAAGACACATGACTGGGTCTAAATGTTCCATAAAATATGCAGCCACCTGTCCAATGTGTTTTGAAAGGTCTTCAAACTTCAATATCTCCTCTGAACGAAGCTGACAGCTCTCGTATTAGAAACAGGGCTATGGGTTAGGCGTTTACCCAGAAAGTTTCTGTAAGTGCAGAAATGCTATGTAGTGTGGATGGAACATTCATCACTGGTTCTTAAGACTGAATCCATAGGAATTCATTTCTTAGATGAGGTAGTATCAGGCAGAAGAGGTAAGAGATGGAGACAATACTAAGTCAGAAAACAAAGAAGAGCAGCACTTGGATGGCTTAGTCGGTTGAGCATCTGGCTTTGGCTCAGGTCATGATCTCTTGGTTCAGGGGTTTGGGTCCTGCGTCGGGCTGTGTGCTGACAGCTCAGAGCCTGGAGATGCTTCAGATTTTGTGTCTCCCTGTCTCTCTGCCCTCCCCTGCTCATGCTGTCTCTCTCTCTCAAAAAGTAAATAAAACACGTTAATAAAATTAAGAAAAAAAAAGAAGAAAACAAAGAGGAGTAGAACAATAGCAGAGCATTCTATTGAGGACAGCTGCCTAGGCTCAGTAATAAAAGGGACATGTGTGGTAGATGTGTGACACACTTAGAAGCCCAAAGGGCCCTGTGAAGTGTCTACAAACCAGGAGAGAATAGATCAATAGATCACTGGGAAGAACGGAGACCGGCATCGGAAACAGATGTCTCTTGCTTGGCAATGTTGCCTAAGGCCAACCTTAAAATCTCCCTGCTAAGATTTTGTTATTATTATTATCCCAGCCCCTGCCATTGTTGTACTTTCATATCTTTAATGAACATGGGGTTTTCCATAATTAAGAATAAAAATAAGTGGCTATAACTTTGTAAATGGAATCAAAAGATAAAGTGCTAAAGTCATAAATGTCATTGACATTTCAAGCCGTATCACTAAACCTGCCGACGTCCTCTCTACTCATCTGCATTGAAATCTGGTTGTAATGAATAAAATGGGTCCCCTTTTAAGCATAGTACTTCAGCTACATGCATGGCCATCAGCAGATATGAACCAGTAATGGGAAACGTCTATTCTGGGAATTTTTGTCTGAAAACGCCCACATCCCCACCCAGCACCATTTTATATTCAGAGACCTAACCAAAGAGTCCAATGATTGGGGCCATTGCGAGCACCCGAGGGTTAATAGGTCTGTCTAGGCTTTTCCATTAGCAGTGTCACTGCGGTGAAATCAACAAAGCCCTATTCTGAGGACTTTGGGGACCAGCTTGGACACATTTTGTGATAATGGTGCCCATTGTAACTGGATTTGACCCATGGTTAACTCATAGCAGCAACTAAAAATGCATGCATTTAACCACACTAAATAGAATTCTGGCCCAGACCAAGCTCTGTGTGTCAGCCTCCTGATGTCACAAAATACACTGTGGAATTGATTAGCTAGTTGCATTTATTCGGTCTCAATATATTGTTTTGTGTGTTTTTAGGCAAGAAATGTACAATTAAGATTTGTGAGCTGTCTGCATTTCCTTCTCTTCCAGACTGTCTTCAATATGCTCAAGTCACTTATTAGTTTAGATTATAAATGTGTCTCACTCACTCCCAGAAACAGGTTGATTAAATTGATACAGTAAAATCCCCCTTTTTTTCCTAGGATGTATATGTGTAGTTTTAAATCATATTTAAACACATATAGGAATATGACATTGGAAGTCTGCTCTAATTGAAGCAAAGAGTTTAATGGGCCTTAGAAAGGGTAAGGGCACGCCATACCTCAGCTGATTGCTTCTCAATTAGGACACAGAATGCTACCCATTCTTCCTTTTGGGTATGACTGGAGTCTGTACAGTTCAGTACATAAATGATTTTCCATGGCTTTTTAAAAGGCGGTGCATATGAATATTTTAAACTCAAGTAATTGCTTCTTGCTCAGCAATGGGTTTCATTTATGAGTGTTTATCCTCAGCAAATGGAAAGTATGGTTAATCTAAGTTAAAAATGGGTTCTTTAAATAGCTCTAATTACATTCTGTTTATATTTGTATGTATTAGACACTTAAGATTTAATCGGTAGCAGTTCTAACAAACCGTAATGTTTATTAGCTGGTTTTAAATTATTGTTATGGATGGCAGTTGAATGAGGAAATAAATGATTTGTCTACTATGAAACATAGGAAATAAAAGATGGACCAAGGTTAGAAAAATGGGTTTTAGCATCACTTCAAATTTTAAAATAATTTATCAGAAAGAGGTTATATAAGGTAAATTCTTCCCTTTTTGTTGTTATTGTTGTGGTTTGTTTTTGAACACTAAAGATACAGAAGTAAGGAGGTCTCCAATGATCTCAGACTAGTGGGACCTTTGTTTTCAAATATCACAGAGATCTTGATATTCAAGCATCAGAAGGAACTGTTTTACATCTTAATTTATATTTATTTTACTTTGAAGAATAATAAACATCAGATATAATTGGATGATTTACAAAATGTTAGAAACCCATCCACTTCAGGTTGATGTAATGCTTGATGAAATCAATTTAACTTGCTTACATTCTATTTTTTGATGAAACAGAAAAAGCTTTGTTGGATTCTGCTTTCTTTCCAAGAAATCTGTGAAAGGGCTTCCCTTATCTTTAGGGAAAATGTCTCAATTGCACATGACTGTTACTCATTGAATTAAGAGACTCACAGTCGGTTTGTTTTTGGTTTTTTTTGACATTTCATTTCCTGTTTATTTTATGGGGATTTTTCAAGATATGCAAAATGAAGTATAAATCAGAAGACAATGTATTAATAATAACACCTGTGTCTCTGTGGAACTCCAAGAATTTATCTTTGTTTTTAAAAGGTGATAGTATTCCCAGAAAAGGAATGTGTGGATTTATTAGTGTCATTTTATAAATAAAAAGAAAGTGATAGAATTATTACGATTGTGAGTTCTCTACATGGTAGATAAGGGGGGGGGGACAGAACCAGATACTATACCAGATTTTCTCCTGGACAAATGTTTAATTAGAAAGACCTTGAGAAAGTAACTAAACCTTTATATGCTTCAATTTTCCTATCAACTGGAAAGTGGGGAAGTAGTCAGAGTAGGGATAATAATCAGGACCCACTCCATAAATTTAGCAGGAGTTAAAATAACATAGGCAAGCACAGAGAATGGTGCTTTCACATAAATGTTGGGTATTATTACTGTATTCATCTGATCTCTCCCTCTGAGCTCTCTGCCAAGAGCTAGCAGCTACTGTCGTCTCCCAATTCTTTCTTTGCAGAATCTCTCTCATTGTCCCCTTCTTTTCCATTCCAGTGGCTGCTTTCTAGAGCATGCCCTTGATACCTCAGGCCTCAACAGTAAGCCTCTCATATGAAGTCTTGTCTCCCCGTGCCCAGCTCTACCACTGCGTGTGCCTCCCAATGTACCCACAGACAGGCTACCCTCAAAGGTCCCTCTCTCTGCTGCATACAGTCCCACATGCTCAGCACACAGGCCTCTCCGACATGGGGCCCCATCACCTTCCCTTCCACACTTACCTCCTGTGGTCTGCCAACTCCCCACATCCCAGCCAACCCTCATTGCCCCACTCTGGTTTTCCCTCCTCTGCACGGGTACCTTTACATTTGCTTGGAATACACTCTACCTACACCTGGCTTTCCAGAACTTTTCTGAGCCTGCAACACATGCCATTTACATGACAGCCCCTTTTTATATCTGCTCTGGGCCCTAAGTACATGTGTTTTATTCCATTCATATGCCTTATCCTCTTTGTTTCTTAGCATAAATATTCACAAATGTGTCTGTTCTCCCTACTCTATCATATTCTCCAGCATAACTCAGGCCTGTGCATAATAGGTACTCAGTGCATGTGTATTTGCTGCGTGACTAAATATTCCGCGGTGCTAAGTGCTGTATTTTGCATGACCAAGATTCCAGGTATAAAAGTGGCTATCAGCAGGGAATGTTTGAATTAATTAGTAGATGAGTAGGTTAGTCAGTTACTTTCAAAACATTGCGAAAACCTTATCTCTTTTGCTACCTCCACAGTCTCTCTCATGGACCATTTATATTTAATAATCATTACCTGATTTTTTAATGTGTGTCAGACATGTCTTTGGTACCGGTGATCTGGGGGTGAACATGTGTTACTACTGATAATAATCTTGGAGGACAACAAGGGCACAAGCACAACAGTCATGACCGTGAAATGTGATGGCCATTAGAGCAGCCACTGTCCAGGGGATTGTGGAAACATATAATGGGAATCTGGCTTGGTCTGGGGCTAGAGAAGTGCTCTCTGAGAAAGCAATTTTTGAGCCACAACCCAAGGAAAGTTCAGGGGGAGCCCAACAGAAGAGGAGGGAAGCTGGCCAAGGTAATTACTGGGGTCCATACAAGTCTCCAAAAACAAAGGTGATAAGAAACAAAAGGACAAAAAAAAAGGTCTCTGCCCACACAGAGCCCATAAATAATAAAATAATTTTCAATCAGTGCACTAAAGAAAGCAACAAGCAAGCAGGTTGCTGTTATAGAGGTAACATGTGAGAGAATGACGTCTAATTACATAGGGTGGCCTGAATATACATTTCTGGCAGGTGCCGTTTCACCTGAGATCTCTAGGATAAGGAAGATACAGCAAGGGGGGAAAGCAGACATGAGAGCCTTCTTTCTAAGCAGAGGGGCCAGCCTGGGCAAAGCTCTGATGGTGGGGAAAACTTGAACTATTCCAAGAATAGAACAAAGACCAATGTGGCTGAAAAGCTGAGCTGACCGGCGATGAGGCTAGCAAGGTGGACTTCCCACACAACAGAGGACCTCATAAGTCAAGGAAAAGAGTCCATTTTCTATTCTTAGCGCACTGGGAATCCATCAGTGGTCTCTCAGCCAGAGTGCCATGACCCAACTTATATTTGAAAGAGTTACTTTGCTTTCTGCAGGACGAGACAGGATGAATAGAAGCAGGACATCAGGATGATGGTTACCTAGATGGGGTTGGGTACAGTAGAGATAAAAGTGGATGATTTCCACACATACATGAGAAGGACATTGAGCAGGAGATCTGGAATGGACTGGGGGATGGCTAGGAGAGCCCTAAAGAGCGTAAGTGCAGCTGTGATCATTACCGAAGGAAAGTCTCCTTGTGAACTCCTCTCTCTGACCCTCTTTGGTTATGGAGTTTATGTTTGGGCCCTTCCACAAGGGAAGAGAGTATTTGAGGATTCCTCACTGTAAATTTAGGTCTTAAGACCTTAAAACAAGCTTGGAAGAGAAAGATTATGAACTCTGATGTCAAAGTCACCTTCACTCTTGAACCTGTCTTCTCAGTTATTCTTGTCAACTTTCTCCCAAAGTAGAGACTTAAAATTTTTAATATTTTAGCATTTATTTATTTTTGAAAGACAGTGAGGGACAGATCATGAGCAGGGGAGGGGCAGAGAGAGAGGGACACACAGAATCGGAAGCAGGCTCCAGGCTCTGAGCTGTCAGCACAGAGCCTGATGCGGGGCTTGAACTCACGAACTGTGAGATTGTGACCTGAGTTGAGGTCGGATGCTCAACCGACTGAGCCACCCAGGCACCCCCCCCAACATAGAGATTTAAAGGAGTCTCTTCATGCTGCCTCCAGCCCTCATGTAAAGTCCCTGACCTCATTTAAGACGTGATTCTCAGATAAGCTTGAAGGGGATACCTTTGAATTATCTCCTCCATATTCCATGTCGGACTTCTCAAGTGCCTTTCTATGTGGATAGCAGCTAGGTCACACACAACACAGTCTTACCCTTTGCAATTCTAACTCTGGATTCTAACTCTAACTACATCTCCTATTAGTTGGCAAATTGTATTAATGTCTGCACCCTGCTTCAGTGTCCTCATTTTAAAACAGGTAATCATTCCTACTTCGCAGAATAGTTGGGTGGTCAGTTGGATCCAGTATACATCATTTATAAGCACTCAATAAATGGTAACTATCATTATATGTTCTTGCCCTCATCTATTCCTGAAGTGACAGGGCCACCTGGCCATTGCTAGCCTAAAACCCATGTTTCACAACACAATGCATCTTTCACTATGCAACATACAACCAGATAGAAATTTTCATGGGCTCATGGATTCTTCTCAGGTCTCTTTAGGAGTAAGAAACAAACATATCCCCTGTCATGCACATTTGAAGCCCTCTGAGACTCCTCTGTGCCCTGGAGAATCGGGTACACAATTCGTAATTTTATTCAGCAGTGAAATGCCACTGTGGTAGCAAAGAAGCGAAAGCAATATTTCAACCTAAGAACCAGGTCTGGCACCCAGAATAAAAGACTCTTTTAATAGGAAGAATAATCTATCAATTTTGTGAAAGAGCTGTTGGAAAAGGCTTGAAGTCCTACTGTAATATAAAACATAAATGGTGCATTGTCCTAGTTTTTTTTTTTTTTTGCTGAAAATTGTATGTTAGCACTAAAGAACAGAGGGTTTTTTTTTTCTTCTTTTGCCTCAGCCTGCATTTTTAGAATACACTACACAGATAATTCTATTTTCTATGGGTTAATACATGACATAAGAAAAAGAGATGGCATGGAGTAAATAAAGATAATAATAATTACAATAACAGGCCTGTGCATTTCCACACTTAACATGTAAAAAAGAAATCTTATGTTTCTGCAAATGAAACAAACCTTCTATTGTTACTACTGTTTTATGCACTTTATGGTGCTTTCTTATTCCAAAATAGCTATAAGCCTAATCCTGTGAGAGGGAAGTCACATGTCCCTGGACAAGGGTCCAGGCAGCTCATTTCTGGTATCAGAGCACTTGAGTGTGCTATGGAGCAGACATGCAGCCTGTGTGGTCCCCAAAAAGGTGGCAGTATTCCTAGGAAAAGCTCCTGGAGATTATGAAGTAGTGTCCTCCATGGGGAACAGGCCAGGAGGAGGTAAATAAGCACCTCAGAGAAAGAGCTGTAACCAAGATCATCGTTTGGTGTTTTCTTACACTTAGGACCTGTAAGCTAAGGAGAGAGCCAAAGTGGTATGATTAGAAACACATACTCTAGGAGCACCTGAGTGGCTCAGTGGGTTGAGTGTTCAACTTCAGCTCAGGTCATGATCTCATGGTTCATGGGTTCGAGCCCTGCATCGGGCTCTGTGCTGACAGCTCAGAGCCTAGAACCTGCTTCAGAGTCTGTGTCTCCCCCTCTCTCTGCCCCTCCCCCACTCACACTCTCTCTCACTCTGTCTCTCAAAAATAAATAAATGTCGGGGCGCCTGGGTGGCTCAGTCAGTTAAGCCTCCGACTTCAGCTCAGGTCAGATCTCACGTTCGTGGGTTCGAGCCCCGCGTCGGGCTCTGTGCTGACGGCTAGCTCAGAGCCTGGAGCCTGCTTCCGGTTCTGTGTCTCCTTCTCTCTCTGACCCTCCCCCTCTCATGCTCTGTCTCTCACTGTAATAAAATAAATAAAACACTAAAAAAAATTTTTTTAAATAAATAAATGTTTAAAACATTGTTTACAAGAAAGAAACATACTCTAAAAGGAAAGTAGTTTTCTATTTCTCACATACGTCTGCTTTTTGTCTATTTTATTTCCCAAGTTTTTAAGAGCTCCACCCTTCTCAGGTGACCTAAGAGAACAGGGAAGTTGTCTCTTCTTGGGGGTGATACGTAAGGGAAGAGAGAGGGAGCCCAGAGCCTGGCTGGATCAGGATGAATGGAATTCTCCACCACATTGGGGAACCCAAGGTACCAGCAGCTTCCCCCATGGTGAATCTTTGAGGGTCTTGAATTACTTCATTAATTTATTAAAGCTAATGTTCTTCACCAACCAGTATTTCATCTTAGTGCTTCCAGTTATCTTCCAAAGATTCCCTCCTTTTCCCCCTGACCTCAGTAGTAGTCACTTTCAAAATACAGGGGCAAGCAATTGACCAAGTAGACAGACCTTGAAATCTGCATGGATTTGAGCGGAGTTGCACATCTCACATGGATGTTCTTTATGTTCTATCTGAGAAATCATAGAGATTTTTGTTGCACTGTTTTGAAAGGAAGCCATCAATAAAATATATTATTAATAATTTTGAAATATACCCAGTTAAAATATAAAGTCCCTGAATGCACAAGTTGTTTGGTTTTTATAATGTGGAGTTGGCATGTTCCTTGTAGGAATATAAAATATCCAGTTTCCCTTTTCCTCAAGACCTGAACATTAATATTTTTTTAACTTATGAAATGTAAAGTAGCTTCAGTAGTGAAATATTTCAAACATATGGGAAAATACAGATGTCCTCTAAACTGCATCGCTTGGTGTGCATATGTTTAGCTTCTTCAGAATTATTGATTCAGTGAGTTACCTATTGAGTGTTTACTAGGTATTGAATACTGTTATCCTGAAAAACAACAACAAAAATTTCTTGTCCAATAGAGTGCACATTCTGATAGGACATGGATAATAAATAATGATCATAAGGAATGAATTATATACTATATTAGAATATGGTAAGTGGCTCTAAAAAGAAAACCTGGTACAGGGAATTGAGAATATCATGGCACAACATGGGGGTAAGGCTGAAATTTTATATATGGTGACCTCATTGAAAAAGTGACATTTGTGCAAAGCCTTAGAGGAAGTAAAGAAGTGAGCCCTTGTAAATATCAGAGGAAACAGTGCAAAGGCCCTGTGGTAACCAATCTCCAAGGCCAGGGTATAGGGGATGAGCAGAAGGAAAGTATATCAAAAAAGGAAGTCAGAGAGATAACTGCCTTATAGGTTATTGAATTGTATTGTATTGACCTTGTAGGTCATTGTAGGGCTTTGCTTTTAGTCTGAGTGAAATGGAGAGCCAGCCACTAGGGAATTTTAAGCCCAGGAGTGACATGGTATACCTTGTATTTTTAAAAATGCACTTTGGACTGCCTCTATTAAGAATCAGGGAGAATGAGGGGCACTTGGGTGGCTCAGTAGGTTAAGCATCTGACTTCAGCTCAGGTCATGATCTCACAGTTCATGAGTTTGAGCCCCAGATCAGGCTCTGTGCTGACAGTGCAGAACCTAGAACCTGCTTTAGATTCTGTGCCTCCCTCTCTCTCTGCGCCAACCTCTCCTCCCCACCCCCTCTCTCAAAAATAAATAATCATTAAAACGAAAGAATAAGGCAGAATGAGAGAAATATATGTGGAGGGTATTATCTTAATCCATGCAAGAGCTGATGAGATCTCCAGACAGGGAAAGTAGCAAGCAGTGTAGGCACTAGAGAGTTGTCAGACTCTCAGTATGTTTTGGAGGTAGACTCATCCAAATTCCCACATGGATTGGATGTATATGGGGCATGAGAAAGAGAGAAGTCAGATATGACTCCGTGGTCATTGGCCTGAATAACTGGAAGGGTGGAGTTACCATTGTCCAAGATTTGAAAGACAGCATAATTGGCAGTGGGAGGCAGAATCAGAAGTTTAGATGTTACAAAGAGCCCTTCTAAGGAGTGTGGAAAACTGTACACTCCTATCATGCATGTATAAGACCATATATTGGGTACATCCCTACATCAGAACTAATTCCTATAAATTCTGGAATATCCGTAACCAAATACCACCTCTCCCTCAATCTCTATTATCTTCCCAGAACTTTTCGTAGAAGTGTCTATTCTATTAAACTTTATTTTCTATTCTATCACGTCTTTATTCCTCTGCACTGCATTCTGGATGACTTCCTTAAATATATCTTCTAAATTACAGTTCTCTCTACCTGTTGCCTGGTCTGCTATTATGCTCATTGACTTTTTTTTTTATTTCAGTGACTATTGTTTTCCCTTATGAAGACGTTATTTGGTGTTTGAGATCCACCCATTCTTTCCACCATTTCCTTTATCACTTCGATTATTCTAACCAAAATGATTTTCTTCAGTATTCTGTTATTCTCAATAGCCTGAGATGCTCACTTTTCTTTTCCTCACCTCTGGCCACTCCCCTCCATTGTAAACAATTCCCTGTAATCATGTATAGTTTTATTTTTGTCATTATTGGGAGGTTATCAAGAGTAGAGTTGTCCCTGGTCCCTGGACCATGGAAATGATTCTATATTTGGCTTAGCCTTTATATCACTTAAGGTTTCACTGGTTTCACAGGCCTGGGATGAGTCTTTTAATTCATGTCTCATGGACTGCAGTTGGAATTTCTATACCCTGAGTAAACATTTTTCATCTGACCCCCACACCTGCACTTTGAGGAAGATTGGAGTTAAAACTTCACAAAGGAGACTTTCCCACCAGAAGACCAGAAAGACCACAGACTTGCTTGCCTCTTCTGGGAGAATGGGAAACATTTTTCTAGACTCTCTTTCACAAAGGGAGAGTCTTTACAGTGGCCTGCTTTAGGTAGTGACCTTGGTTCCCTTCCCCATTCAGCCTAAGGACACCGATCATATAGAAATCATGACCTTCAATGGACCGTCAAGCTTAGTCACTAAATGTGAATCTGCCACTGTGGGCTTGATACACCCCAGAGTACTTTGGTGTGTGGTATCCAAAATTACGGTACTCTTTCTTTTTCTTTTCCTTTTTTTTTTTTAATAATCTATAAATTTCCTGTTCTTTCTTTTGAGCTATATATGATTATTTTTTAAGTTTTGGTTAACTTTTATCCAAGATTCCCAACCGTTTGGAGCTACAAGTTGCTCAATGTAAGTCTTATGTAACAGTCTCTACAACACATAAACCGCAGTTCTCCTGAGTACATGAAGCATGAGCATATCAAGTCCTACAAGATGTCTGGATCGCAGGGGAGTCTGGGGTCTTGAGGGAAGGTATTATCAACCAATACCCTAGACTTTCAGTATTCGAACCACCAGCACAGTTAAATGGGTGTGTATCAGCCAAATATCAGACAGCATATAGTGTATTCCCTTATTCTCTTCTCATATCTCATATTTTCATTTATTGCAATTATATAAAGAGCTCAAAGGAAAAATGCTACCCCAAGGGTATAAATGACTTGGAAAAATATTTGGTCATTAATTTATTCAAAATACACAGAGCTTGGGCACTTGTATGGCTCATTTAGTTAAGTGGCCGACTTCAGCTCAGGTCATGATCTTGTGGTTCATTGAGTTTGAGCCCTGTGTCCAGCTCTGGGCTGACAGCTCAGAGCCTGGAGCCTGCTTCGGATTCTGTGTCTCCCTCAGTCTCTGTCCCTTCCCTGCTCATGCCTTGTCTCTCTCTCAAAAATAAATAAACATTGAAAATAATACTAAATAAAAATATATAGAGCTATCTTAAAAGTGTATTTAGACTGCTTTGTTTCATGAAATAAGATAGAATGGGAAAAAATGTTTTAAGACTGAAAGTCAATTTTATATACTCATCCCAATGCAAAATAAAACACACATTATGAAAGTATTTAGGATTATAGTTACTTAATTTTAAGTAGTTTCAGGCACTTCAAAATTTAATTACAATTTAAAAAATCACTAAACCCATACCTTTGAAAATAAGTTAATAATGTTGATATTGGTGCTTATTTTCTAGAAATGATGAAGACAATCTTGGCACATTCAAAGAATCACATAGGTTACAGCTTTAAGAATGGTCATTACAAAATTTTTGAAGTAAAACCTTTTTTTAATAAGTTTTTGCTTGAAGTCGACAAATATGATTTATAGATTAAAGTAAGGGTTTTGGTGTGTAGGCTTTATTACATACTGAAAGTGTTATAGTCCCTGGATCTTGAGTAAAATGCCTAACACTATATATTTAAGCATAAAATAGTCAAAGATTAATGAGAAGCTTATCAATTATACCTAGAGGTGGGCAATATTGCATTTGCCTTGTTTTAGAAATCACTTTAAAGGACTCATCCCATAGAAATGTTCAGTTATAAGTTTTGAGGCTCTAATGTATAGTATAGTGACTATCGCTAATAATACTGTGTTATATACTTGAAACCTGCTGAGAGAAGATATTAAACATTCTCATAGAAAAATAATTATGTGAGAGGCATCTGGGTGGTTCAGTTGGTCAAGCATCCAACTTTGGCTCAGGTCATGGTCTCACTGTTGGTGAGTTCAGTCCCCGTGTCAGACTCTGTGCTCACAGCTCGGAACCTGGAGCCTGCTTAGGATTCTGTGTCCTCCTCACTCTCTGCCCCTTCCCCACTCACACTCTGTCTCTCCCTCTCTCAAAAATAAATAAACTTAAAAAAATGACTTTGTGAGGTGAGGATATGTTCATTAACATGATTATGTGAATCATTTCAAAATGCATAAAATCATCATGTTGTACTCTTTAAATATATTATAGTTTATTTGTCAATTATACCTCAGTAAAGCCAGGGAAGAAAAACAATGATATGCCCTACATTGTCCCTACCCGTCATTTATTTCCAGCCCTTAGCCAATCACCTTGTGAACAAAGATTAGAGCAAGAGATTAGGTTCATTTGGAGAGTCCAAATTTTGTCAAAAATTGCCTCTGGCTCTGAAGATTATTCTGCTGACATTAATTAGTTATGAAAACCCTTAGGACAAAAATTTACTATGAATTCAGTAATTGTGGTAGATGAATTTTCACTTCATTGTAAATTCAATATGTATTTGAAAAATAGTGCTGTATGCAAGCCATTATTAATTAAATCTATTTATTTAATCTATTTCTTTGGTAGGTAAATGGATTCCGGGGATTTCTTGCAATAACTCTTAGACTGCCCATTATCTGGAGTTAAATATTGAGCACTACTGTTTTACTCACTGGAGGAACAAATGAACAAATATGCAAAAGCTTTAAAATTGATATTCAGCTGTGGTTCAACTTTATCATAGCCTGGTCAGCTGATACTCCATAAGGGCCATCAGCTCAATTAATTCATTTATTTAATATAACAGGTTTCTCCAGGGCTGACAGTCCGAGGCTACGGGTGAGATACCAGAAACCATACCCATTAGTTCCTCACTTGGAATCTCAGCCTCCTATAAAACGCTCATCAAATGTCTGAGGGTCCCGCTGTGTTTCTCTGATGCTCACCAATAAACCTGACCTACACAACTTTGTTTGGTTCTGTCTGTTGCCCACGCCCAACTTGTTTCCAGGCGTGGAAGGATATAAAGTTACTCTTCAGCTGTGTTCTGTGACTGACTGGCCAAGCTGATGGTGGATGACATACTCGATGCATCACGTTCCTCTCTGAAGTGGGGACAGTGCCTGACTCCCTGCTCACTGCCGCTCTGTCCTTTGCGGCCCGTAGTTCGCAGTGGCCCTCACGTTAACAGCCTCTTGACCAACAGCCAAAAGTCCAACCTCCTAAAGGTTTGCGAGTAGAATCTGGGTGCCAGTACGGGACAGATACGATCCTGTCATTCCTGCCACCTCTTTTCAACACCTAGATTCAAGCCTTGGCTTCTCTCCTTTCTCTTCCCTCCAAAACAAAACCCTGACTGCTAAATTCCTCACGGAACCCTTTGTTTAAACAGCCCATTTATTTGTCGGATGACTGAAACATGTTTGCATCTCAGGGAAAACACTGTCATTGATTTGACATAATATATTGTTGGTAAGAGAGCTTTGGCATTTATTCCCCTACTGATAACAGCCTTAATGTGGTTAAATCAGAGGGAAATTACCATTTCACTTCCAGTTTTGGAAGGCGATAATTTTGAGAAAGGGAAATTGAATGCCTTGTTTGGATAGTGAAAGATAAGCAACTTAGTGCTTTGGGAAGATGTAAAAGGTATAGAAGGCAACTAAATTTAGAATTAGGAGTTAAGGATGGGCTGATTGAGCTCACCTCAATAGGCAGTAAATATTCCTAGAAAAAAATGGGAAAACCCGCCAGAGACTCACGGAGAAGAGAGAACTAAAATAATTCAGAACAGCATGGAGAACAGTAAACAGGGAAGTTTTCCCTTTTCTTCTGAAGACCAAGATGGCAGCTTAGAGCCTTTGGGAATGTAGAAATGGTATTACATTTCTACATGGGAAGGCTTTTCTTTCCTCATTCACATGGGACGTTGGCATGAGACTATTTAAAGGGCAAGGACCTAAACTACAATTGTAGCTGAATCATCTGTCCACAGTCTGATCCTGCTCTTCTGAATTTTAGTTCACATTGTCTGACCGAGACAATACCTTCCATACCCAGCTGACTTAGCCAAAACCGCTCACAAATGCGGCAGTAGGAACAGAGAGGGAGGTAGAGTGGAATCTAGCAGCTCTGTGAAACACGGCAGTTAAAGTTCTGTTCTCACCTTGACTGAGCATTGACATTTTATTGTATATATTTTTAGTTGCCTACAAAGTACATACATAAGATCAGGGAAGAAAATTCCAGAACAGACAAAACAGAAGTTCCTGCTTTGTTCCCAGAGGTAACCAGTGCAATCAGTTTAGTTGGTGAACATCAAGGATTTTTTTTTCTTATACCTACCTCTACACACACATATGTGCACACACTTGCACACCCCCCCAACACAGTCTAGATGATGGATACATATTTTGTTATTGTTGGTTTGCCTGTGTGATAGCTCTTTGTTGTATATATACAAATGAGCCCCTATTCTACAGATCAGGCTTTTTCTTGTTATCTCAAAGATAATTCCATGTGGTACATATGCATTCTTTGTAATAATTCAATTCACTTAACTGTCACCTGAATAGAGAAAATTGGGTTGGTTTTGTATTTTACCTTTATAAATGATAAACACCTCATATATACATTTGGATATGCTTCTAGAATATATTCCAAGAAATAAATTGCTTAGGCAAAGACTGTATGTATTTTAGCTTTCATCAGCTAAATTTCTCTCTAAAAGACTATATCAATTTACACTCATATCAACTGTGCATAAAAATGCCCATATAAACATGCACCCTCACCAAAAATTGGATCTTTTCAACTGTTCTTTTTGTCTTCTTTTTCTCTTTCATTTTACCTTTTGGCCATATGATAGAAAATATACACATCTGTGTTTATCAAAATCTACTTGCCTTTCATTGTCTGGCTTGAATGCCACCTTTTACATCAACACCTTCCCTGACCACCTGGAAATGGTTTCACACGCCCCGAATTACCACAGTGATTTGTCCAAAACTACTTTATTACGTGTTATGTTCAGCTTTATACTGTAGTTATTATTAGCATGTATTCTTAACTCTGCCTCTAGGTTGAAAGGAAGGCCAAGTTCTGTGTCCAGTTGATTTTTATATTTATATCCCCCTTCAGCCCTTGTTGCAGTGACTTATACGTAACTGGGAGGTAAAAACTTTTTAAATACACAAACACTAAAAGGAAAAGGAAAAAGCCAAGCTCTATTCTAAATTAATAATATTTTGGGGCAGCTGGCCAGCTCCACCAGTAGAGCATTCAACTCTTGATCTCAGGATTGTGAGTTCGAGCCTCATTTCAAGTATAGAGAGAACTGAAAAATAAAGTCTTAAGAAAATTTGTTTAATAAATGAGTAATGTGTTATAAGGAAATTTTGTTACATACATTTATGATTTATTCCAAGAAGACGGAGGAAATGGTGAATATAATAAAGGGTCATCAATCAAAAGAAACCTCATATATAATCCATCCCAAAGTTCTTATGTCTAACTATATCCATGTGTTAATTTACATAGAATAAAATATGTGGGGCTAACTCATAATGGGTTTAATGCACTTGAAGTGTAGGGTGCATTGTGGTTGGCATCAGAAAAATGGAATTCAAATCCTGTGTACAACACCCAAGACCTTGAGAATTTGGAAAATTCATTATCTGTAAAATGGGAGATTATGTATTTTCCCAAGCATTGTTGACTCGGTATCTACTGTGAGTTAGGAACAGAGGCAACAAATATGACTACGTTGTAGGAATCACATGAGACAGTGTTTGTGAACACACTTGTAGAATAATTGATCTATATGCATAGGCAAGTATTATGCACTTCAGACAAGGTCTACTCTTTCTTTTAAAAAATAGTACATGTCTTTTATTGAAAATGTTCATTCCATGAAAAAGGAACAAATGTTTATTTTTTAATAGCCAAGTTTTTGGAACTACAAACTAAATATTTTCCATGAGCGTTTTTGGTTCAAAGACCTATGTGAGCATTGGTGATTCTACAATCTTTTTTTATTTCCACTTATGTTTCTTAATAACTCATTCATATTTTTGAAGATTGTATACTGAGGCAGTGAAAATGCTGAGTGGCATTACCATTTTCTGCTTTACATGTTAAACATCTCATTGTGTGTTTGGAAAACAGTTTATATAAAGTTCTGCAATGTGAAGTCAATAAATGAAGTAGAAAATAATGAGATTTCAGAGATATTTGCACCATTTTGATGGGAAATCTTTGCTTCTAAATTTCTGGGGAGGGGGAAAGAAAGCCCTTTTCACTGTAACATGTTGACCTTTGAATCTGAATTAGTGCAGTATCAGTGGCCAAATCTGAACTGTAAAATGAATCTGTTAGGATTAAGGGTTTAGCCATTGCATGGCTAAATGGGTCAAGCTCTCTGAACTGATGGATTTAACCGATGCCACCCAAAAGACGAAAAGTTTGGATTCAGACAAACCTGCCAGCTTTCAATATTTCTAGTATATCACACTTTTTCCCGAGATGCACAAACTCTCAAGTTTTGGAAGGAAAAAAAAATTCACACTTCCAACTTCTTTTCTGAGCCAGACTTATTAAAGGAAAGTGAGGGGCGCCTGGGTGGCTCAGTCGGTTAAGCCTCCAACTTCGGCTCAGGTCAGATCTCACGTTCATGGGTTCGAGCCCCGCGTCAGGCTCTGTGCTGACTAGCTCAGAGCCTGGAGCCTGCTTCCGGTTCTGTGTCCTTCTCTCTCTGCCCCTTCCCCTCTCATGCTCTGTCTCTCTCTGTATCAAAAATAAATAAAACATTAAAAATTTTAAAAAAAAAATAAAAAAAATAAAGGACAGTGAGTGCTCACTCTCCTAATCCCTAGCGGCTCTGGGAGACAGTTTTGTGAGAACTTAAGTTTGAAAAACGCAACCAGTACCACTGATCTGCCTTCAACCCTATGACGGTTTATTCCTGCTTCTAGGAATGTTCCCAAATATTCTGTGCTAGTGAGAAGAATATGAAGTTCATCATTTGCCAAATTTGATTCAAAAGGGTAGATTAAAGAGACTACTATGCTTCTATTAACCCAATGCAGAACATTTTAATAGGATAAGTGGGTATAATTTGAATTCAGTTTCTTGTAGCCATAAGAAGAAAGAAATGCTTACACACATTTACCATCCGATAGAGGGAGCTAGTAAATGGTTATCTTAATAAAAGCAAATCTTGGGGCACCTGGGTGGCTCGGTGATTAAGCGTCCAACTTGGGCTCAGATCATGACCTCACAGTTTGTGGGTTTGAGCCCCACATCAGTCTCTGTGCTGACAGCTCAGAGCCTGGAGCTTGCTTCACATTCTGTGTCTCTCTCTCTCTCTCCCTCTCCCCCACCCCATGCTCTGTCTCTCTCTCTCAAAAATAAATGAAAATATTTTTAAAACTTTGAAAAAAAGAATATCGTTTAAGAAAAAAGCAAATCTTGGGGCACGTGGATGGCTCAGTCGCTTCGGCACAGGTCATGATCTCACAGTTCATGGGTTCAAGCCCCGCATCAGGCTCTGTGCTAACAGCTCGGAGCCTGGAGCCTGCTTCCGATTCTGTGTCTCCCTCTCTCTCTATCCCTCTGCCGTTCATGCTCTGTTTCCCTCTCCCTCAAAAATAAATAAATATTAAAGAAAAAAAGTAAATCCCGTGCTCAAGTTTTATTTCCAGAGCCCACAGTAATGCCTATATAATTCCCACAGTGGTTTCATAGATTTAGAATACATCTCTCCCATCTGATAATTAAAAGTACAAAACCTGAGAAGTCACCCAGGCCTTACCGATCTTTCTCCCAATTCTCCACCCATTCGCTCACATTGAAAATTAGAATCAGATATAATCCTCACTGTCAATTTTTCTAAACAATCATAGGGAAGCAACTACTTCTGAATTGACTTAGGAAAATTATCTTTATCAAAGCTCCTTCTCAAGAGAACTAGGCTCTCTGGTGGCTGCACTGTAACTCTCCCTACCCCACTCTCCTCACCCTAATGCAAGTGAAAATGTGGATGAATGCAGATTTTTCCATTTAATTTCCACAAAGTGTGTGTTCTCCTGCATCGGTTCATATTGCTGCCTAATGAAATAATGAGCTAGTAGGCAGTGGGGGAGTGGTAGCACGAGAGGGGAGGAACCATCCTAAAAGGTCTATTATCCTGTCAATGTGGGCACAGAACTCTCATTAATGTTAATTAGGTTTACCCGCCAGTACAAAGGGGAGGCTAGACCTTAAACAGCAAGTTGGAGAAATCCTATCTAGCAATGCAAAACATAGGGGGGAAAATTAGCAATCCTTCCTGCCTCCAAGCAACCTTAACTCGTGTAAAAGACATTTATGTGGCCATTAACTCAAGCAGAAATTGAACTTGTCAGCATTACATGCAGAATGTATATAAGGGTAACTATTCATGAACAATTTCTCAAATGAATTAAATACAAACTGGATTTATTTCTAGGCAGTCGATGTACTCTGTCCATCATCTTCTTAATCGAACAACGGCAAAGGGCATGGGCTGGATAGAGCTTTTGTGCTTGCTTGCCTTTAAGGGGGAAGAGGAGGGATCGAAAGACCGTTGCTGTTGAAGATTTGGCCAAAAACCCGAGGTCATCCTCGTCTTCTCTCTTTGTCACATAACCCATATTGAACCCATCCGCCAATCCTGTTACTTTCCTTAAATCTGAAATCAGACCACTTTTCCTCACCTGCGCCTCTCCCACTCAGGTCCGACTCAACGTGGGTCTCACCCTGATTACTGTCACAGCCATCACCAGGACTACTCTATACCGCCACAGAAAGGCCACAACATCCCTCTCATCCTTTACTTATTTCCTTCAATGGCTGGCTGTCTCATTCAGAGTGAACACTGCGCAGTGGTCCTCAAGGTAGACCCCCCCCCCATTACCTCTCTGAACGCATACACTTCAATTGTCCCCAGTCACTTCTCTCAAGCCACCTCACCTCCTTGGGGCTCTGTGGGCATGCCAGTCATCTCTGGCCTCCAGGCCTTCCTACGTGCTGTTCCCCCGACCACCCTACACAGAACAGCAGCCTTCCTCCGTAATTCCTGCACTCCCTCTGCCCTGCTCTGTCTTCTTGTGTGGAATGGGACATATCCCCATAATAAGTCCATCGTTATTAATGCATCTACATTGGTCAGCCCCCAGGAGAATGCACTCTCCATAAGGGCACGGTGCCTGATATTGACCCAGAACCCTGGACACTGTGCAAGACGTAGTAGACACTCAACAATAATATCTTGAAGAAACGAAGTTAACATTGTTGCAGCAATTGAGAATACACTGTATTCATTCTCTATGACAAATGGTGCACCCATGTTCTTAAGCATCTAAAAATTTCACCACAGGCATCGAGAGGTAGAGCCATACATCAGCTTTGGATATTCTCATTTGGATAACCTTACTTCCAGATGTCCTTAGTGGTTCCCACATTGGCTGTTTAAGCATATCTTTGGCATTCAGTGCCTTTTATTGTTAAATATCTTCCTTGAAGGCCACACTTTTTTTCCAGCCCAAGTTCATTGTTCAAAACCATGTAGAGACATGATAGCCTCTCTCTCTCTCTCTCTCTTTTTTTTTTTTTTTTTTTTGCTTTTGTTAACCCTGGACCTGTCTCAAAATCAGAGTCGTGAAGAGAAAAGAACCAGTATCTTGTAGAGCATAATCACAAGTGCTGGAAACAGGAGCATTAGCAGGAGCCTACACACCTGAATAATGCAACCTACCAGTGTGTGTAGGTGACATGTTGACAGAGGTTGACACTTAGTGGGTGAGTACCGTGTCATTGTCAGCTGGCATTAAGACTTGCAGTTCATTCTGCAGTCAAAATAAAGAAGGAATGACAAAGTCCATATTTGAAATCTCTGCTCCAGCACCATGGCAGCCTAAAGCATTTCTGATGGCTCCACGGTACCCAAGTCCCCGTGCTCTCTAAGCACAGAGGCACCCACCTTGAAGCTTAAACAAGTTGTCTATTAACTATCCGCGCTTAAGTGCATTTCATTCATCATGATAATTAAAAGTACACTTTTATCCTCCAATGTTTATGTACTTTTGTTCAGTTAATGACAATCATATATAATGGAAATCAACCAAAAGAGAAAACCGGGGAGAGAAGGTATCTACAGAGAAGATCTCTATTATGATTTTAGTAGTTCAGAAAAAACAAAAACAAAAAAAGTCTAGTAGAAAGTACTAAGCCTACAGTAAAAGAGTTCAAGGGGTGGGAAATTTTCTTTATGTGTCGTCACGTTTTTAACTGGTTGCTTCTTGTATAGGTGATTTTTTTTTGTTTTAAAAAAATGTTGACGTGAATACCTAGAATATTATCATATTGTACTGCATGGGATGTTAGTCACAGAATTAGGCTTTGTAAAGAACCGTGGTCTCCCCCATCCGTGTCGTAAGCCTAGCATGAGTAGCGCACGCTTTTAAACTCCTAAAAGTAATTAGGGATGTGATCTGCGGAAATACTTCTACATTGTTATAAGGCTGTGTTGCCTCTCATTTAGAACAGAACAGTTTTGTGTTTCTTAATTGGGGTCTTTTTCTTCTCCTTGTTCTTCTTCTAAATCATAGAGGTTGTGCTTTCTTTGTTTGGATAATGAATAAGAGCCTTATCTGGAAATTGTTGTCTTGCCAGGCTCCTTTTTAGGTAGACTTGGTGATTCAGTTTTCTCTTCCTCCTCTAAGTGAATGAATAGACTGAGGGAGCCTTCTACCTATCTGACGCTGGGAATTGAATTACTGTACAACACATTAAGCAAAGAAAAGGCAGAGCAACAGCAATTAAATTATGTTCTCATTTTCCTGAGAGTAGGCTCTCCACAGACAGAGAATGAGGAGACAAATGATATAAGATGATGGACACGAGATCAGGAAGCAAAGAAAGAAAACATTAGGCCTTGAGCTGGGCCACCTGACAAAGGACCAAAAAGAAGGGACTGAGACGTGGCTTACGTTGTTTCCACTTTGTGTTACCTCCACCTCAGCCAGCAATCAGTGCAAAGGATATTTGAGATCAAGATGTAAATTCCTAGGTTTTCCTAGAGAAAGACTTCAAGTTTGGGACTACTTTGAGCTTGCACAAAGTGAATAATCAGCTAGGTGGGAATGTCCAGAGCAGAGCTCTTGCTGTCTTAGCATAGACCTCTCAGCTGGACAAGGGATCTCATCAGCATTATAGAGTCTTCCAACCACCTGAAAAGTCTTTTCTGTCCTGGGTCACAGTTACATATATTCCACAGTCCTACTCGCCATGGCCTAATGGGAGCTACTGATGCTAATGATTTCATGTAAAACACTTATTTCAACTCATTTGACTCACACAACAATCTTGAAAAGTAGATTTCATTTTTATCTTAATGTTACATATGAAGATATTGAAGTACAATTAGTGACATCGGATTAATGAAGCTAGTCACTACTCATTTTGCATTTACTAATTGCTAGGTACTGCCCTAAGCATGTTATACATGCTATCAAATTTTTTAAGTTAATTTATTTATTATGAGAGAGTGTGTGTGTATGAGCAAGGCAGGATTCAGAGAGAGATGGAGAAAGAGAATCCCAAGCAGGCTCTGCACCATGAACACAGAGACTGAAATGGGGCCTGAACTCCCAAACAATGAGAAAATGACCTGAGCTGAAACTGAAAGTCAGACACTTACCCTACTGAGCCACCCATGTGCCCAGTATATGTCATTTTTCTAAGAAATTGGAAGACTGTTTTCTGAAGTAGTTGTACCACTTTGCTTTCCTTCCAGCATTCTGTGAGAAATCCAGCTGTTTCACAGACTCACAAACCCTTGGTATGGTTAGTTTTTCTTTTTGTAACTTCTTCTTTTTTAAGATATAATAGGCATACAACATTATGTTAGTTTCAAGCATACAACCTAATGAATATATATTGCAAAATGGTCACCCCAGTTAGTCTAGATGATGCCCATTATCACACTTCGTTACAGAATATTTGTTTCCTGGGGTGAGAACTTCAAAGATTGTCTCTCTTAGCAACATTCAAATATGCAATACAGTATTATTAACGAGAGCCGTCATGCTGTACATTACATCTCCGTGAATTACTTTTGTTACAATCAGAAGTTTGTACCTTTTGGCTCCAGCCATTTTGCCCACCCCCTAACCCCACTTCTGGGGTTTGAAGTTGCAAATTTCTTCTGTATCTATGAACTTAGTTTGTTTTATATTCCACATATAAGTAAGATCCTATAGTTTATGTTTTGGGTGTTTGGTTAATCTTATTAATTTCTGCCATTCTCATGATTGTACAATGGGATTTCATTATGGCTTTAATTTGCTTTTCTCTGATGACTAATGATATTGAGGGGTTCTTTCATGTGTTTATCGGCTACCTGTAAACCTATATTTTCAAGTGTCCATTTACATCTTTTGCCCTTCTTAACTTTTTTGATTTTTATTAGTGAGTTAAAAGCATTTGATACATATTCTACTGAATACTAGTTCTTGGTTAATGGCTTAGCATTTCATTGTCTTAATGATTAATTTAGATGAATGTTATCTTTGACAAAGTCCAATTTCTGTTCTTTTATGTTTTTTTCTTTGTCCTAAGAAATCTTTTCCTATCAAATAATTGTAAACATTTTCTATGTTTCCTTCCAGAAGTCTTATATTTTGAATTTTTATATTTTCTTCCATTCTCTTTTTTAAGTTAGTTTATCACTTATGTTAGTGTCTAGATATATATTTTTTTCCCATAAAAGTATACAGGTTTTCTAGCACCCTATCAAAAAAGTATTCTTTCCCCTTGATTACCTTTATACATTTGTCAAAATCCAATTCACCATGTGTGTATAGCTCTATTTCTTAGGTTGGTATTTTTTGTTTAAACATTACACATAAAAACTCAATGAGACTTTTTAAATCTCCTTAACCATTAACTGAGAAATTTGTCTCACAGATTTTGAGTAGGCCAAACTCAAAAGTCACTTTTCTTGTCCTAGGACATTAATAAATACAAGATTTGGAGGAATTCTTATTACTCACATTTCCAGATAAGGAAATTTCCACTGATTATCCCACTGAGGAGGAGAAGGAAGACATTTTTTGGCAAATATTTCTTGTTTCCCTTCTCCCTCCTTCTTTATCCTTCCCTATCACAGAGATTGTAGCTAATTAAACTGATGGGAGCCTGAGACCCAGGCCTCTCTGAACACGTGGCATCTGGGCCCACACTTGAAAAGAGAGAATGAGCTGGGAAAATATCCGGCAGATCGTCCCTAGCAGAAGAGTAGCAAGTACAAAGACCTAAGGTCCTCTAATCAGCGTGCAAGAATTTCTGTGGCAGAATTAACAGAGGTGGGACTAAGCCTGGGGAGAGGAGCTAAAGATATAAAGGACATGCTTGCTGTCAGAGCAACATGGTGAAAGGATAAGGGTTTGAAAAGAGCATGTGGAGCTAGCTATGCAGGAGCATCAATACTAGATTTAGCAGATGAATGTGAATTCCTAGGCAGGAAGGAACCACTTACCTAAGAGCTATCATGATACAAAGGGTGTTTTAAAAAGACTAAAAGGGCTTCCGGGAGGATCAGTCTTGATTTCTGTGCAGGTCAAGGTCTCATGGTTGATGGGATGGAGCCCCACATTGGGCTCTACACTGACAGCATGAAACCTGCTTGGGATTCTCTCTCTCCCTGTCTCTCTTTGCCCCTCCCCCACAATCACACACACACACACACACACACACACACACACGCACGCACACGCACACACACATTTTCTGTTCTAAAATAAACATTTAAAAAAGATCAATTCAGAGCCATCTTGTGTCCAGTCACCACTGAATAATTAACTCTTTAATTAATGTGATTGTTAGAGTGACTTTGAATCAAGAAGGAGTCTTGAACCAGTCAGGAGGCAACTGCAATGATACAGGCTAAAGTAATTTCTATGGAAACTAGAATGAAAGGATCTGACATGGTGGTGGTACAGGTCAAGCATCAGTATCTCCTGATAACTAAAAGATAAGAACATCAATCTATATTATCATACTATCCTGTAAGTTTCTTTATTTTCCACTGGACACCCATGACTGACAAAGGTTGTATTCCTATCTCTCGTGGTGTATGTATACCTCTGTCATGTATTTTCATGAGGGCAGCGGTTGTGCTTTGTGTTGTTTCTATTTGGTGCAGCTATATTCCAAGTATCTAGAAGAGAACTGAGCACACAGTAGGTATCCAATAAATAGTAGATGAATGGAAACTGTAAAAAAAAAAATCAGCTAAGTCATCTGGAATCTGAAAAAGGTCCAAAAACATGTAGGATCATCAACACTATGCTAGAGTCTTACAGGATGTTTCTTTGGTTGATTGCACAAATGCAAAGAAATCATCATGGGACATTCCTCAGATTCCCAAAGTTAAACACTTATTGTGGGACTGAATGTCTTGGCCAAGGGGGAAAAAAAAAAAGCAAAGCTACACTGCATAACGGATTTCATATGCTCCAGGCATTTGCTTATGAATAACCCTGCACATGTGTTACATTTACCTGGGCTACATACATTTCCGATCAACAGGCCCCATGTATTTATTAATTCAAATCCTTCTCTTATTTAGAAAGTAGTCAAATTACCTAAGAAGAGCTACTGCTCGAGGGTAATAGCTTAAAACAGCAGAAAGAACGAGCCGGTCTCTTTTACATGTTAAGTCATTGCGTAAATCATTCTTACTAACAAAACGATATTTGGGAAGTACCATTTTTTTCTGATTTACTTCAGTTGGCATTGATGCGATGACCTACCGCCACTAATCCGACGTGGCGGGACCAGGTGCCAGTGCCCATGCTGCAATATGAGCATTTCAGACCATTTGCTTCAGGGTGAATCATGTAGGCTGTGTAAAGATGCTGCTCTGCATAGTTTATTTTGTCTCTCGGCCATAGAGCGCTAAGCCCTGGACATTACTGTGTACAATGGGTTTTGAATTCCTTGCCCATGGACCGCAGCCAGCATTACACACAGAAGTTAATGACCGATTGTTATCTTAGCCCATAGCTTGCATTCCTTTTGATAAGACTATTTCAGCAAGGGGTGGATCACAAAGTACAGGATTAATTAAGGTCAAATCCCAATGAAACGTGCAATCTATTTTCTCAAGGAAAGAACTTGGAAGAATCACAGGGTGAATTTTATATACCAAAACCCAATTTTTAAAATAATGTTTAATTAAACTTGAAGCTTAATTTCCTTCTTGTTTAAAGAGACAGAATAGTAATGCAACATAATTTAAATGTGCCAGTATATCAGCAGACGGGCAGCATTTATCATTGCTTGAACTACTGTCATTTACAATGGTGATGAACCACCCTGAACATCCTAACAATCCAGGCACATCTAAATCATCCAACTATGCTGACACTAGTTTATTAACATCTGACAGTAAAAATTGGTCTCTGGGAAACCGTTGAATTTGGGTCCAGTGGTGTAGTGTTATTTAAAAATGCGGGTTTTGATGGAGAGTGATCGACGAAGTTAGCCTTGTGGCAGTGCACTAGTCATTGCTGTTTTAATGCATTGCAAAAATGCCAACCCCAATTGGGATTCTAACTCAAGATAGGATTTTGCTGAATTTATGGATCTCTGATAAGGTGTGTTTCTTCCAGGATTGTAATGCCGTTTTCTCCTAATTATCTCAGATCATTTTTCCTATCGTATTGTGAAGTCCTTTAGGAGAAATTAATTCTCTATGTTTAAACTCACAAGTACGTTCCATTGAGCTAAGGTCCTTTGCACATTTCAGGCTTTCTTTTATGTGGTTAGAGAAGGCAAGTTATACATCAAGATTTGAGTTAAAATATGAATTTTTAAATGAAAGTTGTCTTCCTTCGTTCCTGAATATGGGCACAAACCCCTTCCTGTCCTGATTCTGTCTTCCCCGAAATGGGTGGCTTGCAGGGATTATTAAGTCCTCCTGCAGAGAAAGTTGTGGTGCATAAAAGTTCAAAGCTAGATGTTAAGTTTACAGGTCTTTCTGTTCCTGTTTATTTTTTGTTTTAGGACTCTATCATCACACAGAAAGAATTTCCCCTTTCTAGTTGCCTTATAGTTTGTAAACCTATGTAAACTGGAACATAAATGCTATCCTAAATTAAGGTTAGATTAACTAAATCAATCATATAGTAAGGATCCAAGTAAATAATACTTATTTTCTTCTGCCTCAGGTGTAATTTTTAAAGAAATTTGTAAAATTATTGAGATGTTTGAAGGTGGGCAAGTGTTCTCACATTCATGGGCTTCAGTTTCTGCTCCTGCAGAATGAACGTTCTGATAACTGCCTCACAGATGTCTCTCCTGACCTCAAGCCAGGAACACATGGCCTTCCCAAGCATTCCAAACCACCCGGAGCTTATTCCCAAGAGGCGATTTGGTTCAGATGACATCCCTCCCCCCTCTTGTGTTTCTACTAGATTACACATTATAGTAGCCAGCAACAGATTTTCCTTCAATACCATACTCCTCCAGTCTACAAGAATACATATCCTGACACAGAAAGGAAAACCAATATTTATTAGACAAAAGACTACCCGTTACCTACTCAGTGCACAGGTTTAATGTATAATTAAGTAGGAGAGCATAATCATAAAGATCCTTGACGGTAAGGAAGAATCAGAGCTCTGCATGGTTTTTGTTTGTTTGTTTTGTTCTGCATTTTTACTATTATCATTTAACTTCAGAATGGAGCATAGAATCCTAGACATATATATATCCTCAAAAAAATGTTGTTCTTCTTATTTGGTAATAAAGCACGACACCGAGACCCTTCTTCAAAGGAGCCTTTATTCAACTCTTCATCTCAACCTGATGTCCTGGTATACTCACTCCTCATCCCATTGATTTTTACTCTGACTCTTGCCCCACTCTGTAACTGTAAGACTCTATGAGTATGTAGGACTGCCCATCTCTCACTGAATGACTAGATTCCTGAAGGTGTGGGCACCCTCTGTTCTGAGAAGCCCGTGGCTCCAGCATCCAACACAGTCCCTGTTACAACAGGAAGTAGTCAGGATGTTTCAAGAAAGAAGGAAAGGAAGGAGAGAATAAGGGAGGGAGCTGGAAGTGAAAGAGGGGGGAATAAGAGGTTATGCTTAAATTGAAATTGTTAGTGAATTTAATAAACCTAAGATCCCATTAAGCAACAAAGGCTATTCAACTTTGCTAGTACATTGCCTGCAGATGAGCATCCTGAACTGTACCTTTTTTATTCTCTCTCTCTCTTTTTTTAATTTTTTAATGTTTCTTTTTGAGAGAGAGAGACAGTGTGAGTGGGGAAGGAGCAGAGAGACAGGGGGACACAGAATCCAAAGCAGGTTGCAGGCTCTGAGCTGTCAGCACAGAGCCCGACACGGGGCTCAAACCCACGAACCGTAAGATCATAAGCTGAGCCGAAATCAGACGTTTAACTGACTGAACCATCCAAGTGCCCCATCTCTTTTTCTACATAGGGATGGGGAGGAATTATATACCAGTAATAAGCTGAAAGAAAAAAAAGGTAATTCAGATTACAAACTTTACATTATTTTTACATATTCCCACATAAAATAGTCCAAATGGAATTTTTTAGAAGACTTCAGAGATAGACTTCTATAGAATTTGGATAGGTAATAGATGTGAGCCACATACAACTTAAATTAGTACTTAAATTGTTTATATAGGATGCAAATGAAGGAAAATTAATGCCTATCCCCTAAAAAATGCAAAAACAAAACCGAAACCTAACACTTGCATCCTTTAAACTGGAATCTTGGACTTTATATTGCAAAAGCAAATGAGAAATGTCAAATAAAGTTCAAGGGCAAGTAATGCAAATGGAAAATTAATGACTTTATTTTCCTGTGTTAGGCATCATTTCCTAAACATTTGAAGCAAAGTGTATATTTAAACCACATTTCAATTTATCTTTGACATCTTTTTTAAAGAAAAATAGAAATTATAATGCAATTTATATATATTTTTGTACTTCATATGCTTTCTGTTTCTTATAGCATTAATGTAGGCAGACCTATCCTTTTAGAAAATGTCAAAAAGGACAGCTTACTCAAAATGGTGCTGTTGATAATGAGTAAGCTGTTTTGCCTTATACTAATATAATGAATTCTCTCAATCACAGAATTTTTCTTTTCAAATTTTTAAGTTAATTTTAGTGACTCAGGATCAGGAACCTGAAGGATAAGGAGAAAGTTATCTCAGTGTAAATTATTTCAGTATACTTCCATACCAACTAGCTATTTCTTGAGGGCAACTTTAAATCTCAGTCAAGTCACAAGTGGATTGAGACTGGTGATCTCACTTTGTCCTTTAGAAAACTATGTATATCACAAAATCAGGATACATTTTGACATAGTCGGCAGCATTTGCTTGAAATAGGCTCTGAATCAACTGAGCAGGAAACTCAATTTGCCTGGGGATATACTGGCCTTTAAATAAAGAGGGTTGATATTCTCCGGGTAGAACAATGGAGAAATGTCCCAACATCTATAATTTTGTGTATACTATAACTGTAATAGACGGGGTTGGTTTCAACTCATCAACTGCTCATGAGATGATTATATGTACTTTTTGGAACAGAAGTATAACAAATAGGCTTTTAAGCTTACTCGAACAGGTATTTTTTTCGAGTACTGATTTCATTACACATATTCGTTTATTTCTCCCAGAAGATTATTTTTGCGTTATCTCTCCAGCAACCCTGGTCATGAAGAATGCCACCTGCTGATCACAGAGCTCTGTGACAGCCATTGCAGATTGCTAATGGCAGCACTGCACCAGTGAATAGATGACTCTGGACGCCTGATTTAGCCCAGGGGTGCAAAGGGCCTGCTCAGAGAGGGTATGATAAAGCTACTTAGGAATAGTGAGACCCAAATTAGGAATAAGAAAATGCATAAGCAATTTTCATGGGCACATACTACCTTAAAATAATTGGAACCACTGTGCACATCGCTTAAAACTGCCTGATGTGTGCTATCAACTTGTATCCTCACTGCTCTGCTGACACTGAACAAAATAAAAGAAAAAAGGTAAAAGCACCGCGTATACAAGCCAGGCTTCGGTGGGGATATGTAACTATTTTCAATTGTTTTTTTACACAGTGCAGTTTATTATTCGATCATTTAAAATGACTTTGGATCATTGCACTCTGAAATTTGGGTGCTGATAAAAAAACTTATTTTTCAAGTTGCCAAACATGATTTTCAAATACATCTTTAAGAGTTTCTTCTAGATATTTGAACAGTAAAAGTATATTGTCTCTATAGGATTTTCTATAAAATCTATTATTTGGGATATTTCAAAAGATTGGTTCATACAACTTCCAGAAAATTGCTTTTGAAATAATAAAAATCTTGCTTGCTCTACTCTTGGCCACCCGCTGGTAAATTTCATTTTTCTTTTGTAATGGCGACCTGTTAACATTGCTCTTGGAAAGATAAAGTTTACATTTTAAGCCAAAATCCTTATTCAGTATAAGTGAAAATGTTAAACCAAAACCCCGGACAGGTTGGAGGGGTTGGGAGTGAGGTGTGGAGAGAGAGAGAGAGAAATAAAGAGAGAGAGAGAGAGGTTGAAGGAACAAAGGAGGAGAGACACTAGTCTACTTGACATGGTTAGATTATGATTTTTACATTAACGATATTATCACTTTGAAAATGACAGTTTAGAGACTAGCTCCACTACACTGAGGTAGGACTCCAATCTATACGTACATATAACTAAGAAACTAACATAAATTAGATGTAGGCAAGGCACCTAAAATAAAATACTCATCCTGTATTTTAAGTTATTCTAATTGCCTCTTCCACCCTGATCTTAATGCATCCAACTCATTTTTATCATATAAATGAAGTTTGAAAATGTCAGCCAAAATCCAAATTCCAGAATTTTATTAACAGCAAATAGTTGTGTAAAGTACTTGTGAGATGGGTAAGCAGATCTGATGCCTCTGCTTTTTTGCACTGTGACTTAGCAGCCCTCTTCCCGGTTTCGTGTAATCAAGGGGTCAGTCTGCTGCGGGTAGCAGTTGTGGGATTCTATCTGTTGCTCAGTGTACAGATCCTGCAGGAAAGGCTGCCTCCCCACTGAATGGATTAAGGAAAGGAATTCGGTTTTGATTAAACAAGTGTGTCAACGCCACACAATATCCAGTGGTACAGCTGAAGAGTCCATTATCTTCCATGCGATGAAACAACCCGGCCTAAATTATACACGGCATGATGACCGCTTTTAAACATGCACGCTCACACATGCACACGCGCGCGCCCACACGCAAATTAGCCACTTGCTCTCAGCCTCCAAAGGAAAGCTTCCAGTCACAGCTAACTGAATATAAGACACTTGAGTGGTGCTTAAACTAAGAGGTACTTTGTTCTTGCCAGGTTTTTAGCATCTCAGAATTCAAATGCCAGCACTCAAATACCAATTTCCTTATCAACGCATAGACTAAAGGAAATGAAATAAAACTAAATAAATGGTACGTGATGATTTTTTTTAAGTGAACGTACATCTGTCTACTGAGTGATTAGTGAAATTCTTTGATATTGAATTGTTATGGCCACTCAAAGGAGAACAGTTCTTCCCTTTTATCCCAACCCTCGATCTTTAATGTATCTCAAGACTTTTCCAGACAGCAAAGTTTATTTTATTGAATGCTTTGACGTGGATGGTGAGCTGGTTTCTTTGAATACATTTTAGAATCGATTTCTTCTGAAGATACAGCATATTACCGCTGTAGCAAGAGGAATAATTAGATTTGGTCATACCACTTGTGAAGGACCGTCTGAGGCAGACCAGGAGCCCAATCTTTAGTAGCTATAAACAAATAAAATTCAAAACGATGCTATATTTCAGTAAGACAAGTGATATACTAAAAGAAATCAATGACTACTTGAATAGAAAGAAGAGTCTGATTGTGTATTTGTTTCTGAGCCTCCGCCCCTCCCCCCTTCTTTTTCTCCCTTTGAGTCTGTTATATAATTCTGTAGAGCCGGTGCCTGCGCACAGCAATATTTCTTTCTGTTAAATTTCAAAGCCCAATTTGCCCAGAAGAACAAAGTAAGCTGCTTTTAAACTTTGATCTCATCATAAGGTTTCCATTCTAGAAGGGATATAGATACTGCAGGCCAAATTTGTCCCCGATTCCCTAAGAAAATATAGGAGTTTCAAGTCAGAGAGAAGTGGAATTTGGGGGATGTGTTTTGCTCATAGCTTCAACCAACAAGCTCTGAACTTGTATGGCCTAAAGTAAGTCCTTCAATGAACTGCACATATGAAATCCAAATCTCCATCTTCAAAGGCCTCTGGCAGTGGATGGAACACAAAGATGAAAGGCTCATGAGAAGAGATAATTAAAACTTAATGGATGCTTGTTGTATAAGCAGGTGCAAAGAAAAATGATCACTTTAGGTATTCACACGGAATTTATAAAGAGTTCTACGTGTTATGAGTAATTAATTTTGGATAGTTAACACCAGGAAGATGACCCCTCAAAGACGTGGGTCAAGGCTAAGTGCCCAACTCTCTCTTCTGTTATGTTTTATGGGGTGTTTTATACTCAATTTAAGGAAAAGACACTAAATCCAAGAAAGCCAGAGAAAAGCTGACCTCTTCTGAAATTTTCTATTGAATTGATTCAGATTAAAGCAATGACCTTTTGATTTTATGAGGTCTCTCCTAAAAAGTCTGCAAAGATTAAAGGGCAAGATAAATACCTTGGAGGGGGAAAAAAATAGACTGATCAGGGCCTCTGACCAGATGGTTTCAGAAAATAGAAATATCTCTTGCCTGAGGGGGTGGCCACAGAGGCCTTTGCTGAGCAGCACCCAGCCACAGTCTGCCAGGAAATGGCTGGACCAACCAACAAAGTCAGATAGGGACATAGGGTGTCAGAAAGACGCAGGATAATTTTCCAAAGCTCTGAGAACTTCAATCTCCAGTAAGCAACTCTATCTGTCTGGTGGCAGCGACTTTTGTTCGCCTGTGTCACAGAGCTCCAGCTTGAATGCGCTTTTCATACACATTCTGTTTGAAGCAAAGTCTTGCTGTGTTTTCTTTTGTCATTCATGTGTCTGGACACCGGCACTGCCTTCTCCCAACCCAGCGATCTCAACTCGGTTCTGCTCCTCCTGCCATTGTCCCTCAGCCTGCTTGTAAGTGTCTTAATGTCGCTGGAAAACAATGGCCTTTTGGATATCAAATTGTGAATATGTTGATGGAGTTCTTTTCTTCTGCACATCTATGGGATGTTATTCGCATGCTGTACGCACGGCTGAGTATTGTCAACAGAGGCCAGGAACCAGCAGGAACTCAGCTATAAAACATGCATTTGCCACAGGTTAGAGAGGAAACGCAGATACAGGGGCAAGCAGTGCAAAAAACAAACATGAAAATTAAAACAGAAAGGGAAAGAGAATGTAGAATATCATTGGCCTGGATTTGCTGGGTTTCCGGATTCTCTCTTGGGAACACAAGAACCCCCACCCCCCATGACAAAAGTTCAATACAGTGTCTGTATCAGTGACCTCAAGGCTTTTTCTTAACCATGTAGAGTCTCGAAGCCAATGAAGCATATGAATCGTGCCTCTTAGGGGAGTTACAGTCAGAACGTGAAAGTTCAAAAATAAAATCCTCTAACTTAAAAATCTCGTATTTTTCTGCTAAATGTTTTACATCTTTCCTGATACAACTTGCCTTTGTAAAGATTTTATTACAAAACAATGAAAAGTAATTGATTTAGAGAGGTAAACAGGTCATGAACTGTGCTTGGAGGAAAAAGTCAAATGTTACTTCTTGCTTAAAAAAAAGAGGGGTGCACCTGGTTGGCTCAGTTGGTTAAGCTTCCAACTCTTGGTTTCAGCTCAGGTCATGATCTGAGTTCAAGTCCCACATCGCACTTTGCGCTGACAGCATGGAGCCTGCTTGTGATTCTCCCTCTCTCACTCTCTCTCTCTGCCCCTTTCCTGCTTATGCTGTCTCTCTAAATAAATGAATATATAAATAAATAAGCAATCAGGAGAGGTCACATTCTAAGCACAAGTCCCTCCTCTCCCGCCTTCTCTTTACAGTTAAAAGGCCATCGGACTTCTTTTAAGAGAGTATTTTGAACAAGACAATAAAAGCCCTGAACATTGTAGCTTTCCTTATGGACATTCTCAAGTCTATACAACAGTAGAGAGGCTATTTTCCCAGACCCGCTTCATTGATTTCCTCCACATTACTTATTTATTATGTGTTTATTGCTGGAGAACGTTAATGCAAATCATTTCATTCACAAATACTTTAAAGTGTCACTAAGGACACTTGATTATGACCTTATTTGTTTTTGGAATTCCCCCATGCCATTTTCACCCCTTAGACAAATGCTTAACACCAGCTAACGCTCTGTCCATATGGAAATTTCTCTGATTGTCTCAAAAGCGTGTCTCTACGGTTTGTTTAAATCAGGATCCAAACAAGTGTCATGCCATGCATTTCTTTCATCCTGTGTTTTGTCATCCACAATAATCTTCTTTCTTTTTAATGTCATTTATTTGGTGATGAAATTCAAGACTTAAAGAAAGAGAGAGAGAAAGAGAGAGAGAGAGAGAGAGAGAGAGAGAGAGAGAGAGAAGGAGACACAGAACCCGAGGCAGGCTCTAGGCTCCAAGCTGTCAGCGCAGAGCCCGATGCAGGACTGGAACCCATGAACCATGAGATGATGACCTGAGCCGGAGTTGGATGCCTAATTAACTGAGCCATTCAGGTGCCCCGACATTTTTTTAAAGGCAAGAAATCCTACGCAGCTGGACTCGTGTCGAGGGATGCTGAGACTGATCCATGCTCTCGGTGCCGTCCGCCTCACACCTCCACTATGAATGGCCTGTCCTTTCACCCAGACGTCCTAGTATCTTTTTTTTT
>NC_043700.1:12136511-12175448 GCF_006229205.1 Suricata suricatta
GTCTCACATTCAGGTCCTTCAGCCATTTTGAGTTAATTTTTGTGTATGGTGTAAGAAATAGCCAGGCTCCTCAGAAAGAAAAGACAGAGCACCCAGATAGAAAAAATCATGAATGAAAAAGGATCTATTACAACCAATCCCTTAGAAATAGAAGCATCCATCAGAGATTACTATAAAAAAGTATATGCCAACAAACTGGACAACACAGAAGAAATGGACAAATTCCTAAATATGCATGCACTGCCAAAATTCAAACAGGAAGAGATAGAAAGCATGAATAGACCAATGACCAGTGAAGAAATTGAATCTGTTATCAAAAATCTCCCAACGAATAAGAGCCCAGGGCCAGATGGCTTTCCAGGGGAATTGTACCAGACATTTAAAGCAGAGCTCATACCCATTCTTCTCAAACTATTCCAAAAAATAGAAATAGAAGGAAAACTTCCAAACTCATTCTACGAAACCAGCATCACCTTGATACCCAAACCATACAGAGACCCAGCCAAAAAAGAGAACTATAGACCAATTTCCTTAATGAATACAGACGCAAAAATACTCAACAAGATACTAGCAAATCGAATTCAACAGCACATAAAAAGAATTATCCATCATGATCAAGTGGGATTCATCCCTGGGTTACAGGGCTGGTTCAATATTCGCAAATCCATCAATGTGATCCATCACATTAACAAAAGAAGGGAAAAAACCGTCCTAGTATCTTTGAGTGATTATTGTGTCGATCTGTTATTCCATTAGGAGTTACACAATAATGACTTGTTGACTCTGTTGGGTTTTTTTTTAATCAATTTTTTAAAATGCCTGCATATCAGTTTGACTGGACGCGAGCAGCTGTGTCACTCTTTCCAAAGATAACAAAGGCCACCATTATATTTGCATGGCACACAACCTAGGAAGCGTCGAGGACAGACGTAGAGGATGGTGTGTTCGCCCAGAGAGCTCTTCAACGTGTATGCAGATGATCTCTGTGGCCTTCAGTTTTGGATGGTGGAGATGAAGAAACATCAGGCCTCAGCCTTGAGTCTGTCCTCTAGCTATGTGGTGAAGCGCCGTAGGGTGGAGAATTTTCTTGCACCTTCCTTACTCCTGTGAAGTTATTCTCTGGGCTCTCCACACACGTTCTCTATTAGATGATCTCAGAGGGCCACCGATAACGTGGAGCCTATATCTCACTTTATATAAAAGTCAAGCAGGCAGAAGGCCGAAAACTCCATTCGAGATTTTATGTGGTGTTTTTTGTCTTCTCCAAATCAAGCTGATCCAGAAGAATAAAATGTGAGCTGAAATAAGCTGATCTCCCAGAAGACCCAAGGGCACACACGTAAGGTTCCGGTGAAGAATTAGTCAAGGCTTAGAGAATGAAATAAAAGCTGGTTGCAGATAGAATTTGAAGGCATTGTGGACTAACACCAACTTAATCTCTGAGAGAATAAAAACAAGTCCATCTCTTAAATAAGTGGGTAAGTCTTTTTCCACAATAGCTGGTAAATTGACTCCCAGCTCCACTGGGCCATTAACACAGAAGGAGCGAAACACCGCCGTTACCTGACTGGTCATGGCTCTTTTGTGACCCTATTAGAGCTTGTGAGGAAAACTCTTTTGTTTCTTTGGCCCTTGTGGAACTCCCTGTGAAGACTGAATCAATCTCTCTCTCTCTCATTTCCTTGCCACACCAACCTCTTAATAATATATATATATATATATATATACACAAATAAATATATATTATATATTTATAATATAATTATATTTGCTTATAATATAATATTATTTATAATATATGTATTTATTTTATTATGTATGTACATATATTTTTTAATATAGCTATTTAAGTAGCAGGGACTATGTATGAAGAGCTCTCTTCCACTCCTTTCTTACCAAGTATCTACAGTTACAGAGTTAATTTGGATATTTGTGAGTCACATGCTTTTCTTCGATTTTGCAGTCTCACTTGAGAGACGAGTGTCAGCGTAATAGAAGGGCAGGCTCCAGACACACAGTAGGCAGGGCTTTAATATTAGTCCAGCCCACCACCTGACTGTCATGTGACCTCCTCATCTGTGCAATTGTGATCATAGTATTTACTTTTCAGGATTAGTGCAGAGGCTGTAAGTTACGTGTGCAGCATACCTAGAGCAGGGCCTAGAATGTGGAAGATACTCAAGAAATGACTCAATGAATGCTACTTCCTACTGCTATTCTTTTGGAGAATGTTCAACTTCTAGAACCAATTTAAAATATGTTATGTTTCTTTTACTATAAAGCAAATTTCATTGTAAAGCAAGACCTGACTTTTCCAAGCTCCCTTTCCGTGGGGCAGAGGGCATCTGCCTGCTCATGATCACTTCTTATTGCTGGCTTGGACCTTGCTGCAGGCCAGTGGTTTCTTCTAGGAGGAATAAGAGAGCCAGGCTAAAATCTCTAAAATATTCCCCTGTGACATGGCACAAACTCAAACCTAAGAGATTTTTTTAAGTTTATTTATTTATCTTGAGAGAGACAGAGAGAGGAAGAGAGAGAGAGAGAGAGAGAGAGAGAGAGAGCAAGAGAGAGAGAGAGCGAGCATGCACAAGCAGAGAGAAAAGGAAAGAGAATCCCCTTCCAGATTCCATGCTGTCAGCACAGAACCCAAAGTGGGCTCGAGCTCATGAACCACAAGTCAAGAACTGAGCTGAAATCAAGAGTCAAATTGCTCAACTGACTAAGCTACCCAGGTGCCCCAAACCCAAGAGAGGTTTAATTGTTGCTCAGTAAATAAGGTGAGGTAAGAGTCTTCCTACTCTGAGCCTCTGACAAGGCTGAGGATACTGAGTTAAATCTGTAGGCTCAAATCGTGATTGAAGGCTACAAAATTTGGCCAGTTTGGGCAGCCAGCCTGCCCAAGTCCAAGTGCTTCACTTGACATCACTGGGTTTTTGCCTTGCTGTAAAGCCCGAACTCCTACTCTCTATAGGCAGGGACTATGCCTGATCCTCCACAGTCCCTTCCAAGGACGTGTGTCCTGCTCCTAATTCTAGTCCATTGATATCAGCCTTGCTCTGTGCTGGCAGATTTCCTTCAGATCCTGGTATTCTGGATATCAGAGGATCACTTTGGTTCCTCTGTCTCTCAGTGCAGGAGGATAGATGAAGAATATTAAATTCCTTCACTCACCTGAGACATATGTTTGCCTTCTCCGAGATCTCTTAATGCCATACTTTCTGGAGACATCTCCCGGACTACAGGTTCCTTCAGCATCTGCAGGGGAAAGTGGTTGTTCAGCAACTGCACCACCCTTCTTGGCTGGCAAGTACCAGGCTGAGTCTTTCCCATTAGGTCCTGTGTTGCCATACCTGAGTGAGCCTTAAGGCAGGACATCTAATGCAGAACTAATATTTGGGACTCGTTGTCACTGGCTATTCCCAGGTGCAGGGTACCTGCTCTTGAGGAATGGTAGAGACCTCTGGATTAGGAATCCCTTAATCTGTGATAGTTCCTCTGTCAATGGCAAGAAGAAAAGACAGAGCCTCTCCCTTCCCTTTCTTTGGTCTGCATCAAGCATGCTTGTCTTGGCCCATAACACAAAAAGCTCATTGATAAAGAGTATCTAGAATGGTTAATATTGCAATTAACCAAAAAGAAAACCACAGAGAGTACAGAACTTGTCTAATGAAAGGAAGAATGGTCAGTAGTAATAAATGGTCAACATACCATTCACAGGTAATCACAGTTGTTACTTCAGAACATTTTTTTTCAATCTAGCAGGCATAAAATTTCAGATATGTAAGATGATAAATTCTAGAGGTCTGCTGTCCAACATTGCATCTATGGGTAACAATACCGTATTATGCACTAAGATTTTGTTAAGGGAGATCTCCTGTGAAGTGTTCTTACTGCAATTTTATTTTTTAAAAATTGGAATCATTACCTAAACATACACACACCATGAACTCATGACACACACACATACATACACAAACACGCATTTTTTACACATAAATCATTTTAAACCTTCATAATAGTTTATAAATTTTTCAACTTCAAAACTACAGGATCCAGAAAATCCAACAAAGCACATTGTTCCACAGCTAAACACATCATAATGTTGACTAAAATTAATGCTTATTGATAATCAGTGGGAAACTTGATAATTAAAAATGATTAAAGGTATTCATGTTTTAGAGCAATTCTTGCAAATATGTTGAATTTTTTCAAGGATTTTATAGTTAGCTAATTGGAAAGTTCTAGGTGAATCCCTTCTATCTTGTGACATGAGGCAAGTTATTTAATATGTCTGAGTTTCTGCACCTTCCTCTGTAAACTAGAGTATTGATCCATATTGAACATAAACTACGATAGTATATGTTCTATCAGTCTTTCTCAGCTTTTTGCCACCCTAAATCCATGACGTATAACATGTTCATATGCAACACACGCCATGAACATTTATTGTAATACCCGTTTTGCATTCCACATAAGGCATGTTCAATACAAACGAGTTCAGGATGCCTCAAATGTAAAGTAACATTTTTTTCTAAATTAAATCTACTGGGGTTTCACAATGAAGACACTGAGATCTATGGTGTTAAAATACATAATAAATTGGTAAGCACCAAACCAACTAAGGTGCTATTATTTCGGTAATTATATTCAAGTGAAGGTCTGTTTCTCACTATGCAGAAATCTCACCCAGGTGGGTAAATATTTTGCAAGTTTGGATGCCATCTGACAAAAAACAATTCGGAAACTCGGATTTAATTTGTTAATTTGTTACCTGATTTAAATTAAAGATAAATTAAGCTGTGTTCTTTAGTTATTAGCAAGATTCAAGTAAACAAGGTTTAGAGAAATAAATAGTATTGAGTTTCTTTGTGCCTAATTTTAATAATGAAATCACTTTCAAAGACAGCCCCTCATTTGTTCCACTTAGGATCATTTTGAAAGCAAATCTCTGAGCCATAATTGATAGCTTTCGGATAACACCTCCATCTCAAACGCTTGCTTATTATAAAAGCTAAGTACTATTCTTCTAGGCATAAATTCTGGTTTTATTGATTCATAAAATGAAATTACCAATAGTCATTTAAATACACATGGGTGTATTGCATTACATTATTGTGTAAATAATGGCTATACGTGAAATTTCTAATATATGTAAAACTGAATGATAATTAATGAGAAATCACTGTCAGTTTCCATGACGTATTTACTAAAAAGCTACGCAGCAGTATAATTAAGCTTTTTAAACTACCTAAAATTATTTTTTTATCATTGCTGACCTTAGACTTTTAGTAGAAACTTTATCTTAACCATCAAGATAAAAGAACTAGAAAATACTCTTTTGTCTATCATCAGAAAACTTTCACTTCCTATGGTTCAATCCAAAAGGTAATGCATCTGCTTAACATCAAGCAGTTTTTAGAACTCTCCTTGAGAATTTTTCCACCATCAGTGATTCATAACCACCTCCTTTATGTGATCGTATGATACATCTTTTAAAGTCTACATTTTAAAGTTATTTCAGGGGCCCACTTAATCAGAGTGAGAGAGCCCCGTGGGTTCTCCTTCATGTCTTCCTCACAAGCATTTTGTCTCGCGTTCCCAGACCTTGTCTGCTCCTTGCAGCTCAAACCTTAGTTTGCCAGCATGCCTCTTGGACCAAAAGAATAACTCTGGGTTTGATCTACACCATGCGTTTGAAGATTTTTTAAATAAATAAAAATAAACTCTTATTTTTTGTGAGCTGCAAACATAGGTCCTACAGTAAATGCCTAAAATAATGTGTGCCAGGGGGCAGGTGTTAAATGTTTATGCTACGAGTTCATTACTGGCAATGTTTCAACAATATTCAGGAAGTAAACAAAAAAATTTGTCAGAGAATGAACATTTATTACCCAACACAACAGATCATAGTTTTAGATAAGGAATGGAATAGGAAAGAAGAAATCGAGTGAAGATAGGCATTAAGTCTGTTCCGTTTGCCATTTTATCGCTTGTACTTAGTGGGGTGCCCGACATATAGTAGGTGCTCAAAAAATATGTAGTAAAGAAATAAACAAGCAAGGGTGGAGGGAGGAAGGGGAAAGAGTGAAAAATAACAAGAAAACCACAAACTAGTATCCTTGGCCTCCTCCAAAATCATGACGCAGCCCATTTGGAAAAATTCCTGGCTATTGCACATGATTAGGGTCATAAATATCCAATGGCACTAGCAAAGGTTAACATTAACAGAAGATAGAGTTGTTTTAAAAATAATAAGTGCTCTGTGAAAGTCACAGGGGTTGTCCTGGAGAGATGCACTAGGAAGAAAGCCACCTGCAGTGGCTGGCCTGGCAGATTTGCCCCATTTTCAAACCAGAAAGTAAGGTTATTTAGGGGCTAGGCACGCCCTTGAACCCCTCTACCAAAAACAAAAACAATAACTAGTGGAATAAGTGGACCATCAGATGTGGAAATAAGCTGGTTTGGGGAAAACAGGTTCAGACATCTGGAGGCCAATGTCGTGGGAGGCACAAGGCACGTGGCCTGGCTGTGAGCAGGGCCAGTGAGGCGTGACCTTGGTGCTGCTGGAATCTGGTTGGCCTAAGTACTACGTGCAGGTACTTGGAATTGTATGGCATCTTTTGGCTTGGGTTCCCTTAGAAAGTATCCCCCAGGCAGGATTTGAGCAGTTTAATTGGGAAGTGATCCCAGGAAGCCCTCAGAGAGAAGTGGAAAGATGAGCCCGGGAAAGGGAGAAGGAACCAGAAGGGACATTAAAGAGGAGGTTAGCATCACTACCTGGGTACCCGGGGTGACTGTCACGGAACCCTGCTGTGGGCCTTTCCCTCCAAGAGACTGTGCACTTGTTGTCACACCCAAGGAGTTAGGAGGCGGGAGGATTTATCCACCAGTTCTTGCCTGTCAGGAACCCCATGGCCTTTGTGGCCAGTCCAGCATATGTTCCTGCCTCACTCCTGCATCCAGGCCAAGTCCCCAAGCAGGCATGAGCAGGTAAGAAATCCACCGGAGAGCCATGGGTGGCCACAGGGCATGGGCGGAGCCTTGACACCTGCCCGTTATTTGTAGGGATCCATCTTGTCCACTTTTACAGACTTGGCTTATGATTTTCTTGGCTAAAATCACAAAATCCTGTCATTGGCCAATAATGACAACCACACTGGTGACTGGAGCAGCAAACATCCGGTGCTTATCTTCAGGGAGAGAGTCTCTAGGAAGCTATGAGTACTTGTGATCCTCACGTGTCTACCTGGGGGCACTCTTCTCCTGGGCGGCCAGTGCCAGGCCCTCCTTATCACTCATTCAAGTCCCCTTTCTTTCTTGCCCAGTCCATTCTGCTCTGGGACCTTTATCATCTCCTATCTGCACTTTGTTGTCAAATGAAGCCCCCCTCCATCTGGATTCTTACAGTCCCCTGCGGACCAGGTCTGCCTGCTTGCACTGTTATGCCCAGATTTTAATATCGCCCCAAAAACCAGAGACCGCCAGGGAGACCGAGTCACGCATGCAAAAGCAAAGGGTGGTTTTATTACGGGCTTAGGCTGGCCGAGCCTAAGCTCGGGCTCACAGACTTTACCACCGCAGCGGATCCGTGCTGAGAGCCCCGAACAAAGGTGGGGTAGGGCTTTTATGAGTTTGGGAAGGGGGAGTTACAGGAAATTGTGACACGGGTACAGTGGTCCAATCATTATTATACATTATTGGCCGCAGGTTTAACCATTCACATTGCCTAGAGTATTTGTTACTTTTGGCGGGACCCAATCACAACATTTAGAGTATTGACCAATCAGAGTGGGCCCAGGACCCTCACATAGGGTGTGACTAGTCTTAACCTCCATCTTTAGGCCGGCCCTTAGAAAAGGTGTTAGCTGGACTTTCCTGATTGGGTGTTACAAATGTGGTCCCTTCTGCCTTGGGCAATGTGTGCCCTTCTGTTGTCTCAGGGAGTCAGTTTCAGACCTGCATCCTTACAGCACCAACACAGACCAATACAAGCTCACCCTCCCTGGGCACGCTCATGTTCCATCCCCAGGCCAGAACATACAGAGTGTTTTTTATTGCCTTTGCATCTCTGACTGGCACACAGGCTATCCGACAAGGCATGGATACCCTCTCTCTCCTGTTCTTCCATTGCTTCCATCAAGCTGTCTCCCGTGAACCTAGAGTCATGCAATCCTAGCACCGTTCCTTGTTGAGAATCCTTTCTCTGTCTGTTTCCCCAATCCATCCGTGATGCTCCCTCCAACTCTCTTCTTGTACCAGATGTGGCAAAACTATATTTGTTTAGAAATTAAATTGGCTTTTCACATTTACCGATATACTTCTAACAAAACAGACCTTACTTCTCCCTTTAGCAAGAAGCCAGATAAGCTCAAGTTTGGTAATGCTTGGCCAGAGAGCTGGCAGGTACTAACTTAGCAGGAATGGTCAGGAAGAGCACCCCATCCTCCTATCCCTTAAGCACGCAGAATGCCCAGGGCAGGGGGGCTCGCATCGCTGCAGGAAGCATGTAAATCTAATATAATTGGATTAATTTGATCATGGAGAAAGCAGCAGCTTCCTTGCTGCCATATTGGTAAGTGATATCTGATTCCATTTGGAAAGATTAGTTAGCAAACCAGCATTTTTTCCTTTCTCTTCATGCTATGGAGGAAGTGGAGAGGAAAGGCACGGGAGACTACTTTCTGGAGACTTAGCAGAGAAGGGAAATAGCATAATCTCTCTGTGATGACAAATGCAAACACATTATTCCATCATTAGAGGCAGAATAATTTTTGAAATGGTAACATTGAAATATTAGTTGGTGTTCTCCAGAAGGATTTTAGAGAGGGTGGCTGGATGACACTTTTACTGAGGCTGAACTCAGAGCAGTCAACTCCAGCCTCTCTATATCCCAGAGACCTGAGACTCAAGAAGACCATACGTATGCTCCAGGGAGTGTCTGAGACCAGTGACCAGTGATTGCAGGGCTCTCTCTAGCACCTCACTGTGTCACAAGACCCAGGGGCTTAACACGATCTTGACTGAGATCGAATCTCCTGATCCCAGGCATAGCATGCATTGAATTCAGAATTAAGTTGATGTACAGAAAATAAGGAAATGCAGTATTCTATGCTCCACTGAGTCTGCGGATTAAGAGTATGTCCAGTACACATTAGTATACCCATTAATTGATTCATCAGCTGTCCATAAAAAAGATAACTTGGTTCTGCCACCAAAACAAATCCCTGACTAGAGGGGAAGTGTTCAGCTGACCTGAAGTTATGAATCCAGCCATCACTAGCCCAGATGGAGTAACATCTTATGGACAAAACTAGAATGACAAGCTATAAATAGATGAGAAGAAAGGCAGTCAGGGCTGTTATCTGTCGCAATATCATCCGTAATGGTGCAACATCAAAATGTAAAACCTGACATCACAGTTAAAATAGAAACTGGTTTTTAGCTCCTTCCTCTTACAGTAGTTTTACACATATGTGCAAATAACCAGAAGATAGAAATTTTAACATGTTTTTAATTTGTTGGCATCGGTCTAAGTACAGGGGTACATCAGTGAACAAAGATGAGCATTCCCACATTCTACTGGAGGATGTAAAACACAAACAATGGACATGACAAATAAGTAAACTATAACAAGTTAAAACGTGACCAGTGGGGAAAAAGGAGAAAGTAAACCTGAGCACAAGAATCCAAGCAGGAAAGATGGGGTCAGAGCAGTTTTATTTTACTTTATTTTTTTTAATGCGTATTTTACTTTTGAGGGAGAGAGCATGAGCTGAGGAGGCACAGAGAGAGAGGGGGACAGAGGACCCAAACCAGGCTCTGTGCTGACAGCAGTGAGCCCAATGTGGGACTTGAATGTGGGAACCGTGAGATCATGACCTGAACCGAAGTCAGACTCAACTGACTAAGCCAATCAGGTGCCCCCTTTTTAATTTTTTTTATTTTTTGGCTCTGTTTTAAGCAGAGGTCAGAGTAGGCATCACTAGGCAAGTGATGTTTAAACAAAGACACGAAGGAGACATGGAGCTGGCCTGCAGATAATTGGAGGACAAGCATTCTGGGAAGAGGGGACAGCGGGACAGAGGGGGAGATGCCTGTGAAGAGTGAAAGTGAGGCTAGATGGGAGGGAGACAGGAGAACCTTCAAACCACAGTGCTGCTCTAAGCCTGTGGAAGGCGAGAGGGAAGGAAGGAGCACTGGGTAGCAAGAGTCTCAGACTCCACTCCAGCTCTGAGACATTTTAGTGCCACCGGGGCGGGGGTTGGGGGGTGTACTAAGCAACCTGTGCCCATTAGAGGAGTCACACGGGCAGAAGCAATGGCTGCCTTGCTCAGTCACTGGCTGGCCGGGAACCCAGCTCTTCAAGACCTGATGTGTTCAGGTAACAAATCCAAGCCGATGCGGCTAAAACAGAGTGACCAAGAGGGAGAGCAGTGGTGAGGTCGGAGAAATAAGGGGGTCGGGGGTCAGATCATCCATGAGACCACAGGCTATTGTAAGGGCTTTGGCATTTTCCTGAGTGGACTAGATTAATACCAGTGACAAACACTGAGCAGCTTTGAGCTGAAGCAAGTGACATAATCTTATTTCTGTTTGAGGAATATAACTGCTGGCTTCTCTGCAGAAAACAGATTGGGACGGAGTTGGGGTAAAGCAAGGAGACTAATTGGGAGGCCACAACATTGATCCAGTGAGGGGGACAGGGTTTGGGCACCGTGGGAGCAAAGGAGGGGGTGAGAAGAAGCACAGTTGTGGATATACCTGGAAGGTATGACCAACGACATGAGCTGAAAGATTGTATGTGGCATGTAAGACCAAGAGAGGAACTGAGGATGTCTTAGTTTCCTAGGATGCCGTGACAAAGTGCCTCAAAGTGTGTGGCCTAAACAGAAAATTAGCATCTCCTAGTTCTGAGGGCTGGAAAACTGAGCTGCAGGTGTCGGCAGAGCTGTCCCCTTCTCGGCTGTGAGGGAGACTCTGTTCCCAACTTCAAGTCACTTCAGGCCTCCCTTGGCTGGTAGGTGGCATTCTCCCTTTGTCCCAGTGTCCTCACGTCCTCTCCCCTCAGTGCACATCTGTCTCTGTCCAGATTTCCCTTTTTGTAATGATACCAGTCATATTAGATTAATCTCATTTTAATTCCATCCTCTGCAAAAACCCTACACTCGGGTAAGGTCATTTACAGATACTGGGGATCAGGACTTAATGTCTTTGTGGGAGGGGGGCACCATTCTGCCATGAGAGAGAATGAACTCAAGAGTTTTATGCTAAACAATGGAAAGGGTGGTATCACCATCAACTAAGATGCAGAAGGTTGTGGGTGGCACAGGTTTGCATATAGTCAGTTTGACATGTTTATTAGAAATCAAAGGTAGTGGCAAATAGCCAATTATCTCAGTATGAGCAAAAGCTCACAAGTCAGGGCTGAAGATATGAATGGCGGAGTTATTAGCAGAGAGATGGAATATATTTAAAGTCATGGTCCTGGATGGGATTGAGACAAAGCTAAGGATCAAGCCCTTTAACTCCTCAAAGTTAAAATAGGAGAGAAGAGAGAGAACCAGCAAAGATGATTGAGAAGGAGTGAGCAATAAGACAAAACACAACGGAGATATTATTTGCTGTATGTTGGGAACTGATAAAGGTACAGGCACTGTACACAGTATCTCTGAGTCCTACAGCACCACCAAGAAAATGTCAACCTCTTTTGTTCAAAGGAGACTGCTCAAGCTCAGAGGCAGAATGGTATCGTGCTTAAGTCCATAAACTGGATGGCCTGGCTTCATTCCCATTCCCCTCCCTCACTAGCCCTACAATCTTGTGCGGGCTACTTTACCTCTCTGTTCATCAGTTTCCTCCCTCTACTAGCCCTACTTTACCTCTCTGTTCATCAGTTTCCTCAACTGTGAAGTGGCAATAATACCTACCACATAGGATTGGTCTAAGGATTACATAAATAGAAAAACTAAGACTCTTAAAAAATGAATTATTTTTACAGTGTTTGAACAGTCCTGGTATATGGCAAACACTTTCCCATTGCCTATTAATTATGTAAACTTTGGGGCGCCTGGGTAGCTCAGTCGGCTAAGCCTCCGACTTCAGCTCAGGTCAGATCTCACATTTGTGGGTTCGAGCCCCGCGTCAGGCTCTGTGCTGACAGCTAGCTCAGAGCCTGGAGCCTGCTTTCGGTTCTGTGTCTCCTCTCTCTGCTCCTCCCCCTCTCATGCTCTGTCTCTCTCTGTATCAAAAATAAATAAAACATTTAAAAAATATTTTTAAAAAAATTATGTAAACTTGAAAAAGGTTCCACTGCTCCTGAGTAGCAGAGATAGGATTTGAACCTAAGATTTTCTGTATTCAAGGCCCATCTTCCTTCTACCGTATCACAGTGAATGTGACTCTTTCCTTAGCGTCAACACAGATTAATTAATCTAATTAGGGGAATTGATCATTTGGAAAAATGGAAAGACAGATTTGAAAGGCTGCATTAAAGATGTTTTACTAAATAGGAAATGAAGTTTTGAGAGGATAAGTTGTCATGTAAATGTGAAAGCAATAAAAGAGAGAAGCATGAGAGAGCAAGCCCAAGGTTCCCAGGCGGAAGGTGGGAAAGGGCAGCTTTACGAGAGTCTCTCTCACAGAAGAAGAGGTCACCCGGTGTAGTTTTCCATGGGGCCAAGGAGATAAAGGGCTTTGCTCATTCCCGTCTCACCTAGAGCTGGCCTCTTTCCTCACCACCCCTTCACCTCAACATCAGGGGGGAATCACCATGAATATCTGTGTAAAGTTCATGCCGGAGACAGTAATCAGAGAATCAGGGTAAGGTAATGTTTACATAGCTCCAGTTGAAGAGGATGAAAGCTCCAAACAATCCCCATGAAAGACAACAGCAAAGTCCAGCACATGGCATGGGGAGATGCCTTTTATGTGATGGTGAAGAGGCCAGAGGTAGTCCAAGTAAAGTTGCAGGAAAGCAAAAGCATAATGTAGCTGTCACAAGAGCTATAAGCCTGCATGATCAAAGATGAAGGCTCGAAAAATAATCATAGGGAGGGGAAATGGATGGAATGAGTCATTTTAAAGTAGCCAGGATGGGCCAGGGGCACCTGGGCGGCTCAGTTGGTTAAGCGTCTAGTTTGTGATTTCAGCTCAGGTCATGATCTCAGGGTTTGTGGCATTGAGCCCCACATCAGGCTCTATGCTGACAGCACGGAGCCTGCTTGGGATTCTCTCTCTCCCTCTCTCACTGTCCTTCTCCTCCTCCCAAAATAAATAAGTACACATAAAAAATTTTAAAGTAGCCGAAAGAGAGAATTAAAGTGTGTACACTTTAATCATAAACCTGTAGGGGTACCAAAGGCCTGGAGCATAAATTACTTGAATGTTTTCTATATGAAACCAGCGACTTACCCAACTTCTCACAACTAGTGACTGGAGAAACAGAGTGTGGACAGGCTAGATCACATGTGAAGGTCAGTTATGACAGGTTTTCTTAAGCAGCGGAAGGGACTTTAATGACTGATTGTTCGGTCAGAAGGGAAGGAAGAATCTAAAGACTAGATGGAAGGTTCAGGTAGGAAAGAAACAGTAAAAGGATGCTTTCCCTGAAACAGGAATGTATGAAATAAGGCACAGGAATGAAGGAGGGAGGCATGAATCATGGGTCCTCTTTCTATTTAAAAGGATATAACAAGACCTTTGCGAAGTGGCATGATGAGTTAGGGGTTACAAAATTTAACATCTGGAAGTGGGAAGATTTTTAAAACTGTAGGTTACTTTATCAAGTAAAAACAAAATTGGTGGTTACCTTATTTGGACAAGGAGAAACAGTACAAATATTTGTGTGGTTTTGTTTAGCTTAAGACTATTCCACATTTCTTATGAAAGAAGCAAAATATACACTAAATTAAGTGTGATTTTATATATATAAAAGTCCTCAGATGATGACCATGGTATGGACTAGGGAATTCAGCTCGAAATTTATAGCACTTATATAGAGGTTTTCTTCTCAGTATTTCTTATGTTTGTATTGCAGTAATGAAGAAATATGGAAGCCGTCTGGTGGCCAAATAATATCTGTAAATTCCCATGGATAAAGCTTCCCCTTTATATTTCAAAGTTATTAAGTTCAAGTCCTCTTACGGTTCTACTTTTATTGCTTTTTCCCCCATCAATGCAATTATTGATTGATTAATTCTTATTGGCTTTCTAAAGTAGAAAAAAATATGGCTGAAGTAAAACACTTCATAGAGTGGAAAAAGGAAAGTATATAGAAAGTGAAAATCTGAGAGTGGTGGCAAAACCTTTATTCTAGCCACGCTGCTCTCTTGTGCACAGAAGACTTGAGACAGATGGGGAACAAACGGAACATCTGGCCCATGCAGGGGCTAGGAGGGACCGACCAAGGTTGCCTGCCTGGGGACCACTGTTGTTTGTCAGGCTTTTGGCCAATGATGTTCAGCATCGGCACAGTCCTTGAACAGTGTAAAGTGTACAGCACTCTTACGTGTCCACTCTCAGCCCTACAGTCTGAGACACACATGGCAAATTATTCTTTCTAAGCAAACTGAGGCTCAGAGAAGTCAAACGATTTGTTCAGTATCACACAGCTACACATGATAGACCCAGAATTGAACCTGAGGTGGGTGGTCTCCCCCTCCTCTGCTCTCCTTTTTTCCTTTTTCTTTTTTTACTCCCAACCCAGGCCAAGTGATGTTTCCCTGACAGTTATGCCTGGGCTTCTATGGGGATAGCAGGCCCACCATTTATAACCTGTGATCCAGAAAGGACTTAGGAAGCCAGGCAAATTGAACCCTTTGTGAAGAAAGTTTGTCTTGGCCACAAGCAGCAACTAGGAAGTATTCTTCCTGAAAGTCCCTGGTCTGTCTTACCACCTTTACCTCAAAATGTGGCAACTTCTTTGGTTTAAAGGACTCAGTCTTGAGTTTAAAAATAGGGAAGCAGGGGTGTCTATTTCTCAATGTCAAAGGCAAAGTGTTTTATCCCTAGGACCACTTGAGATCTATGTATGTTGGCAGTTATCTCTCAAATAGATGGCAGTCTCCTCTGGGAGATTACATACCTCCTTGTGTGAAAAGGCTGTTTTCCACATAACTCATGTCTCCCACATTGGAGACTTCTTCTTCTGCGTCTTATATTCTCTGGAAAGTTGGAGTCTGGAAGGAGAGCCCAGGCCAGGGCTGGAACAAAATGACATCTATAAAATAAATTTCCTATCTAAACATAATTATTTAAAATATCTAATTTGAGCCTTATGAAATTACTATTTGGAGGAAACAAAAAATGGTTGAATAGTGGCAATCTCATATGCTCAACCTGATAGTTATGTGTACCATAATCCTACTTGGATTGCTTTTTAAATGGTATAGTTGGGCCAGATCAGCTTACTCATGTTAAGTCACATAATCTTAAAAAAATCACAGCTCCTTTTCCATGTGTCTAATTTTTAAATCTAAAGTGCCCCCTAGCTATTGAACAATGACTAGAATACAAATGAAAATATTTAGGTTGAATAACATATGGCCATTCCTTTGTTGTTATAGAAGACAGCATTTCATTGGTTCTTACTATTGGAAAATCATAAAACTTAGCCTATTTGTTTTCTTTTGAAATTATTTTTACTCTAATGAATTGAATATACTCAAGAGAAATCTCCTGAACTAAGCATTCAATGGTATTTCAAGAAACATGGAGAAACAAGGTAAAAATTGATGGAAACTGAGTAAGTCCCATCATTGTATCAGAAGATGTCCATGGCCCTGAAGCCCCTGTATGTGCCATACTCTTCTCCACAATCATGTCTCTCTTGCTTACATTGTTCCTGTCACCTTTTGTGATCTCTGCAGTCTATGTTGTCTACCCAAATCTCACTCATTGAGTCCCAAATCTTGCCATGGAATATTCTTTTATTACTATAGCTTATACACTGTGCTATCTTCCTCAAAAGTCTCTACCTAAAAATCAGTGCCTATTTCTTTATTAAGTGTGCTAAGTTTTTTATTCTATAATTTCTGATACTGGATGCAGATTTCAATTCTCCTGTTTGGGTTGGAGGCCCTCAAATAGTATTAGGCTCAGCAGAGGGACCTGAAGAGCCTGCGTAATGAATAACTATTATGAAAATGTAACAGGTATGATTTCTGTGCTTTACCAGTTGACATAATACAAGTCAACATGAATATCCAAATCTATTGATACCAAAACATGGAGGTAGCAAAGTCAAAGATTATAGACAGATTACATGAATATTATAGAAGCTTCTTAATGTATAATTCTGTGTAGAGAAATAAGTTTTTCATCAAAACAGAAAATAAATCATTTACTCAGGTAGTTGGAATTTGGTAGGTTTTTGGGAAAAACAGGCAAAATGAGAATTTATCATGAGGCTTTTATAAAAAGAGAGTCAATAAAAAGAGTCCAAAGTGACAGTGAATAAAAGAGGAATTGGGAAATTCACAAGATATCATCGTAAGGGTAGGCAAAGAAGAAAAAATGTGAGAAAAAATAACAAGTCCTTGACCAGCTGGCTTTATGAGGCAAGGAAAGGTTTTAGTTTTATTATCAGCGTGGCAACTTCTCTAGGCTTCTGACAGGTGCCCTGTGGCTGGTGAAGATGAGACATGATGAGTTGATCCATGAGAAAGGCTCCATGTTTTCATTATGTGCTGAACCGGTGGTGGGACACCCAATTGAAGATAACCCATAGACTCAAATTGAATTTGAGATGGTATAAAGTGGGGAGTGGACGGTCGCCTGGAGGAGCGGATCACACCCACCTAAGATGCTGAACTTGGGACAGATCAATAAAGGCCTGTGGGTGTGGGTACCAGGAGGGAGACAAGCTGGGGTCCGTAATAAAGATCAGTGGGGATAGACGAGAAAACAATATGAAAGAAAGACGATGGCTATCAAAGAAGTAATAGGAAAAACAGTAAGGGATGATTTCAGAGGAGGGAATTTCAGAGAAGCGATTAAGCAGACAGAATGAAATCACCTGTGCCAAAATGACAAAAAGACTACCTTGAACAAGAACTAATAGTTGCTAAGATTTTTTTTTTTTTTTTACAGAGAAAGGGGTCAGTGAAAACCTTTCTAAAAGTAATCCTCGTCTTCGATAGGGAAAAAAAAATTTAGTTCTTCGTATGTATGCTTTGGGGAGGGAATGGGTAATGTGGAAGGTAACTTTATTTTAAAGAATGTTGAAGAATACCTCCTTTTACAAAGAATGATTAGACGCAAGCTCCCTCCATTCAGTCAGATGCTCTCCCTGAGAGTAACTTAGGCACTTCCAGAACTACATTAATCTTTTTCCGTCCCTGGAGCACCATTTAGTACAGGCAGCAGTAATTTACTAAATTGCATACTCGAAGCCTGAAAGAGTTAATGCAGCTCCAAAAGTGCCTAACATTTACCCAGGGAGTAATTTACACACTGGAAGCATCTGGCTGAATAAGGATTCAATTGTTTACTGTACTGTGGGTCTCACAGAAAGGAGGTCACATGCTTTCTTTTATTGAAAAGTTCTGGGGAACAATTTCTTTCATTTAAAAAATGTGCACCTACCGCCACGTTCTCCTTTGGTAATCTGTTTTCATCGCCCTCAAAGAAAAGATGTTGCAAGAAATAAACTTAGATTCCTTGAGTTGCCAAAGCAAACTACTTTCTTTTAATTTTACCTTTGTTATCTGACGGTTTGGGGTTTATAGTGTTGAGGTGATACTGAGAAACTGGTAGATGTGGGAGCAGTCTTTATTTCCGCTCTGGAAGGGGTTATTCTGGAGATCTGTACAAATGTTTGGATTTTACCTCTTGGCATACCGGAACACTTTAACACAACACTGTTTAATAAAGAATAGAAGAATAGGAAGACATTCACATATGAATCAATGCCAAGTTATTGTCAGCCAGAGTGCATCAGTGTACATGTTCAGGAATCCTCAGACGTCAACAGAAGCAGCTGAGAAGGTATTAAGTTTTCTTTAAAAATCCCTTCTGCATGTTGTATGCCCAGCACCATGGACCAGCTTGTTAGAGGAAGAGCAGGGACCCTCGGATGGAAAGAACTTTTGACCTAAGGAAAGGGATACTTACAAACGAACAAGGTTGTATAGTATACACTTGCCAGATAGTTTTTAACTGCCAAGATAACCCTATCCTTTTCCAGGATGACCGAAATCCAAGGCTTAGCATATAATTGCTCATCCATCTCAAGTGGTTATATTCGTAATCAACGTCTTCTATCTTAGCCACAGAAAGGCATGATCGTCTTTATGAATATTTTGTCCATTTGCTTAGAACCTCGAGGGTTGCTAAGTCTATAGTTGTTGTTGTTGTTGTTTTATTTTTGAATTTTGGCTTCCCATTTAGGCCAAAATCTATTTTACCTTTTCAACAGACTTGCTAAGGACAGTTATAAACACCAACAGAGGTTGTAATGTTGGAAGATTGCAGTTTTTAACACATGTTCTGTTACTTACCAATAGTATTTCCTATATAGTAGTCTCTTTCCAATTACTAGTCTACATTCACTGGGATTGATTTTGTTTAAGCTAAAATCATCTTTATTCTTTAGATCTACTTTTAAAAATGTTCTACAGAACCCAGATGAATTCAGTTTTAGTATAATAAACTCTTGTCAAAATTCCAAATCTTTGTACTCTATATCTGTGCAGTCAAAAAAAAAATGTAGGGGTTCTTTTTTTTTTTTTTAATTTTTTTTTTAATGTTTTATTTATTTTTGAGACAGAGCATGAGCGGGCAGGGGCAGAGAGAGAGGGAGACACAGAATCAGAAGCAGGCTCCAGGCTCTGAGCTGTCAGCACAGAGCCCGACGCAGGGCTCGAACCCACAAACGTGAGATCTGACCTGAGCTGAAGTCGGACACTCAACTGACTGAGCCACCCAGGCGCCCCAATGAAGTGTTTTTAAAACATGTGATAAGATGCCCCCTTGACCTCTACTTCTTGAAAAGAGAAATTTTTTTTCACTCTGATTATCCTATTCTTTGCAAGTATAAAATCTTCCATGCATTTTAAGTGTTATTCTGCCTTTTTGGTGATGGAATACTGCTCCCCGTTGCTATACACATTCTGCCCACTCCCGCTTTTCTCTGTCCCTTTTTTCCGTGGGTCTCCTAAAGCTTCCTGGAGCTCCTTTAATCCTCCTCGGTTCTTTGCATTTTCCTCTGATCTCTGAGCAGTTACACAGCGCCACTTGATTCCTCACAGCCTTGGGCCACTATTCTCTCCTTTGGACTCATTCTATTGCTCACACATTGCATTTAATACAAATACAAGTAAATAAATGTATGCACCACAATTATCGGAGCATATATATGCATGCTTCTTTGCATGAAAGCCAAAGCAATTAACAGGAAATGTATGCCTATAACAGTCCTACAAAATAAATAAGGCAGAAATGGCATTATTTTCTCTTTTACAGATTTTTTAGAAATTTGCACAGAGAAACCAAAAAAAATGGACTTTCTTTTTCCAGTCTGGAATTCTTGGGACTTGCTCTAGCTTGCTCTGAATCATGTGTTCTGCAATATTTGCTCACAGCGATGTGTATACGTGTTTCATTTCATTGTGTATTTAGAGAAATAAGAACCTTTTGCAAAGGATTGTAAACCATATATTTGTACCCATTAGCCGAAAGCCAAACGTAGCAGAGTTGCATGTTGTAAAAGTAAAGTCATCTCGAGTAAATTACGGGGTAACAATATTTGGGATTGGCGTGACAGTAATGCACTGAGGCCTGAGTTTTAAAAGGAATGCCAAAATCATATAGGCTTTTATGGCTTGCTTCCTGCCTAAAGTCGAGTCCCTTTAAAAAACAGAAATGATTTTGACTCTCAATGTGTAGACTGCTGTGTGAAAGTGAAAATAATTCGCTAGAGAGATGATTAGGGAGAAACCTTATAAACAGAAGAACAGAGAGATAAAATTATGCTGAGGGGAAAAAATGACCACTTTGCAATGGTTGCACTGGCCAGTTGCGAGTGCTGCCAAGGGGAACAAACTGGGTACAGTCTTTCAGGAAAGAGAAAAGAGAAGTGCTCGGTCACTTCAGTGCCCTGGTTTTTCCCCTGAATTGTGGCTCCTTTCTTTAACAATACCTAGAGCAAGCACCTTGCTGCTTTGAAAAAATTTTATTGTAGACAAAGAATTTTTTGGAATTGCATCATGAAGAGGAAAAAATCACACACATTTTAAAACTCCGTCCCCCCAAACATCACAAGCCCCTTGGAAACATCCCAAGCCTTTACTGGAGCAAATCGGCTAACATTCCACGGAGGAAAAACAATGAACTAATACAGGAATCTCAGGACACCTACTTTTTATCTGCAAGACGCTGAGACTGCTGTACTGATATCAGCTCATTAATCATCACTAGGTAAAATAATCTTCATCTCTGAAATAGGCAGAGATTATCCTCCTGGTTTCAGGAAGGAGAGGGATGGATCAGAGTTGAAAACGCTCGCCGCACACCACATCCACAGAGCCGACAAAGAAACCGATGACCTACTAGGTCCTAAATCTTTGCGCATCCCATCTTTGCTTTCGTTTCTGCATCAACAGAACAATGGGAGGAAACCTCACTTTGGAAAGTAGGCGTGTCCCAGAAAAATGCTTGCAAATTGAATTTGTGTCGAGCAAATTGTGTTTTAAATAAACAATGACCCACCCACGGAGAGAAACCAGAGGTGGGTTCCTTTCTGTAACATAAAGAATTCTATTTTAATGTGAATTAACGCTCCAACCTGTCTCATTTTTACAACTCCGTGTGATATAATGTGTGCTGGTTTGTTTGTGTGTTTAAAACTACTGCAGCCTCTAAGTCAATCCTTTCCCTAGTGGCCTCCCAATTAAGGTTTCCTTTTCTTTTGCTTCATCTGCCTCTGATTACCTGCTCTCTGTTTTCAGGCATTTTTCATGTGCCTCAGTGTAGGATTGGCCCAGTGGTTCAGACTTGACAAGACTCGCTAGCCAAAGTCAAAACGAACTGACAAAATAGGCTACAAATTGACAATATTTGTGAGGACTCTGATTGGCCGAATGACCATTGGATTTGATTTCTGTTGAGCACCTAAAGCATTTTGCACCTGGCTCTGCCCCTCACCTAATGCCTGCACGCCCGCAGGTCCACTTCCAGGCCCACTGACAAGATGATGACGTGGAGTGCTCTCGTCATTCCCCTTCTACCTTGCACTCACATTCATTTCGGCTCTCCTCACCTTCCTTTTCTCTAGAGGAACAAAATGTCCCCATGGATTTCTGAAAACAACTTCTCTTGTGTGCCCTTGACCCCATCCATGCGGCATTCACCGCTATTTTGTTCATCTTTATCCTATTTCGCCAGCATGCTTTGTGTCTTCCAAGTTTCCAGCCCTGTTCTGTTACTGCTGACACGTCTGGAGCTCATTTGTCCCCAGCCCCAATGTCAACTGTTGTGTGAAAACCATTAATAACATCCTCGTCTCCAAATCTTGGAGTGTTTTTCCTGGCATCAGTTTCCATGAGCTGTCTAACGTTTCCTAAACTCCCATTCCATCCGATAGCACTATTGGCTGTCTATTCTCCATCTTGCTCCAACCGCGTCTTCTTCCTTCACAGCCCAGTCTCATGTCGCCCATGTTCTCCCTCAGCGTGTTTTCTCCCGAATCAGACCTGGAGCTTCAAAGTCTCCACTGGTTTAATGGGGAACATGAGAAATTATATGCAACCTTTAAATAAAACTATGGATATTCATCTGTAGACACAGAAAGGTGTTTATTGCATGGTATTTAAAGAGGATAAAAATAAATTCTATAAAGGAATTCATCAAAATGTGATGAGTGGGCCTGGTGCAATGATGAGGGAATGGGAATATTTCATTTTCTTCCAAAGCTTTTCCAATGACCATGACCCCTAAATCCATATCTTTGATTATGTCTTTCTTGACATCCCAACAGAATTTCAAGACCAACTTACCTTAAAACAAAATTCATCCAATTCTAGCCTAAACCTGGCTCCTTTCTAATGGTTTCCTGTTTCGCCCTTGGCCTCAATCTACTCTTCTGGCCATGTTGTCATGTATGCTCTTACCAAGGTCACAGAGTTAGTAGGCGGCAAGGAGAGGATTTGAATCTCGGCTGTCTGACTCCCAAAGTCCTGCTCTTTCCCTGGTCCCTAGCCCCTGGCAATCAGGAAATGCGAACAAAGCTTCACTTGTAATTGTGTTAGGGCATCCGATAAGAATAAAACCCAGCGGAGCCCCTGAGAGGGATAAAAGACCATTCCCCGTCTTCATCTTGCACTACACCTGACTGTAAGGCTAAACAATCTTTTTCTCAGTTTGATACAAATTCAAAGGAATTGTGCTTCCCAGTCTCTCTGGTTGACAATCCTTTTACACAGCCTTGACCGTTATTCACTTGATCCCCTTGGCCACAGGTTACAATCGAAACCTGAATAACTAGGAACTCACTCTCTAAATATGCATCCTGCCCTGTCCTTCAGCTTGCCATTTAAAATGCAGAACTCTGGCAGAATCACCTTTAGGTTTCGTTATTTTTCTAAATTTCTGTCAGACAACAGCATAAGGAAAATGTCATCGCCGAAGTACACGTTTATAGTTTCTTTTGACTTAGCGGGGGGGGGGGGACAAACCCACAAATCCACAACCCATATCTTTCTTTTCTCTGGGCGAATGGCAACATTTGAGCAAATGTAATAAAAGCAGAAGGAGGAGCTCACGGGATAAGGTATTGATAAACAAGCACTGAGGGAGCAGAGAATGGGATCATTGGAGAGAATAGAAAATGATGCTGACCTGGAGGAAAGACAAAGGGGCAAGTGAGAAATGGAAACAGGGGTAGGTCAGTAATTAAACGGGGGTAGGGGGTTAAACGAGGAATTCGATTTTAAAAAATGAGAGTCACAAGAAATTAAAACTCCCAGCCCAATTTCCAAAAGAAGTAGGATCTCTCCCTTGCTTCTTGTCCTCATGCCCCGGGTATCTCTGCAGCCCCCCTATCTCATTTCATCTGACTCCTTCTTTCACTATCGTATCTTTTTACTTCTTGAACTTCTGAATGTTCTCTAATTCCTTGTGCTTTATTTTATGTTGCCTGTATCATATTTCCTGCTGTGCCATTATTATCATAGCCTAGTTCTCTCCGCAGAACAGAATATAGCATCTTAAATTCTTCCATTTCTAATCATCATCCTCTGCCCACAACCCCTTACCTCTCAGTGTTTGCTAACCGTCCAGTAAGCCGTGGTTGTTCACCCATCTGGGGCTTTCACTTGGCAAACCCCCCCACCTTTGCCTCATGCAAACACTAAAATCTGCACTCAAATCTCACAATCTCCTTTTCAGCTAGAATCGGAATTACTCCCAGTTTCTGAAGGGAGAAATTTAAATAGAAACACGTGAATTAACTTGTCCAAGGTCACACAGCTCTGCTAGTATTGTCGTGGGTCTAATTATTTATCAGACACCCAGGAGGGACTCCCTTCCAGTTCCTATAGTGCCATCTCTTGAGGACATTGGGACAAGCTGGTCAGTACTGGACAGAGATACCAGAGTCCCTCCTCCCTGCCAAAAATACACCAGCATCCTGGGGCTACTCACATCATTTCCTAGATTCAGAAGTTTCCTACCCAATGGAGCCCCCTTTGGTGATAGGACACTCCTTTGCTTTTCTTTCCCTTACTCTCTTTTTCTGAGATTCTAATCCCTTTGTGCCTGGCCCTGATCTGAACTGCTCCAGTAGCAATCCTGTGTATGAAATCAAATCAAAATAGGTGAGTGCCACATCTCAGCCACAAGAGGTACAGAAGCCAGAGCTCCGTGACTTTGAATCTCAAAAAATTATGTTCTTCATGTCCAGGCACTTGATTCTACAGGAGTGACACGGGACCATTCTAAACCCACAGGGAGAATTATATATAAAATCCCACTGAACTTGCTTTTCCCTTCGGGCTAATGTTGTGTAGCCATAAGCAACATGTCAGGAAGCTTTATCAATAGATTGCTACTGCCAACAGAGCCCGCCCACAGCCTGCTCCCTGGGTTTACAACTGAAGGAACCTCTGAAAATTAATAAATAATTTTCTACTAATAATAAATAAATATCAGTCCTGAACCATGGCACTCCTTGCCTCCTTGCCTTCAAGAGCCAAGTAGGCCACTGGAAAGGGAGAAAGGAAAAAGGCAAAATCACTGTGTCATCAAATGGCACCAGGGATAGGAAACAGGTTGACAAAATATTTTCTAAGGGACACCAGCAGACAAGAGAGCAGTAGAAAGGGAGCAATTCCACGCATTAAAAGCCTGTACGAATAAAATAAATGAGAATATTCAGCCGATTGTCAATAGTAATTTGTTATCTCTGCACTGGGGTTATAAGTGTTTGGGATTATCAGTGGGATATAAGATGGCAGCATTCAGCCTGAGTTTCTTCTATAATTAGGAAATCATTTTAAGGCAAAAATATATATGAATTAAATGAACCATTCTACCAAATATTTTCTCATATAAGGCTAGGAAAACTGTCTCTTCCAATGTCTTCTTAATGAAAAATTGAGAGGGGACCTTCTCTCCTCTCTTTCAACCTTGACCAAACCTTTTTCTCTTTCCCCAGCAGTTCAAAGACTGATGAAGCCACGCTCAGCTTCAATATTGATTCGCACTAGCTTTCCTTTTCCATTTCAGTGATCCTGGTGGGCAGAGCAGTGGAAATAAGTTATGTAAAAGGTTTCCGCCTAGTTGTTGTTTTAATTAATCTGGGTCCCTGAATGACACACGGGCTTAATCGGGTGGCATGGAACCTGTCGCCGTTAAGTAATTGGTTTGAACCCAAACGCAGGTTGTGATCAAAAGTTGTCACTGTCCAATGGCTACTCACTGGCCCATGTGAAATGGGTTGGTGGTCTCAGTCTAATTCCTCATGGCCTAGTGTCAGTCTCATGAAAAGCATTACGTAAAGTAGCACTAATTGGTTGACATTCTCAGCGTGAAAGAGGCAATAAAGAGGTTGAAATCTAAAACAGCCTTCAGAATTAGGCTGAGGATGAAAAGGGGCAATGCAGCCCTGAAAGAGTTAATTCTGCTCCCAGCCACGATGCTGGACTGGAATGGCAGCCTCCCCTCTTTTCATGGGTCCTGGAACAGAACCTGAGAAAACCAAAACGCTCCTAGACTTCTAAGCTCCTCGGCCTCACCCCATTGCACTCCCGCCTTTTACTCAGATGTCCCTGGGGAAGTCTGAGCCAAGATATTTTACCGAAAGGCAACAGGCTGAAACAAACTTTGCTAAACCTTTAAAAAATTCTCCAAAGGAGATCTGGCTTCATTATTACCAAACAGTGTGTTCATCACTTTAATTATAGGAAAAATCGATAGGGCATAGAAAAGTACATGGCATATCTTTCCTGACATTTATGCGTGTTCACTTTATTAAGCATGCCTTCCTGAGCAGAAATAACAGGCTAGAATTTACCAAAAGTCTCACCCTCTGAGGGCAAAGATTTCTCTGGTGCTCAATTCATCCCACGGAGCGTTTCTTTACCATTTCTGATCGCATGTTTTTAGTGAATGAACATGAAAACAAATTGAAAAGGCAATAATGGATGCTTTCTCCCATTAGAGCAACCAGGCAGATTACTAACTCACAAATATTGAAACTAGCACTGATTGAGACAAATGAATTTTTCATAATTTAATAATGTAAATCGCACCAACAGCGGAGACCTCCAAGAACTAGTGGGGAGGAATCACTACAAATGCCAATTGATAGATGCCCCTTCATTGAGCTATTTATCTCGTTGCTTTATTCAAAATCTTCTCTGCCTTTTGTGATAGTCATTATTTACTCTGTGTCGCTATACTTTTTCCATATTATAAATAACTACTTTCTTCTGAAGATCAGATGTCTGGAATTATGGCAGCTAAATATTGCAGGTTAATAATTTGGGCTTTTCCTTGGATATATTACAATCCGTGACACACGGGAGAGCCAGCAGCTCATTTAAAGATGTAGGTAAACATTACCAGAAACATTTTTAAAAACATATCTTACCAAAAAAAGAAAAACAAACTGGTGACATAAAAAAAAAAGTAGGCTAAATGCAAAACCTGGTTTCAAAGAGGAAAAAAATATCCAGTGAAGTGCCGTTATATCTAGAATTCCTTGACAGATAAAATGTACTATTTAAGACATAGTTTAAGTAGCTCTATAATTCCAAACTTCTACCATGAAGCTTCATTAAAGTATATAAATTAGTACTACTGTCAGAGATGGGATTAAGTATTCAATAAGAGTAGACTTAATGCAATTAATAGCAATTAAAATTATACTTTTATGATGTCAGCCACCAGCATTGTAAAGACATAATTGCCTGTAAGGACTTTTGTACCATATTTATCCTCTAAAACTGTCCAATTTATATGAAAAATGCCAAAAACATATCCCATATGGGTACCATTATCTTCTCGGATTTTTAGAAGTAATCTATCTTTTCCAGCATGTGCACATTAGGCTAATTTGCTTTAATTAGTTTTTTTCTCATTTTGTTAATAGGCATGTTGATGTTAAGTTTTTATTTTGGAGGTACAGATGCTAACTTCCCTCATTATGTTTCTATTAAGGGGTCAGTATACTGTGTGATAAGCTGGACTAACCAACTTAAATAGCATCTTTCTTCGAAATATTGGATGACGTAGCTTATCAAAGATAGAAACTATATGGCTGTTGCAGTAATAGTGAGCAACTTGAATTTGCGCTAATTAATTAGTAGTTAAATATGAAAGAACAGCGTCCCTATTTCTGCTGTGGCAAGGCGTTTCTGCATGGACATAATAAATTAGATAAACTAATGATCTAGTTTCAGAAACACAGTCATTTGTGACTTCTCCACGCCGCCGTAAGAATTACCATGAGGCTATGCCCGGGTTTTTCGTTTAAGCCAGGAGACTTGCAAAATAAGAAACGGTCTTTTTTTCCAACACCCATTCATTCCTTCTTGCCTCAAAATTTAAAGACCTTTATTTGAAACTGATCTCTGAAAGTAATTGTATTAATTATTATCCTTGGTCACCTTAATCTGTGAAATTTTCTAACACTGAACTCCTATAAAGAAAAATAATTACATATACGCAAAGAACAAAACATATAATTAAAAATTTTGCCAATGGACTCTCTGAGGACACATTTTTTTTTATACACAAGTAATTTAGAAGGTTGGGCAGAGTCCCCTGATGAAACTTGGAGGAAGAAGGGGAAGTATTAAGAGGGGGTGTGCTTTTTTCCTCTGTTCGAAGGATAGATTTAGCTTTAAGTTTGTATAGACGTCTTTACATCATGAAACGTATTTACTATATTCATATAATCATTTTCTGTTCTTACTTTTCAATTTTCTTAACATATCAATTTCTGCTGTCATGAAATAAACTGTATAAAACCATATAATTCTATCATTATGAGATTATTATAAAATTATTTATTAAAAATTTATTGTTTCATAAGAAGCAATAAGATAATCAGGTTAGTTCAGGTTAGTTTGTTTCAGGAATTTTCCCACGTAAAGAATAGAAGTTGGATGTTGGAAGGAATAATCAAGAGAGTAAAAATTAAATGATTCAGATATATTTGATTAGGAAGGAAATAAAATAAAAATGCTATTAAAATGCATAATTGTTTAAAAAATAAGTCACAGGTGTACATGCCTTATTTTATTCTCAACACAAAGAAACCTATTTCTTCAAATATTTGTCAATAAAAACACAGACTCTCTGGATAGTTTTACAGAATCATTTGGTAGCTTCCTGAAAAACTAGCTTTTGGTGTTTGCTTTTGCTTTTTATCTTATTTTATTTTATTTATTATTATTTTTTTGTAAACTCAACTTGCACTCTATAAGGTCTGAGTTCTTTTATTGAGGCAACCAATAGTTGTATTCATAAAAATCTATAAACAAAACATTTTTTATGTAACTCAAAGAAACAATTAAGAGGGGTGCGTGGGTGGCTGGGTCGGTTAAGCGTCCGGCTTCAGCTCAGGTCAGGATCTCACTTGTTTATGGGTTTGAGCCCCACATCGGGCTCTGCACTGACAGCTTACGTCGGAGCCTGGAGCCTGCCTTGGATTCTGTATCTCCCTCTCTCTCTGACCTTCCCCTGATTGCACTGCTTCTGTCTGTCTCTCAAAAATAAATAAAAAACATTAAAAAATTTTTTAAAAAGAAACAATTAAGAAATCAACGAAATTGGAAAAGGCAAAAACTCAGTCGCATGCTTCCCCCTTCCAACTGTGAGTCTCCACAATTAGAGCAGCTTTCACAAGCAAGAATGGTTAGCGAACAAAAAACAGAGTAAATAGCAGAGAGCAGAATAAATTAGGATGTAATACTTCTTCACAGCCTATCACAGGAGGCTTTCAGATACAATTTGAATGTAACAAGTTTTTCTGTATTCCTTTTGTCTCCGTTGGATTATAAAACATTGTGATTACTATTCATTGGAATTGAATTACTCTTGTTTATATTTAGTCTCTTGTTTCTCAGAAAAATAGAATGAATTACGCACCGCCTTTGTCGCATTTGTACAGGGAACATACACTCTAAGTCAATTGTTCGCGAACAATGGGCTAGTGCTGGAGAAAAAGGACTGAGAGAAAATGTGTACATGAAAGCAGCTTGGAGACAAATGTAAGCACGACTGGTTTTCACTACGAGTCATTCTCGCATTGCAACCAGGTTATATTCCGAAAGGCGTTTATGTGGGAGTTGGCTGTTTAGGTATATAATTCCCCATAGAAACTATTTTAAATGGTGGACTTAAGCTTAATTAACCCTGAATATAATTGAATTCTAAAAGCAATCATCTGTGGTTTGGGGCATGGTAGGTGAGTGGGGTAGGAGAGAAGGCTTTGAGTTTGTATTTTTTCTTAATTGAGGCCTTGCTATAGATTAGCCTCTGTGTTCAGTATTTTATTGCCATCCACGGTCCTATGAGTCAGATAGTATAGATATGTCCACTTTTTAGATGACAACATAGTCATCGCTTTCAGGATTCAAAACCAGATCTTCATCCTTAAGCCAGATGTGGCTCAGAATTCAAAATAAGTGGGGTTTATAGGAGAAAGCTGCCCTCTCTTCTCAGAGGTCCCAAATATCTCTACAGACTGCCACTATGGTTGGGACCACAGTGACACCTCATTAGGCTTTCCTTTCCTCGCTGAAGAGCGCCAGGCTTAAAAGTGGACTTGCTTCTTCTTCAGGCAAGCTCAATAACCCAGAGTAGCTGATCATAACTGGAAGTTAAGAGGAAAGCATTGTTCTAGTTGACCAACATTTATTGAGCACTTAAAATACGTCCAGCTCCATTAGAGAAACAGGGACACTGGTAAAAACACAAAACTCCTGCCTTCAAGTGGAAGGAGTGGGAAGAAAAATACACATAGAAACAAATCAGCAGATAGAGCAAGGTCAAACCTATGCAGAAAATAAAGGGCGAGGTGACTGTTGGTGTAGGAGAGCAGGAGGGGAGGGAAGGAGCCCCCTTGCCCTGGCAGAGTTAGGGAAACTTCCCAGAGATGGCTTTGAGCTGAGACTGAATGACAGAGAAAGGCCACCATCTGAAGAGTTGGTTGAGGGGCTCACACGGTGAAAACACCAGGCACAAAGACTCCAAAAGGTGAAATAGCCTATCAGTTTTAAGGAACAAAAAGGAAGCCAGCAGAGAGTGAAAGGGGAAAGGTGGAGGACACTGAGTGGGGAGAGGAGGAGTGATTGCCATGGGAGTGGTGGTAGGAAACCTGCTGGCTTGGTTTGATTTACTTTCTGCCTCTTTGTTCTGTCTGTGGAGTGGAGAATGGACCCTGAGAAAACAGTTCAGAAGGAGATGGGAAACTCACACTGGGAGAACTGTGACTTAGATCAAGGTCACTCCAGTGGCACTTAGAAGTGTTCAGATTTGGATAAATTTTGGAGAAGGATAAGCAGGCATGAACAGTACGTGATGACGTATTGGATATGGGATCAAGAATGGCCACGAGGTTTGTGGGGTGGTCTGAGAAATGGTGTGTGGTGGCAGCATTGACGGGGAAGAGGTGCTGGTTCGGACTGGCTCTTCCAAGGAGCGGCTCATGATGGGGTATAACACACATTGAATGGATGACTTGTGGTCCTGGAAGGCGCCTTTGTAATTAACAAGTTCTCATGCAAAGATATCATTCTTTGATGGAATTTTAGCCATTATGGTAGTGAAGTAAAAGTAGCGTAGGGTTGGATACAGATTTGGAGAAAAGGCTAAGGGTAATGGTAGAGATAAGTCTCACCTGCTGTGAGATAAGTCTCACCTCAGACTTACCGTATGTCTCAAACTGTTTTCACTTAATCCACCTCAAACGCCAGCAATTGCCAAACATCTTCATTTGAGTTCTCAATAGCTGGCCTTTAGTGGTGTCAGATGGGGCCAAGTTGACAGATGGGGCCATTCTATCGTGAGGGCTCTTTTGCAATTCAGTCCTTGGTAGGGAAGCTGGAGTCTGCCTGTGTGCGTGTGATGCCTTTCAAGTGAGGAAAAAAACCATGGAGCATCTGAATGGGGTTGGTGAGCATGGGTATCCATGCATGTGCTCAAGGTTCCTCAAGTGCTGGCCAAAGGGAGGTTTATGATTAATATCATGAGATTGGTCTTTGCCTCATAGTTTCTGAAGGAGAAAACAGGGGTCTAGCGTAGGGCTCTTTGTTGAAAATCTGTTCCAGTTCATGAAAGACCCGATCAAAATGCCAAGCAAAAGAGAAATAGGATAATACATGTATGCCAAAAGCATGGAAGTCAAGTCAGTGATAGAGCATCTCACTAAGGGGATCCGCAGCCTGAAGGGTGTCTTGCTAGAACTATTAGAACAAGCTGTGGTTGAGATGTAGTATGTAACAAAACAGAAGTCATAAGCACTCTGCTCCTCAGTTTGTTTATCTGTAAAGTGGAGGCAGTAGTACTCACCTAGTCCATAGAAATGTACTTGTATTACTAACTAATAAAAAGGAACTAAGGTATTTCAGGTGCACTCACACGAAATAAAGCCAAACCACTTTTATTGCTCCAAGAATAAGGTTTACAATCTTACTTATATGGTTAAATCGACTTGCATAGACTTTCTCTTTTTAAGTTTTTTTAATGTTTACTTATTTTTGAGAAAGAGAGAGAGTGGGGGAAGGGCCGAGAGAGATGGAGACACAGAATCCGAACCAGGCTCCAGGCTCTGAGCTGTCAGCACAGAGCCCAACGTGGGGCTCAGGCTCGCAAACCATGAGATGATGACTTGAGCCGAAGTCAGATATTCAACCAACTGAGACACCCAGGTGCCCCTCTTTCTGTCTTTTATCTGAAAAGTTATATAAGATTTCATCAGGGCAAGAAGATCCTTACCGATGCTTATAGTTAAAGGAATAAAAAGACAAAATAATAAACAACTGGTTTCTACCATAGTTCTTTGGGTAATATTGCTGTTTGCCACTAAAATTCTATAAATCACTGAAGAGCTGTAGAATATAAAATTGGTTTACTTTTCTCATGAACATCGGATGAGAGTCATTGTCATTTCTAGATTTATGGCCTTTCTTAAAATCATGCGAAGAATGCAAAAGTTTTTAGTAGCTGGTGAGTGCCTTTTAACCAATGTGTTAACTGGGAGTGATTTGGACCCCACTGATAAAGACTTTGCCAATGTAAGAGATATCACCAAATAAGTAGTATTTAGATGAACATCACCTGCAGAGGCCAACATTGCATAAATTGAAAGAATTGGGGCACCTGGCTGGCTTAGTCGGTTAAGCATCCAGCTTCAGCTCAGGTCATGATCTCACGGTTCATGGGTTCAAGCCCCACATCGGGCTCTGTGCTGACAGCTAGCTCACAGCCTGGAGCTGCTTCAGATTCTGTGTCTCCCTCTCTCTCTGACCCTCCCCTACTTGCACTCTCTCTGTCTCTCAAAAATAAATAAAAAATCATAGAAAAAGAAAAAATAAAAGTATGAATGTTCCTGACCCTGAGGATATCCAAGAGAGAGACATTGTGGTCCCTAGCTAAGCATCAAGACCAAGCAGTACCTAATTAGCCTAACTGGATAACCTTTGTCCTGTCTATGATGTATAAATAACTGTTGAGTTCCCGACCAGTAATTCCTGGACTGCCAAGTTTCTGGGAGACAACTTACGCTGGACCGGCCCACACAACCTCCCCTTGGATGAGGAGATCAATCCTTCCATGTGGCCTCATTGGTAGCTCAGAACTTCCCAGGCACTCACTCATTAACCTACTCTTGTTAGAACCTCCCACCATAATCCAATAACTGAATGCTTGCTTTCTTCATTGTCAAAAAGACTTGAGCTCTCTAGAGGTATCTTGAGGCAGCATAACATACCGCTTAGAACATAAGCTTTTTATCAGACTGACCTGGTTAGATTCCCAGCTTCATCAGTTCTTAGTCTGTGAGCTTGGGAACAACATTTAACCTCTCTGAAATTTATTGGTTTTCAAATGTGAGATGATGTAATAGACCATCCTACATGCACTTCTGTAAGAATTAGAAATCCTATGTAGGAAGCATCTAGCAGGCTCTTGGCTCATGGTTAAATGCTGGTCACGATTCTGGTTCTCATACACAGACTTCATTCTGATCTCCTGAGTCCTTCCCTTTACGCTGGGGATCTGAGCCCCTACAACAATTGCCTGAGTTTTCTAGCACCAGCAGTCTTGTATCTTATCTTCTGTTACAGGATGACCTCGATTTCACTTATTGTTGCATATTCCCTTCCACTAAAAAGATATTTTTTGGGGCACCTGGTGGATCAGTTGGTTAAGTGTTGGACTTCTGCTTAAGTCATGATCTCATGGTTTATGGGTTTGAACCCACATTGGGCTCTGTGCTGACAGCTTGGAGTCTGGAGCCTTCTTCAGATTCTGTCTCTCCCTCTCTCTCTGTCTGCCCCTCCCCTACTTTCTCTGTCTGTCTCTCTTTCAAAAGTAATAAACGTTAAAATAATTTTTTTAAAAAAGAGACTTTGTGAATTGTGAGATAAGCATGAAAAGAAAAAGTCAGAACCTAAAGACTAGATAGGTGCTCCTGAGTATGGTATGTTGCACTAGGATGCCCATACATACACTTGGCCCTTGAATAATGTAGGTCTTATGGGTGTCATCCCTCCAACACGTAGTCAAAAACCTATGTATAACTTTTGACCCCCCAAAAACTTAACCACTATGTAGATGGTACAGAGGAACCAGGACAGACGGGCCACGTCCTGAGCTCGACCTAAGGTATCATCTTGCTCTGAATTCATTTGCACCGCACACTTCTTGGAGATCGCCCACAAGCCTGCTTTGCCACTGAGTGACAAAGACCTTGTCTTGCAGTGACTCTGTGGAGAGAGAAAGAACGTTATGCATATAGAAGACTTGTGAAGCAATGAGAAGATAGTGCTTGGATGGAATACAGTCAGTGTCCTAACATTCCAGAAATAATATGAGTTTATATTAGCATATGAAAATGACAATATGGCATGAGTTACTCAATGTCATATAAAACATCAGAAGTAGAATGAGGGAAAAAAAAAAAAACCTCCAGGATTCTTCAGTGTAAAAATAGCCTCTATTCCTCTTCAAAATACAACTCATCCATATGTCTGCATGACAACACAGTCTAATAAAGATGTTTTATATTATGGTAACACTAATAGAATGATGCTTTATTCACCATAGGACATAATGAGAAATTCATTTTCAACCTAAACCTGAGTCCTCCAATTCTGATATAAATTCATTATGGAAGAGAGCAGCAGTTCATTAACTCCAAGAAACTTTATGCTTATTAAGTATTTAATGAGTTTAACCTTTATGCTAAATATAAAATACGAAGCAACTCTGTAGCTTCCAAACCTGCAAAACTCTTAATCCATAGTTATTGTAAACCATTTGATGGAAATTATCATCTATAAACTTCAGAGATTTTAATTTGGTGAAAACTTGGTCTGTCTATGCTTTAGCTTTGGGTTGTCTACCTCACACCAATGGGTTATATATTTTTTTCTCTTTCCCTGTGGTCAGTTAGATGGGATTATTTCATTTCCAAAGACTGTTTTTACACAGGCTGTGCAGCCATTCAGTGAAATATAATCCAACTCAACCCCTTCTGCATCCAATAAAATCATCATTCAGTGCTGGGGGAGCAATCACTGAAATGATGAAATAGCAATAGTGCTGAAAATAAGCAATGGAAAATTCTGCAAAAGCTAAAATTATGCCACCGGGACTTCCTTGATCACCACAGCCCTTCTCTGGTCGAAAATCAGTTCTCCCTAAGAATTGAGAACCTGTCCTTAGAAAGAAAACTGTTCTCGTAGGCTAAATTCACCTTCCAGGGGAGCGCTCGTTTTGATGTGCTGATATTTATAAGGTGGTCTCCACTTATCTCTTTCACATCATCAAGCATTTGCTGTTGCTTTGAGGTTCTATTGCTGTCAGACATATTTGGTTCAATGGAGTATTTATTGTGAACCCAAAAGGCCCAAGCATGAGTGCGCGTTTCATGCTTAAAATGTTTAAACTAGGACAAATGTGACATTAGGATAAATACCTAAGAAACACTACATTTTAAAAGTCTAAAATATCTTTTGCCTCGTGTCAGGAAACAAGAGCCTACAGGTGATTTGGGAAGGAGAGAAAAGTTGTCATTCCCTGGGTTGGAGAAAAGCATAAAGGAAAATCAGTAAGAAGTAAGACTCTGTTAGAGCTCTCTATTAAGTCCAAATGACCATTATCTTGACTTGATTAGAGAGAATAAGTTGAAAAGGGGTGACTGATTATATAATAAGAAAACCTAAAATAATAATTTCCAACATGAAAGTTGAAAACAAGAGCAATGTCAGGAATGCTTTGAAGAATTAATCAAAGTGGTCTGAGGACTGACCAAAGCAGCAAAAGACAGCTTTCTTTCTTTCTTTTTATTTTTCTTTAATATTTCATGCAATGGAACATACCAGAAAATCTTATTTGTTCAAAAGCCTCAGAACTACCACTATGACCCCCGCCCACCGTGGTATCTGTATTTAAGCCCCTATCTAGAATGTCTCGCTTTCATCCTGTTATATAACCTGTTTGTGGTCAACCAGCTCACTTTAGGTAGTGGAAATATAAAATATTTTCCCTAGCTTAATGGACCTTGGTGCTTTTTAAATATAACTTTTTTTTAAAACTTACATTGGCTGCATGTTGAAGAAACAAAATCATGTAGTTAGCAAGTATGGGTGGTCTTTTGAAACTATCATTTGTCTTGGCATAAAATGAAATGGTCTCTATGCCTTGTTCTCTCTCTATCTGCATTGATGCTGAATGTGAGTGAACTTCCCTGGGTGTCAGTGTCTCCATCTAGATCTAGTAAATGGAACCTGCCTCAGCTTGAATGTAGTGGATCACACCAAGTTATGGTGCAGAAACGAACCAAACAAGATAGGAAATCAAACCTTCCTATGTGCAAGTTGTTTCTTTTAAAAGTTATAAATGACTCCTTCAGACCAATAGAGTATCCCAGTAAGTTACAGCTCCGTCTACTACGTCTTTCCTCACTTGCCTCTTCTGAGAAATATACAATCATCATGGCAAGTACATGAGGAACACATTAGGCACCTAGAGAATTTAGAACATCCCAAATGAGTTTCTTAAACGAACGTTAGCATAGGTATGTATTCTCATTAAAAATTCAGGGAGACAAGCAACATATACGAAGTGGAAAAGAGCCTTTTCCTGACCCTATTTACGTGGGTTTCATTTTATATGTAAGTATTTCCAAAGTGAAGGAAAAAAAAGAGCTAGAAAGAATGATTGTAACTTTTTAAATTCTACAAATCATTCAGCATAGGAACCTGAGTTAAGTATATGATCATATAAAATTCACATACCAATAACGGAAATTTTTGCAAAGACTTTAAATATCATTAACGTTTTCCCAAGTTCAAATTGAACTTGTTGTCGTGTGTGTCTTGGTTTGGAGATTATTGAAGAGAAAAGTTAGTAACATTTCTTTTATCTTAGGAAAATATATAAATGTCTCAGCAAGCAACCTCGACACTATTCTGTTAGGTCCCTGCCCAAAACAAACTCTTTTAAAATAGAGCACATTTTCCACAGAGAGAAAGCATGTTTTTACTTTAATTCATTTACTGATATTTCACCAATACTGAGATGCAGAAAGCTGTGCATGAAGTGAGTCTGAGTTGATGAAGATCAGGGGTTCAGATAATCACTGGAGGTAGAGGGAGAAAGGGCTCCTGCCCTTAGGTAAAGAGTCATCACTGACTAACAGTAATGGTCTTTGAATTTGGGCTTTATGCTCTTCACACCTGTAGGTCATGGGCCACCTGTCCTTCTTGAGGACCTACTCTTACCTCTAAGCTCCTGCGTGCCTTCCCCTTAAGCAACCAACACTTACGTGGCTTGCCTATCATCTCTTAGTATCCAGCATCCTTACCACAGCTCATACTGGCCTTGACTCTTGACTTCTCCTTTCTTATGACATAGACCATTATATTGAACCTGACACCAATGTCAATAGACTTCATTTTTTAAAATATAAACCTTGTCACTGGATCAATTGATATTTTCTACTTATTCAAGTGAGATACATTGGTTATTTTTTGGTAATTGGGTGGCAACCAGTAACTTAAATAATGGGTATTTTTGAAATACAAATAGTAGAAGCACAGCATGCAGGTAAGTTAAGTACCAAATCTACCTGGGAATTAGCAGGTATTCTTGAGAACTAAGTACCCACATTTACCTTCTGGCAGTTCAGCATCTGTCTAATTTCAATTATACTTCATGTTCATCCTATCAGGGTTCTTGGAAAAGAATACTATATATATATTACTGTAAGTGGATGGCTACCAACATTTTCTTGTGGTTTCAATACTGTGATCTAAGCCTGCAACCAGTATTTCGAGGAGATAAGCAACATACACAAAGTGGAAAACAGCCTTTTCCCACCACTATTTCCCAAAATACTGTCAGCATTTCCTTCCAAATCCCCGGAAATTAGAGAACTCAGTATAAGCGTTTGGAAATAATATTAGACCTAGCATATTATACCCATGGGTCACCAGCTTAAAACTAAGTAAACAAACACACATATTAATTGTTTTGATAAAAATCTCATAGTTAATGATGAGAATATATTTTAAATTAAGTAAAATTTTAAAAAGGTTGTAGGCTCCCCCATAATGACTTTTTTCTTTTTCTTTTTGTCGGAGGGGGTATATAGAGTAGACACATTTGTTATATACACAATGGACATATTGACTTTTCATTTTCTTGTTATTTACTTGTTGTGTCCTGGAGGTTGACAAGGGCAATTATGTCCCGTTAATGCTTATCAGTCACCACATGTGCTAACCGCACCAACTTTCTATAAAGCAATGATTAGATTTCCAATCCCACTTTTTTTGTTGCTATCTGCAAGTCTCTTAAAACTATTTTTAGGGGCGCCTGGGTGGCTCAGTCGGTTAAACCTCCGACTTTGGCTCAGGTCATGATCTCATGGTTTGTGGGTTCAAGCCCCGCATTGGGCTCTGTGCTGACAGCTATCTCAGAGCCTGGAGCCTGCTTCAGATTCTGTGTCTTCCTCTCTCTCTGACCCTCCCTGCTCATGCTGTCTCTCTCTGTCTCTCAAAAATAAATAAAAACATTAAAAAAAATTTTTTAACGATTTTTAACCTTATAGGTCTTTGAGTTTAGAGAATATTTTCCAATACATGTTTGCCATTCCAATCGGCATTTACTTATTTTTTTTAATTTATTTTTTTTTTGTAATTTCTGTCCTTGACGGAATGTATTAAATAAGCAAATACCACCAACAAGCAAAACAAGTACTACAATGTAAAAATATTTTAAAAAAAAAAGAAAACCCTCTCACATGCATAAATGAAAGATTGCACACAAAGAACTCACATTTTTTCAAGCTTCAGTAGTAAATATTCTGCTACTATGTATTAAATACTGCATGGTTTGCCCAAGCTAAGATGAAACCATATCATAAATCAATAAGCATTTTGCATTTTCTTTCATTACCTACTCAAAGTCATGCCTACTGCACCTCTAAACATTTCATTAAATCCAATGATACAGCAAACACTCCCAAAATAAACTTAGATTGTATTGAAGTTTCCCTTAACAGTATATAAAATGCTGTGTTGTGACAGGTATCACCTATCCATTAGATACTGAATCAATTTTCTTAAGCACTACTAACTGCTTGCTTTTCTTGAAGCTAGATCATTCTGAAAGTTTCCTGTTAGACCTATGAGTGCAAACATATGGTATCTGTCCTTCTCTGCTTGACTTATTTTGCTTAGCATGATACCCTCAAGGTCCATCCACTTTCCTACAAATGGCCAGATTTCATTCTTTCTCGTTGCCATGTAGTACTCCAGTGTGTATATATACATTTTCTTGATCCACTCATCAGGTGATGGGCATCTAGGCTTTTTCCGTGTTTTGACTATTGTTGACATTGCTGCTATGAACATTGGGGTCTATGTGCTCATATGCATCAGCACTTCTGTATCCCTTGGGTAAATCCCTAGCAGTGCTATTGCTGGCTCATAAGGGAGTTCTATGGCTAGTTTTTTGAGGAACCTCCACACTGTTTTCCAGAGTGGCTGCACCAGTTTCCATTCCCACCAACAGTGTAGGAGGGTGCCCGTCTCTCCACACCCTCGCCAGCATCTATAGTCTCTTGATTTGTTCATTTTAGCCACTCTGACTGGCATGAGGTGGTATCTCAGTGTGGTTTTGATTTGTGTTTCCCTGATGATGAGTGATGTTGAGCATCGTTTCATGTGCCTGTAGGCCATCTGGATGTCCTCTTTGGAGAAG
>NC_043700.1:12175548-12293205 GCF_006229205.1 Suricata suricatta
GTGGAGGTCTAGGAGGTTGTTTCCTACTTTCTCCTCGAGGGTTTTGATGGTTTCCTGTCTAACATTCAGGTCCTTCAGCCATTTTGAGTTTATTTTTGTGTATGGTGTAAGAAAGTGGTCTAGTTTCATTCTTCTGCATGTTGCTGCCAATTGGCATTTTAAAGATAATATATGGCTTTATTTAGTTAATCCACTCATGAATACTGAAAAAGAGAAATCAAACCTTTTAAAACTTCTTTTCTTATTCTCATTATTTTAATGCCAGAGGAAAAGAACATTCATTTTTGTAAGTAAAGAGATAGGAGGACTATTGGATCTATAACCATATTATGGTTGGCCGATGTTAAAATATTCTAGCCTTGAAAAAATATAGCTCTTTATAAAGGCATAATGAAGTATTACTTTGTTCTTCTCTTCAGTGTTAATCACTGACTTGGATTTCATTCTGAAAAAGACAACTTTCACTTTCTGCTTACAAATCTCTCTCCATGCATACACAAAGTATACCCATATATGTAAATATATTAAAAGTGGCCAACTAGAGATAGAGATGTGCTTTAGAGTACTAACCAGAATATGGTTGAAGGATAATTTATATGTTGACATGTTTTGCACATATAATTATGCATATTCCAACGAACATAAGTCACCAGTTTAAAAATAAACATTTTTCAACTGATGTGTTATACAAAGTGCTATAGGTTAAACCACGTAACTAAAACCTGATTTTCGAAGAAAAGCTTAGTACTAGTATGGATTAAGTTCCTGAGGAAAGGCCTGAGAGTCGACATTGAAACATTGGCTTACTAGATTTCTAGGGCCTGTAGAGAATAAATAATACTGTGTTTCATTTAGCACAGTATTATATGATGCTTTATGAAATTAATACCTTTTTAAAATAATTCCTATTCTGTTTTTAGTGTAAAATATTAGAAAATTTAAAATAGTAACAAACGCTTTAATTTATTAAGCAAGTTTGTGTCTTATGCTAAGAAGTTGAGCTTCCATCTCAGAAGTCATTAAATCCAATGAACGTGTTTGGACCTCATATGCTGTGAACTCCTTCATGCATTATAGCCAATCAGCAGTAACCACTTCGAGCCCTCCCTTTCCTGGCGTCGATGACAGTCTTCAATTCCCCTCTAATTTCTCTGCTGCATCTTTTAGCAGATTCGCAGAACTGTATTTCGGTGTTCAGCTGTCATCCTATTTTAAATGTTTACACTCTCTCAGGGTCCCTGGGTAGCTCAGTCAGTTGAGTATCTGACTCCTTGTTTTGGCTCAGGTCATGATTTCACAGTTCATGAGATTGAGCCCCGTACTGGGTTCTGTGCTAACTGTATGAAGCGTGCTTGGGATTCTCTCTCTCCCTCTCTCTCTCTCTGCCCCTCTGTTCACCACTCTCTCTCTCAGAAAAATAAACATTAAAAAAACCTTTCCACTCTCTCAAGACAATATTTTCCATGACAGCAGCTACAATTACCATCTACACTTGGATGTCTCAGATGCATAGCTCCAGCCCTGACCCCTTCTTGGAAGCCTGGTCCCCTGTATCCAACTTTGTACATTAACATGTCCAATTTTATCTCTTTGAGGCCCAGATCTGAGTTTGTCATCACCCTCTTCAAGCCCTGTATGTTCTTCTACTTTTCCCCTCCTCAACAGTTGACACCACCATCCGGGGTCATATTTTATACAACCCTGGGTCTCACTTTCCATAACCAGGTCCACATGATTGTACTCACACATTTCCTAAATCTATTAGCTTCTCTCTATCTCTTGCCTCAGCTCTGGTCCAACACCCTTATACCTTGCCCTGTTTGTCACCCTAGCTTCCTAACTGGACTCCTCGCACCCAATTCCCCTTCTTCCCAGTCCATTCTCTATGCTGTGACAAACCATAGTTGGCTCACATGCTTGAATTTCTCAATGACTTTCCATGAGCTTTAGAAAAAGAGACCAACATTCTTAACATAATACATGATATTCTGAATAATCTGACCCCTTCCTTGCTTTATAGCAGCTTCTTTTTGAGCCCCTTTTTCCCATGACCCTCACACTCATGATGGCCTCTTTGTGTCTTCCAAAATTCACCACAAAACTCTCTCCAGACCCAGGCCGCTCTAGAACCTTGCCATTCTCTATTAAGAGGTGGGGCCTGTTCCCTTTTCTTTGAACTTGAACAAGCTTGTGGCTATTTGCAAATAGTAGATTAAGTTGGAAGCAATGTTGTGTGATTTTCAAAATAGGTCATTTTAAAGGAATGGTGCTCCGACCTGGCTTTTCATTGGGAAATACTGGACTTGTGAGGAAATGCAAACCTAGCTCATCCAAAGAAACTTCATGGAGGGGCCTAGATAGAAAGGAATTGAGGCCAAAGGCCAACAGTCATAATCAACTGCCAAGTAGGTGAGTCACAAGGCTTCAGATTATTCCAGATTCAAGCCTTCAGGTCTAACATTTAAGGCCCCAGAGATCACGGAGCAGAGACAAGCAATCTCTATTCTGTCCCATCCAAATTATTGACTCTTTGAGTCTACAAATATAACATACAGTCATTTTATTCCATTAATTTCTGGGGTGATTTGCTATGTAGGATTAGGTAATCAGAATGACCATCCTGGCCTTTTTCAATCCCATGATTTTGCGATACCATCCTCTGCTTTGGCACTTTCCACCCCCTGGACTTTTTTTTTACACAAATCCTCATTAACCACTCAGTAATGAATGTTTCCTTATCTTTCTGAAATCAGCTCATATTTCAGCAAAGGGCAGTGTAGTTGTGGGGCATGGGAAGAACACAGTATCAGAAGACCATGCATCCTGTACCAAAGGAAGAGATGGAAAGGATAGTGAAATTGTCTGACATGCCATGGCTATCAGACACAAGCCTCCAGGCATGCCAGAAGCTAAAAAAATTTTACTAAAATCTAAGAAAAAAACAGCAGGAAATAAACTTGAATTTCCTGGGCCATGTCCAGGAATATGTGCTGAATAACACTTTTGGGATCATTTTTTAAGCTTTTAGTGATTTCTTGCCCCCTACGAAACATTCTTGCTCACCATGGCTCACTGTCATTTGAGGATTGTTCTTACAATGATCCTAGAATATAGAGGAGCTTTGTTATATTTAAAGAATCTTAGGATGAGTTGTAAGAAGATATAACTTGAGTGATTCTTATAACTGATCTGAAAATTTGCTTTATTTTTGTGTTTTCATAAATTTTTCTCTTAGCAAGTACACAGTTTCTTCTCCCAGAGTCAGTATATCACCCAAGCATTCTCACCTTGTACCTTGACAGTATTTTAGGTGTCCTCACCTGTCAAATAACCCTCCCACCAATGGACTCGTCCATCAGATCGAACTTCTCCACTTTTCCTATTGAATAAATAGTGGGTATGCAGACACAAATGGGTATGTTCGATTCAGAAACAGCATCCAAAAACTTTTATCTTAGCCTTGAGGCCCATACTTTGCCTTATCCCAGATTGCTGCTATTAATCAAATGAAGCTTTGGTTTGGGTTGGGTTTTCAATTTTTTTTTAATTGAGGTATAATTGACATATAGTATTATGTTAGTTGCAGGTATAGGACATAATGACCCAATATTTGTATATATTGCAAAGTGATCACCACAATAAATCTCATTAACACCAGTCAGTGTACATAGTTAAAATTTTTCTTGTGATAAGAACTTTTAAGATATAGTCTCTGAGCAACTTTCACATGTGCACTATAGTATTATTAACTAAAGGCATTGTGCTGTTTCTTACATTTTAAAATTGGAAGCTTGTACTTTTGGACCCCATTCATCCATTTCGCTCACCTCCACCCCTTGCCTCTAGCAATCACCAATCTGATTTCTGTATCTATGACCTTGATTTTCTGTTTTGTTTTGTATTTTTTAGATTCCACATATAAATGAGATCTTACAGTATTTGTCTGCGTTATTTCACTTAGCACATGCCTTCACGGTCCATCCTTGTTGTCACAAATGGCAAGATTTCATCCTTTTTATGGCTAAATTATATCCCATTATATAAATATACCCCATTTCCTTTATCCATTTATCCATTAATGGACACCATGTCTTGCTTTTCGTAAGTAAACTGCAATGAACATGGGGGTGAGGATATCTTTTTGAGTTAATGTTTCCATTTCCTTCAGATAAATACCCAGAAGCTGAATTGTTGGATCATGTGGCACTTCTATTTTGATGAACCTCTATAGGGTTCCTCATAGTGGGGACCCCCATTTACATTCCCAGTAACACTGTACAAGGGGTCCCTTTTCTCCACATTCTTCTCAGCACTGGTTATTTCTTGCCTCTTTGATACTAGTCTTCCTAACACATGAGAGATGGTATCTCACTATGGTTTAGATTTTCATCTCCCTGATGATGAGTGATGTGAGCTTCTTCTCATATACCTGTTGGCCATCTGGATGTTTTCTTTGAACACTTTCTATTAATATCTTCTTCTCATTTTTAAATTGGATTGGTTTCTTTGCTGTTGAGTTGTATGAGTCACTTATGTATTTTGGATATTAATGCCTTCTCAGATATATGATTTGCAAATTGTTCTTTCTTTCTGAAATAATGCATAAGGATCCAATGCATGACTGCAATAACAACATGGATCTATCTTAGCAGATATGCCCAAGTCAAATAAGTGCCTTCCTCCAAACTAGTTTGCTTGGGAAGCCCTTCTCTTAAATGTCTGGATGACCTTTGTTCAGTGCATGTTGCAGTCGCCATCAGAGAGAAGATTCCAGTTACCAAAGAATATCAGTTTTACTACTTTGGCTTCACTGAACACTTTTCCTTGCTCTAGTGTATTTTCCTCTTTTTTATTCTTTCCCCCTATTCTTCTGGGCCACATGATGCCCTCCCTCCCTTTCCCTTCTCCTGCTAAAGTCAACAGCTCTAAGACTTCTAGGGACCAGTCCAGAACTGAAGGCAACACCTCTGAGAACAAAAACTATGAGGCTCAAGTTGAATCTGTTGGGTCATCATCTCTGAATGACATGGATACAATTAACTAAGCACTCTGAACTTGACCAGCATAAGTCAAATTTTGTCCACAGTTACATTTTCCTTTTAATGAAAGATCTAACCTTTCTCTGTGAGTCAAGTATTCTTATATAGAATTTTGAAAAAACTTGGTTACCCTAAAATTAGTAGAGTTGGGAGCTAATCTGCTAACACACTGTGCAGCTATCTGCCATTAACCCCTGCTTTGTTGAATAGAGCTGGGTCAGCAAACATATGGCCTCCATTCTCAACGTATGGGGGCCATCACTAATCACTCACCAGACTCTTTCCCCAAAGGCCTAGACTAGACTCACCAGCCTCACCACAGCCACCTAGATGGGCACCGCCCCTCAATCTAAGCTGGCTCAAAAAAAAAAAAAACTGAATTTATTTGCCATTTCAGAATGAAGATAGGCCCGTTTTCTCTCCAGAAATGTGTTATGAAAATGGATATTTTATGAGGAGAAGAGGAGGGGAGCGGGGGAAAAAAGGACCTGGAGATGACGAGAGGGTCCCTCCTACGGTTCTCACAGCAGCACATTAGACTAAATTAGATTTATTAAATTAGCTAATTGTCATGTTGGAAGGCACAGGCAAGCTGATCCTGAGATGAGAAACAAAACAAATAGGCTGCAGCCGCGCGGATGGGGCACCGGGGAAGCATTTAGCCTCACTAAACTCCAGGCAGCCGGTCCTAATGAGGTGCGCCCGGGGCTGTAGGCTTTGTAGAAGTCTCCAAGCTCCAGAGGACAGGCCTGGGACCAAAGCCCCATCTCAGAGGGGTCAGCCTCTCCAACTGACGTGCAGAGAGATTAACAAAATGTTTAATTAACAGTAAAGTTCATCAAGCCAAACAAGCCAATCCCGGCTGTATTTGCCGTAAGAGCAAGGTCCAGTATTCCAGAAAAGCGTTTTTACGAACAATCAGAATGCGACTTAGGATCTTAAAGGAAGGGACACGAGGCGTACCCATTTCTTTTTTAAAGGGAATTTAGGGAACTTAAACCCCACTCTACTTTGTCCCTCTCCTCTGTCACTACAACCGGCATTCAGGGCGACCTCTACCGAGTTAGCTGGCGCGGGAGCTGTCTCAGGTGCTGGCATGTGAGCACGGGCCTCCTCTGGGACCACCCCCACTGCCCCCACCCTCCTGCAAAGGCCATTTAGTTGTCAGCAATGACGGAGGACTCAGCTCTACATAATGGCAGCCAGGTGGTCTCAGAGTCCTTAAATCTCCTTACCTCTTGTTAGAATGTTAATAGCAGGGGGAACTAGAAAAGTCACACTTAAAAATAGCATCCTGAACATCTTTGTTTGTCTCCATTTGGACTCCCTACTAGATTCATAAAATGGCAGTGATCACCAAACGCAGTCATTTCTTGTGCAGGTGTTTGAAAACCCCGGTAACTTCATTGTTTTGCTTTTTTTAATTCATAATTTTCACATTTTAAGCTGGTCATTGTAGTTTGCCCCTAATATGTCAGAGAAAAGCGCCATTATCTTAAAAAGATTGAGTTTGCTCTTTAAAAAAGATCTTGGCTATTCCTCAGCTTGCATCAGTGAAAAGTTTCATAAAGCAGTTAGCCTTTATTGATTATTTCGGAAGCCTGATATTTTCAACCACTTAAAATACCTGCGTGGTTAAAGATACCTCTCTGATGATTCAATTTGCTGTGGGGTATGTTTTTCTTTCCCCCCGGTTTTAAAGACATTTACACTTCCATGTGATATTATACAGATGATGGAGATAAATAAGGGACTGTAGAAATGTGCTACAGAAAACATATTATTATTCCATCCATTTGTCTGTTTCTTTCTCTATGACCTTGAATCTCTCAAGTTTCTGTTGCTACAGTCAAGATACTTGAGGTGATCTGAACCATGGAAGTTTTCCTGGCAATAAACTCTTGGTGCTATGTACAAAAATATACTCAATTCTAAATCCACTCTTAGTGCCACAGCATTTGTACTTGGTGCCTTGTTAGCATGGCAGAGTTTGCTTTTAGATCTTTACCTAATACCATATTTGTAAAGGCAGGTTTTATAACAGCTCCATTGATGTCCCCACAAAGGTTTGTGAGTCTGGTTTGCGTGGTCTATGGGAAGACCTGTGGTTGGCGTTGAGAGGACCTGAGAACAATTAGAGCATTGAGATCCAGCTACAAAGTGTGATAAGATCCACCAGCCAAGCTTAAGTTTCTAACATTCTCTACCAGCAACTTCTACTTGCCTAAAAGAGCAGTAGAAATATATGATTCAGGGGTGACTCAGTCAGGTGAGTATCCAACTTCGGCTCAGGTCATGATTTCACAGCTTGTGAGTTCGAGCCCCCCATCGGGCTCTGTGCTGACAGCTCAGAGCCTGGAGCCTGCTTCTGATTCTGTGTCTCCCTCTCTCTCTACCCCTCCCCTGCTCATGCTGTGTCTCTTCCTCTCTCTCTTAAAAATAAACATTAAAAAAAAGAAATATATGATTGAGTCCAAAGAGTACCCATAGTATCTTCAAATAATAAGAGCATCAACTAAAAATTATTTTTTTGCCAATGTACATAGGTCATTAGCATATAAAAACTAGATACTTTGTTTCTTTTTAAGAATTATCTTCAGGGGCACCTGAGTGGCTCAGTCGGTTAAGCATCTGACTCTTGATTTCGACTCGGGTCATGATCTCATGGTTTGTGAGTTGGAGCCGCGCATCAAGCTCTCTCTCACAGGACGCTCTGCTGCTTCCCTCACTCTCAAAATAAATAAATAAATACATAAACTTTAAAAAATTATTTTGAAATTTGTTATTAATAGTTATTTTAGAAATTTACCCCCAGCATTGATTGGTTTTATGTGAAAAAAATAATAATGTTTAATTTCACTGTATGAATTAGCCTATGGTTCAAAGCTATTTAAAATATAAAACATAGCGTTTATAATTTGGGCCATTTCCATTTTTTTTCTGGATTTTGTCAGGAATTCATTGACCAAAAGTCATAAGATCCTCCCACTTTGCCCTCATTGTTCGCTCCTATGTCATACGTGTTCCAAAGATAGACAAGGTGTTATGCAAAATTAGGTGGTCTGTGGGTTTTAGATATAAACCAGAGAGCAAGTTTTGGAATTAGCTGCCTTCACCTAACCTCCTTCATGGCCAGTCCTGCTTCCCCGGATCCTCTCACCCTTCCAGGGTCCTCGTCCAGCCCCCTGGCCTCCCGGGTCTGGCTGGCACTACCGGTCAGGTTCTGGCTCACCTCACCCCTGCCCAAATACAGGTATGAGCAAAGCAAGAAGTTTGGTGGATTACAAACCTATGTTAGTGGAGAGTTTTGTCTGTTTTTTTGATCTTCTACCACACTTAGTAAAAATTAGCTTGCTGGTATGTATAATAAAATGGACTTTTTCCTAGTCTGAGTTCTTCACAGCAATTGAGATTAGTGTTGTCAAGATCCACGGTGAAAGAGGTAACACTATTTATGACTGGGATGCAGTACTTAGCCTGTTCTGTTATGAATGGAAAATATGATTTCTGAGACTCCTTTCTTCACTATAAACTCTTTATTAATAAGTTTAATTGTGGCAACATATAAAATCCAGGCACACACACAAACTTCTTCAGCTAAGAACCTAAGAAATGCGGTCCCACAGAATGAAATAATGATGCAGGCTCTTCAAGGCATTTTTCTTCTTGTTATTGCATGCTCAGAGTGAGGACCATATGAAGAGAGTGGCAGAATCCCTTAAATTATCATAGCATTAATTTGCATAACAAAATACCATCAGCGACCCAACTGGAATTTTGTATGAGCACGTGAACGTTTTCAGAGAGATTGAATAGATGATTTTTCTCTTGCTCTTTTACAAACTAAAGGCACAGTTTATGATTCATTTGTGATATCTTTAGAGGAAGAGAAAACAGAACAAAGGTTCTTAAAGCTTCTGAATAAGATAAGGAGCTTATGATATTAGATCAAATGATAATACAAACTGTAAGAAATTTATGGGGAGGCAAGAGAATTCCTGAGAGCTGGAAACGGTATCATGGACACTTGGAGTTAGGGAGCACCTAATTCTGAATGAGTAGTTATTTGCTTTGTATACCCAGACAAATGGTCATTTATTTCTATTCTACTACAGGATGGCTCTTTTGCTTTTCAATATTTATTAATTTACATGGTCTGATATACACTTGCCAACTTTCTCCTGGTCATCTGGTGGATTTGTGCAAAGAGAATCTAGAACCTTCCATCCTCTGTAGCCATCCACCCTGATTAGCCAATGCCACAATTGCATGATGTGTAGTATTTTTTTCTTCTTAACTATTTGCTTAATTCAGAGATGTGAGCTGAATGGCAGAGGCGAGGAGGGGAGGCTGAATCATTTGGAATATTTGAAATGATTTGACTGGATGGGGCTGTTTTGCTTCAGAGAGCCTTTCTCTAGCAGTCCTTTGCGGAATTAGGAAAGCCAGCCTTCCGATCTCAAACTCGGACAGTCTTTGACAAGTCACTTGAGGCACCAACATCACTCTGACTTTTGTGATGAGAATAATAATATTTGTCCAGCCTAGCTGGAATCTTCCATTGCATTGTTCATAATACTTCACATCAATAGAGTGGCGTTGCCTTGAAGACTCTTTACATGCTTTGTAAATAAGATTGACTTAACCCTTTGATGCTTCCTGTTGCATAAATGTAGAAACCAAAAAACCCAGAAGTCCCATTTTACCACAGATCTTGAGATCTAAGGAGAGCTAGTATTTGCTAAGCCCTCCTCTTGTGCCACACAGTGTACATTATCCCATTTAATGCTACAGCAATCCTGTGAGGACTCGATTCCTATTTTCATGGTAAAAGACTAAGAAAGTTCACCAGGATCATCCAATGAGTAAGTGGCCGTGTTCAGATCCTGATACAGACATCCACAACCTCCCAAGACTGCCAAAAGCAAGCGATGTCAAAGCTGTGTCTCCACAAGGGCTGCAGGAAGCAAGTTCCTAGAACTACCCGGTCTGGATTTACTTGCCTCATTGCCGAAGCCCATTCCCTTAATGATAATAGTGATAATTCCCTTTGCACTTCGCAAACCACTCTCACGGTGTAATCCCATCGGTGGGTGTCTGATGTTTGTTTCTTTGGGTGCCCAGCACCCTGGTGCCCCCCTGGTGGCCACCCCCACCCCGGGTTTGGAGATCTGCCCTCCTCCCTACAGATTTGTGTGGAACCTAACGTAGAAATCGGAAATACCCCTCTGAGTCGTGTTCTCCCGAGTGCCCATGTCACATGACTGGTTCCTTGGCTCTGGAGCCTCTGGCAAAACTGCTTCTCATCCTTTGCTTCTCACGTCCAACACAGAGGAGGAGGATGAGGCATTGAAGACCAGCCACAGCCCACCGTGTGGACATCTCCGCCTTCACTATACACGTAGTATCCTCACTCTACATTTTATTGCCAGTACCCCCAGTTCAGCTAGTTAGAGCAGTGCCCATGATGTGTTTCACCGAAACGCCTTGCTCATATGTACCAATCCTCTTAGGAGACGATAAAACCAAAGTAAGATGTAAAAATTGCTTAAATAGGCTCAGTAGGGTGCCGGCATGGCTCAGTTGGTTAAGCGGCCAACTTCAGCTCAGATCATGATCTCAAGGTGTGTGGGTTTGCACCACACCGCATCATGCTCTGTGCTGGGAGCCTAGATCCTGAAGCAGATTCTGTGTCTCCATCTCCCTCTGACCCTCCGCCACATTATCTCTCTCTCTCTCTCTCTCTCTCTCTCTCAAAAATGAATAAATGTTAACAATGGTAAAAAAAAAATTGTATGTTTTGGGGTTTTTTTTGAAAGAAAGAAACAGCGGGAGCAGGGAAGTGTCAAGGAGAGAGGGAGACAGAATCCGAAGCAGGCTCTAGGCTCTGAGCTAGCTGTCAGCACAGAGCCTGACACGGGGCCCGAACCCACAAACTGCGAGATCATGACCTGAGCCGAAGTCGGACGCTTAACCCGACTGAGCCACCCAGGCGCCCCAACTTTTTAAAAAAATCTAAATAGGCTCGAATCAGGCTCTCGTGGTTCAGTTGCGGGGTTGAGCCCTGCATCAGGCTCTATACTGACAGCGCAGAGCCTGCTTGAAATTCTCTTTCCCTCTCTTTCTCTCCCTCACCCCAAAATAAATAAATAAACTTAAAAAAAATAAATAGTTTAAATCAATCATTTGAATCCTATTATTTACCAACTTAAAAAGCCTCTGGTGGTTTCCATCACTCCCAGGAGAACAAATAAAACTAATTTCATGGCATCACAGTGTGTGTCAGGGACTGCGCCGCCAGGCTCCTCCCCAGCTCTCCATCCTCATTTGGGACGGTGTCCTCCTCTCCAGTCAGTCTTGCGGGTTCCTGTCAGCACAACAGCCTCCGCTTCATGACCTTCACACAAGGCTTTCCTCTCGTCTTTTCATCTCTACTTCCCTTTAGCCCCTCTTCTTACTCAACAGATCTCATTCAGTCTTCCACAGTAAAGCTTGAAAATGCACCCAAGATCAGAGTAGATGTTCTATTACACCTTCCCACAGAACATCGTTCTTCTCCCTGAAAGAACTTGCCAAGATGTGTAATTACCAGTATTTATATGCTGGTTTTGTGTGCTCCTACATTTCTTGACCTATGGGAGCCCCACCTCGTTCACCACTGTGTCCCTATCACCTAGGAATATTCTAGCAGACAATAGGTGAAGAATGAATATTTGATGAATGAATAAACCTAAGTGGGAAAATGTAATATTGGGGTGCCTGGGTGGCTCAGTCGGTTAAGCGTCCAGCTTCAGCTCAGGTCATGATCTCACAGTTTGTGGGTTCGAGCCTTATGTTGGGCTCTGTGCTGACAGCTAGCTCAGAGCCTAGAGGCTGTCTTCGAATTCTGTGTCTCCCTCTTTCTCTGACCCTCCCCTGCTCACGCTGTCTCTCTCTCTCTCTGAAAAATAAATAAAACATTAAAAAAATTTTTTAAAGAACAGTCAGTCTTAATTTCTCTCTTAAACGTTTACTGAAAAGCTGTATCATCTTTCTAACAAGAAAATAAAGTTCTAAAAGAAAAGAGAGAAAAAGAGCCACATACTGAGTTCCTAAACAGTTGTCTCCATAGATGAATACATACTCTAAAAATAGATTTAGGCGAACAAATTAATATTTTAATAAATAGAAATACGAATACAATTCTGATCATGCTCTTTCCCAGTTCATCTTTCCTTTTTCTTCTTTCTAAGCATACTTTGCTCACAAAGCATTCCAGAAAAGGAAAACAATGTTCCCATTTTCTAGCCATTTCTTAACTATCAAATACATATTGAAATTTGGGTTCAGAATGTGAGTCAGAAAATAATTTTCAACATACTTTAAACGTGTAATAACAGTGACAATAATTCTTCACTCAAACTAGTTTAGAAATTTTAATCGCATTTCTGGCCCAGAGTGGATAGTGGGTGAGAGGAGGGGGGGAAAAAAAAGAACACACCAGAAAACAAAAAGCAAAACAAAACAAAAAAAAACCCGACCCTCTTCCAGCTTTCTCTTTTTTTTTTTTTTTCAAATATAAAAGCGTGCCCTGAGCAGACACATTTTTCACAGTGCTGTCAGCAGCAGACCTAATTGCTTTTCATGTAAATTAAGAATATGTACCTTTGTTTAAACAGTAATCTAGGTCAAAATGAGGTGGTTTATTTGTTTTAGCCCATTTGGAGCTTTGAAATGGCACAGAAAGCATGCCACGAAAGTTCCTTGTGACTTGCATTTATTTAAGTAAGGAAATGTTTCTCTTTTTAACTTCTTTTCCTCCACTTGCCAATAACTGTGATCCACTCTGTATATCATGGAGGCATTTAAAGATTCCAAACGACTTTGTTCTTTTAAAAACTTGGGATTTGGGGTGGCAGTTATTTATTCTTTAATATTTTATCTTTGTTGAAGCCTGATGAATCTCAGAATGCATGCGGAGGGTAAATGACTTAAGACCGTTTGCTTTCGAGTTTGCCTCCGTAGAATTCGGATGGGTTTTACCTTGCATCCACTCATGCTGGACACAGACACGCTTGACTCTTCTGGTCAAAAAAGAAATAGAATTACCCTGATTATCAGACAAATTGTGAACATAGATTATATCACAGGGAGGAATTTCTGATTGACCCTTTCTGGTTTATGGCACCGGTGAGTTTAAATGTGTGTGACCCATCATCGGCCCCCCGTGCACAGAAAATTGTATCTCAGCACGTTCTTTTACCTGGAATCTGGTGAAAAGGCTTGTTCATTTGTTTGTGTGTTTGTCTTCAGCATTTCATGACAGGGGAGTGTTGTGTGGACAGCATGCCACAGAGGGAGCTTAGTTTTGAAGATCAAAGAAATGCTTTCTCACCTCTATGATTTGTAGTAGTGGAGGTTATCATCTGTATCGAAATGCATTGTGATTGCAATCCCTTGGTGGCCATACTCTTATGAATATGATCCATTAATACTAAATTAATTCAGAAACATTCCAGGCCCCATGGAGGTCATAGAACCAGAGTCTAAAATTCAGGTACCTTCTATAAAAGGGACCAATTCTTCACTGCTATTCTTCTTTTGCCCAGTTATTGTCTCCCACTGTAGGAGAGCATAACAATAATAAACCCCTACATTTATTTCATTCTTTGTGTTGTTAATAATACAGAAAAAAATCCATTGAATATAAGCTATAGCTTTGGGAGAAAAAAAAAGCAATCATTCTAAAGATTACGATGGGTCAGAAGGAAAATGCAGAATCAGGATTCCAAGAGAAATGTTTTTTTTTTCTTTAAGAAGCTATAATACGTTTTTACTAAATAAATAAATAACCCAGATGTTGTATCTTGTATCTGTTTTGCTTACAAGCAAGTGAATATTTTTGATGTCTATGCTAAAATACTTCCATCCAGTAAAAGTTTAATAATTGGGTTAGAAAAGTGGACAGAGAAACTAAGACACGTTTAGCCACTTAAATATGAAAGAGAAGAATATCTTCTACCTGTTCTAGAAGTAGAGTGGATCTGGAAAGGTACCTGTTTGCTTTATGCTCAGGAATGTAGTATTTCCTTACACGTCAAATAAATGATATATGGTGTACTTATTTACATCCATTATAAAAGTTCATTGTAAAATGAACTTCTGCTGTTATTGGTAAAAACTGTGTGATGTACCTGGACCTTTTAAAAGATTTACACGGTATCCTTACGTTCTTGTGAACGCAAGAGTTGTGAAAGGAAAATAACACTGAAATGGAATATGTGAATGTTGTGATCTAAGAAAGAAACTAATGGAAATTTCAAAGATGAGTAGTAGAAATTGGGATTTAGTCGGATCGTTTGTAATCCCCAAGTGCTCACATTCTTTACATCAGATGAATGTTTGTGTTGTTGGTGGTGAACAGGTTTCATGTACTGTCTACATTTTAACTTCGCTTCCAGCAGAAAACATATTTCAAACCCATCTTATAACATAGTGACATATCCTACAATAACATTTTTCAGTGTCTCAAATATCAGGAAACCTGAAGCTCTGTTTCTATCAGAAAGCACCGGAAGCTCAATTTGTTATTTAAATTCTTTGGTTGTACGTATTGAGTTCAGGATTTCCATCTCATTACTACTGCTTTACATGGACCGGAGAGCATGGCAGAAGCACAAAGTAGCAGATTGAGCTTGTTATCAAAAACATCAGCAAGGTGAACAGATTAGCCCAATGAAGTTGCAACTGAGAAGTAATCTTACTCTAATCAGCAAAATCAAGAGCATTCTTTTCTATCTCACCTGCCATTTTAGGGCTAGCATTTATCCTCACGAAGGGCAACCAACTTTAGTTTTTGAAACTTTAGAGAATTTGTGAGAAGGTAAATTCTGGAACTCACCTCCCATGGAATTGACAACTCTGAAAACCCTGCATGTTTAGCATGTATGTAACACTATCTGTTGGCCATTGCTCATCTCACCTCCTCAAGTTCAACTGAATTCTTCCCTGTTCTTCATCCTCGAGGGGGTCTCTCATTTTTATGGTTCTCTTGCTGCCACAGTAGTTCCCAGGCAGGCTCACAGCTGCAGCCAGACTAGTGCTCTCCAAACCCAACCGTGATCACAGCTTCTCTTGCTTCCGTCTCTTGGAAGCGTCCCACTGGGACCAGGATGAAAACTACCATCCTCAAGGTACCCTACCTTGTGCTGTCTGCTCCAGCCCCCTCGTAGCTCGCCAGCCTCCTGCTGCACACACACCCCACCCCACCCCCAAGTCTGCCACATTTCCCTTCTCTCATTTCTTCAAACTCACCCTTCCTTACATCACAGAGCCTTTGTACAAGCTATTCCCTCTGGAAGGTTCTCCACTCCCATTTCTCACTCTCACTCCATTGGATGTAGGTAAATCCTACCAACCTCCTCCCAGAACCTCCTCTGAGCCTCTTAGATCTTTCTGCTAAGTGGTCTCATAACACTTGCCCTGACAACATGCACACATGATGTTTGCTGAGCAAAATGGATAAATAAGAGGCTGGCGTTTCATTCCTCTAGTTTTACCTTCCCAGCATGCAAAGACTCCCTTGTTTATCTGGCTAATATAATATATATACACATATTTTTTTTTTTACAACAAGCTCAGTTTGCTTTTTGCCGTGGTTTTGACAGTCAACACACCTCATGGTCTTGTTTGCCAGTTTATTTCATACTGTGTTACAAACCGCTGTAGTCTCCTAAAACGTCTCCTCTTCCTGTGTGTTATACATTTCATAAACAATCTTCCTCATGTTTATCTACAATGGTCAGATAGAAAACACAAAACTACGACGGGTAGCATGCTATGTACTTTCATTCTGTTGAAATATAAGTAATTCCATCTCTAAATTTCTTTATTAAATATTTTCAAAGTACAGTCTCAGAGTCTTCTCTGGATGACCTCACTAAAGTTTTCTATCACTTGTATTTTGGTAGTAGATAATTGTCTGCTATCGGCAGAATAGGGGTGCATAATTTTTCTGTGGGGGCAAGCTGCCGCCTCAAGAGCAAGGCGGCACCTTTCTTTGAATGATGTTATTTGTCTCTTTGCACTGGCATCTTTAAATGTTGTTTGCATATATTTGTTTTTCCTATGCTGTTAAGCTAATCAGTTCATATGGAAAGAATCTGCCTCTTCTTGTTATGCTCGCTGTGTTTTGTTTCCAGGAAAAAATTGCAGCCTGGTGGGGAGTATAGGAGATATCCACCACATAAAATCATGGAAGATTTAAGGAATTCTTAATCATCTTAAAAGATGAAACTTAAGGACACAAATTATCATTATGCTTTCTCTCTTTTACCCGATTCTGCATGAGCATTTTCAACACAATAGTTCCACCATGTTGTTTGTTTCAAGATGCTCTATACTAACCAAGAAAGTAGTTCTAGAAGAGTATTAGTAGTTTCATTTTGAATCCAGTCAATCTCAAATGTTCCTTGAAGAACATTTTCTGTTACCAATCAAGCTTCTTCTGGTCTTAAAAACAATAGTTTCAGCTAAGACAATGCTTTTATTTTAATGTATAAATATAAACAGTGATCATAATTTAGAGTATTTAAGGGTGTTATAATTTAAAAGTATTTTTAGTTTATTTATTTATTTTTGAGAGACAAACAGAGAGAGAGGCAGGGAGAGAAACCCAAGCAGGCCCTGCACTGCCAGCACAGAGTTCGACTTGGGTTCAAACTCACAAACTGTGAGATCATGACCTGAGTCGAAATCAAGAGTCGGTCATGTAACTGACTGAGCCTTCCAGGCACGTTATAGAGTTTAAAAGTATTTAAAAATGTTATTACTCTAAATGCTTGACAAATATTAGCCCTTTTTATTCTGATAACAAACCCCTGGGAAGATGTCCTTTCATCCCCATTGTAAAGATGATGTGATTCAAGCAGAGAGATTGTCTTACTCAAGGTTATTCAGGCACAGATGTTATGCAGCAGAGCTGACGTTCATTCATGGGCAGTTTGGTTTCAGAATCTGTGTATTAGCGTTCTCTAAATATGAGTTGGACAAATGACACCAAAAGTAATGGTCGCCATAAAGCTGCAGGTGCAGTGAGAGCGTCAAGCATCCGTGCTGGAGCTGGAGGGCTGAGCCCACCTGGCACTCCCCTGCACCTGTCACGTGTGGGCTACAGCAAGGTCACCAATTACATGTGAAAACATCTGCCCAGACTCACGTTCAAGACCAATGGAGAGCAGTAAACTTCCTGAATATCTGCAAGACACATTCTGAGAATGAAATTCAAACCCACCTGTCTAGAAAGCCTGGAACGCTTCCTCAGACTCTTGCTCTTCAGGGGCCATTTGCAGCGCCTCTACTCCACGGCGCCACAGTACTTGCTCCCCCACTCACATTCTTTCCACCTTGCAACACCTCCAAACTTAATCCCATCTGATATTTGAATGCTGTTTTCTCGAGTAAAGGATGCTTTTTTTTTTCTTTCAATAAAGGAATACTGATCCGTAGGCATAGATTACCACACACCAGAGTTGAATTACTTTTCTCTGCTCAAAACACCATTTCCAATTTCAGGACGTCTCCTTAGTCTCCCTCACCTCTTGGTATTTTATAGGAAGGTCGCTTCATTTGGGCTCCTCTACCGTGGTTATTTGCTGTGTAACAGCAGCAGTATTGCTGAACAGCGTTCTTAGATACACAGCAGTCAGTCTGAAGGCGGCAGTAGGAAGGAAAATACTGAGGACCTATATATAGTATTCTATACCAGGTACCCACTGTGTGAAAAGATGAGATGAATTAATGTGAGAGAGAAAACAAACATGAATAATGCTATTTTATATACATATCATAAATGCATGCATTATACACATACATGTATTTCACATGTATATGAGATAGATGTTACTGACATCATGTTAGTGAAAAATGTACAAAGAAGATACCTCCTCACCTCTGCAGATTCATGAGCTAAGGGCTGCATTTGTTAGTTGGTACCTCGCACAATGCCTAGAAGAAAGAAAGAACTCAGTAAATATCTGTTGAAGGAAGGAAGGAAGGAAGGAAGGAAGGAAGGAAGGAAGGAAGGAAGGAAGGAAGGAAGGAAGGAAGGAAGGAAAGAGAAAGGGAGGAGAAGGGAAAGGAAGGGAAGGGAAAATGGAGAGAGGGAGAGAAGTGGGGAGAGGAAGAAGGAAGACAAGAAAGGGCTGAGTCAGCTAACTGAAATACTCAGCCCGTTCTCCAAAGTCATCTGTTTCTTTACTCTTTTCCACATTTTGTGCACCTGCTTGACTTCCCAGTTTTTCTTTTTTTCTTTTGCTAAACAGATCCCCAGCCTGGAGAAAGCCCCCCCCCTTGATCTTCTTAGCTGGGAGCTCATGCAGTTTCTTGGGAAAATCATGAAAATCTTCCAGCTAGGTCTACGATAACCCTATCCTACTTAATCTCACTGGATTCCTACTCGAACTTTTGCGTGCTTTTATTTTTAACTCCTAATCATATTACCCAAGCAGCCTCTCCAGGCCCTCGTCATATTTCACAATTTCTCAAGCCACAAATGACTTTCTCCTTTCTGCCTCAAATAAGATGGCGTCCCTCGTCCTTCACAGCCAAACTCCCACCACCCTTGATCTGAGGTGCTCTCCCCACCACCCTCCACCCCTGCCACACACACATATCACCTTTCTCTAGCCTCTGCAGCCTTTCCCTTGCCATTGGTCTTAAGTTTTATGAGCATGCTCGGGCTTAAGGGTGACCCATCCTTAAGCAGCCCAAAGCAAAATTACTACCAAAAAACCATTCTTGTCAAGTCTGTCATACCTTTTTCATTCCTGTCATGATCTTGCTTCCCTCTCCCTGTGAGCTGATTTTTGTCCCCTCCATCTCTCCTGTGTCTCAGAAGTCACAAGTATTTCTCCAAAACCAAATCCTGTCATCTTCAGACAGTTCTCATGCTTTCAAATCCACCTGTGGAGTTTAACACTACAGACCAATTATTTCTCAGAACATTCTTTCCATGGCCTCCACTGTGACTCCTTGACTCTAATCCCCTTCCTTCTCTCCCAGTCCTCCTGTCTCCTTTATGGGCTATTCGTCATTCCCGTACCCCCAACATTCTGTCAGTAGGTATTTCCCAGGTGTAGACCAGCTTCTCCCTATCACTTGAAGAGGTACATACACCCATCCACGACTTCCACCTCTGTAAATTTTCAGCTAATATTTTAACCAGATATCCACTGACTACTTAATGTGTTTACAACAAAACAAATTTTCAAAAAACTAGTTCTTTCTATTTCTCTTTTTCCCCTAATAATTATATCAATTACCTCTCAGTCAACAAGGTTCAAATCCTAAAAGTAATCTCTTATCTTTGCCTATTTTAAATCCTCTGTGGGTATTTTTGGTTTGTTTAGTTGATTTTGTTTTAATTTTCTGTTTAGGGTGAGAAAACAGGAAAGGAAGAGAAAGAGAAAATTTGACTCACTGGTTGACATTTGGAAACTACTCCTAAGGACTGTAATGCCACATGAGAAACTTAAAAAAAAAAAAAGATTCATTTTTGCTATGATTGGTCTTTAAAATGACTAAATAACATACAAAAACAAGAAACTCATGCATTTTTTTCCCTTCAACAGAAGCAAGTATTTGTAAATTCACACAGTAGTAAACCTAATCCTGGGCTCTGGGGATATGATGTGACTAAAACTATCACCCACTGTTGACATAATTCTCACAACCTTCTAATCAGAGCTAGCAGCAGAGGCAGTGATGGGAGGGGCTTTAAACAAGATAGAAAGGTGGCAGGTCTCAGATACATTCTGAAACATTTCACTCTTAGTCAAGATAAATATGCCATCAATTCCTTACTTTTACTAACAAAAAAGAAAAAAAAAAGCGGAAGGACCCTCTGGACACATGTAATAAACTTTAACTTGACATACTATTAGGGCAGCCACAGACTCTCTTTATGATTACTAATATTATTTATGTTTAATTCTTATACATCAGTACTTCTTTGTTATAATCCATGTCTTAATATTAAAAGAATTTCAGAACAGAAATAATTGATATTAAACATCAGATCAAGTTTTCTTCCAGTTTATATGTTCTATTTATTTTATTCTAGGAGTCCCAGCTCTTCTAAGACTAAGTGATTTAAAATTTCTATACAATCAAGACAACGAAACACCGCTTTATCGAAGAAGAGAAGGTAAGTCCCAGGCACTAAAATGTCTCCAGACTTACTGAATGGGACAAAAAGGCTTCTTAAAATATACAGCTTGTTTACACTCTTACTAGGTTGCAGTGTGCCATTTCGCCCATGACTTAAGCTGTTAACTTCCATGAATTAGCTCTAGGAAAATGTTTCCAAAAAGTGTGATTAATCTGATTTTCATATTCTGATACTATGAAAACAATGGCATTTCCACAGCTGTTTTTTCCTTTTTCCTGGAAATTTAAATGAATGAGGACGTTCTAAAATATAGAATCTATACATTTTCACTAGAGGGAATTTTCTACCAAGATGGAGTGGACCACACACAATGGATTATAGAGCATGTGTGTTGCGCCTCCCCCCCCTTGTCAGTGATGTGTTTTGGAGCGCTCTTGTTCTCAGGAAGCCTTAAGCCTTTCTCCACAACACGTACATGGCAACCTTAGAGAATTAAACTTGTACCTGTTTTCTCTCTCCCTCTCATTCTCTGTGTCCTTGATATAGCTCAGTGCATTTTCTCAATGGTAACCATGGTCTAGTAATTTAAAGCTTTTGAACCTGGTAAACGGATTGATTTAAAACCATATTCTGAGCATTTCCACAAAAAGAAAGGTGTCTTCTACCAGGAAGCTATAAAAGAGTTTACAACAGCAAATCTGATAAATGTACCACTCAGGGTGTGTGTGCAGTAATATACGTACATGGAGTAGATCATCACAACGTGCTTCTTTAGGCTAAATGGGTGGAGTTCTTTGAGTTTCTTTGTCTCCTCCTGATTGAAGTGGGTTTTTTTTCTTCTTTTAATATAAAATTCAGTAAAAGTTCTCCGTGGAGAAAAGGACTTTCTAAGTTGTGAGATAATTAGGAAATACAAATATGTACGAATGATAACATCTTTTATGTCGGAAAAATTGAGGTCCTTGAGCATATACCCTTTTTGATGTTCTTCACTCAAACACAATATTTTGTTCTAACTTGAAAGAACATCACTGCAGAAGTTTAGAGGTCAAGTCTAAGAGTCAATGACAACAGCCGTGGTGTGTCCCTGATAGGACTTTACATTCAGGCTACTCGATTTGAATTAACTTTGTATATAAAACAAAGAATCTCTTACTTTTTTGTTTCTACACTAAAGATGACAAAAATTCAGTACTTGCAGAAGACAATCTTGTTTTTCAGCTTCCGGAAGGGCAAAGAGAATGCAGAAGAATGTGATCTTAAGAAGAAAATTGAGATTTAATTGTTAATGTAACATAGCAATGACTACTGTTGTTTCTCGTTGGCAGCTGTCACGGGCACTGATTTTTCTTTTCGCTTTTCCCCCAAGGGCATCTCAGTGAAAAGTGAGATGAGAGCCCTTCAAAAAAGTTCTTGATTTTTAAAAACTTTATTTATTTAATCCTAAGAACACAGATATCCTAAAGAAGAGACAGACAATAAGAAAGTTTTTTCCAAACAGGATTTTGCTAAGAACTAGTGTTCAAATCTCTAAGCCAGAGGAGGCACACAAATCTAGAAAAAAACAGAAAGCATATTTTATCTCTTACCTGAGAACCCTTAAACACTCTGTTTAAGAGAGAACAGTATTAAAGTCGTGCCAAAAAACCATAGCATTTTAACCATCAAAACAACACCTGGTTTATACATGACAAAAAATAAGATAAAGCATGTAAAATAATGTGCAGTTTATAGAATTCAAAGGACGAGGTGACCTGAGGTTGGGTGAGCAAGCTGTAAAGCAGGGTGTTCAGTGGACGGGCACTGCATGCCGTGTGGAACCAGAAGGCATTGAACGCCGAGTGGTCACTGGTAGGAAGGATCAGCGCAATACCTCTCACAGCCAGTGGTACACACCTCCTTACAGCCTCAGTGAGTAAGTAGCAGAAACTAAAATAAAGCTCTTCAAAGGTCTATGTGCTATCTCCTACATGCCGGAGATCTCTCTTCCCTTGATCTCCGTTCAGGTAATGGCAAGATTTTCCTGTTACAATAAAACAAACAATTCAGATGAAATAGACTTATAATTTACGCTCATAGATTTCCTCAGCTCCTGTTCTTTTAAGAGCCTCTGAGAATTTTAGCATTAGATTTTGCACACTGTCCATGGAAACAAAGACCCTAGAAGTGTATGTGCATTAGATATAGCCTGGATAAGTGATTTATTTATCTAAGTTGCTTTGCTGATGTTTTCCTCAAATCCTCCCCCTGAATTTTCTTTTCACAGTGCACCGAAGGCGCACACTGTGAAAAACCTATGCATATAGTTTTATAATACACTTCAAATAAATTAAATTTTGAGGATAAATTATCATTGAAGTGTCCCGGGAATTAGGTTCACAGCTCCTCTTACTAATGGGAGCCATGTACCTATTTTCAGTCACTCTAAGCTGAAAACGTGATCACCTGTGTGTTTTCTCCCATAAACACTGGAACTCGATATTCAGTGCAAAAGCAACCCTTGGTTCTCTGAAACCCATTGTTGATGAGATTCCTTCGGATCTCCCGCGTTTCACCTTAGGAAATGCGCTCACCATGAATGCCACTCTAATAAAGCATGTCACCCTCCTCGTGTCTTTTAAGTACCCTCTCTTCAAACCCTTCTCTTGTCAGTTCATGAAAAGCACTCTACCCATACTGGGAGGCTGGTTGTCTAGGACAACCATTTAGTCTTTAATAGCTAATACATAAACTTGAATGTTTTAGTGCTCCTTTGGGATCCACATTGAATGATAACTTTTTATATGAGACAGTCGCTGCTGTGCAGGTGCTTCTGCCGTCAAAACACATCTATAGGCATATATCTTGATGAAGAAACAAATGTTAGCGTTCATTTACCACCCCCCAACAGACACACACACTCTTTCCAAAGCAGGCAAAAGAACTGTCCATTTTCTAATGTAGGAGAAACACCCACACAAAAATCAACACAACATAACAGCCCTGAAAGAGCTCTCTCCAGACTCTCTTATCTAGGATGGTGTCTCGGGTTTGCCTGATCTGATTTAGACTAGATATGGTGTGTATGCTTTTAGGGTATACTAGTATTTTTCAGTGTGACTATAAGTATACTTTCAATTTCCTAAGGTTACCCGGATATTTTAACTCAGCCTAACACATACTCAGAAACATTTCCTAAATTTAGAAAGTTACAAAATAATGTTTTGGGAAAAATGACACCTAGAACTGGGTATCACAATTTCACGGCAGAGAATCCTGCTGTGCTGCTTAAGGGAGTCCGTGGGAAGAACGGAAAACATGTAAAAAGTTAATGTGATCTGTTGTGGAAGTGAAGAAAAGGAGTATCATAAATAATTGAAACCCACAGATAAGCCCTGGTTTTCATTTTTAGTCCGTAAACTCCACCCTTTTCCAGGCCTTCATAAAATTAGACCCAAAATTCAAAGCCTTTGACTTGTATAAAATTTTTATCACATGCTTTTTCCTGCTGGGTCAACATTGATCAACAGAGAAAGGGAAACGTAAAGAACTCACAAAATCCCCAAACCAAATTGTCCCTCTCTGCCTCCTCTTGGATTGGAAGCTGTTTGGATTACCATCTGGCATATAATCAAAGCATTGGAAGACATGAGAGAAAGAGCACCAATTAGCAATGTCCAACAACATTATAGGCACCTCTGATGATTATAAGTGGCTCCATGTGTTTTGTCTCCTGGAACAAAAATCAGAATGGCTGACTACAGAGTTTACTCTTTGTCTAGATGTGTTGGTATTTTGCAGACACAGCGTTTGGTGCGAGGGGAAAGTTAGGGTTTTCAATCTGAGATAACTGTGGTATTTTCCACTGTGCTGCTTAGTCCCTTCCTCCTGAATAAGCAAGGTTCTCTCTGAGCCAGGACGTAAGCCCTGTGGTTCAAGGCCGCCTGTTTGGCCTGAGTGAGGCATACAGAAGAGTGATTGGCTTTCTGCGGCTGCCAGTCTGATTGCAAAGTTTTAGGAAGCCTGTATCCAAGGGAATGTTTAGACCCATTGGGTGCTTTGTTCACGTGTGCATCTTTTAGGAGGGGGTCTCTAAGTATGATGTCTATGTCTGTCTTCTGTCACAGAGCCAAGGTGACACTTTGCCTTGATTAAAAAGTAAAATTCTAAGGGGCATAAACAGATGTTCTTGCTAAACTATATAACCTATGGGGGAATGGGAACAAGAGACAAGGAGTTTAGAAAAAAAATTATTCTTCTTAGGTCACTGCTTTTTTTAAATCATGAATTCAAATTGAATAGCAATTCAGTCTATATTAAGAAGGTAGTGAGAAAATGGATCTGTTGGGGCTGTCCCAGGAACAGTGAAGACATGGCAGAAACAGCTATTTAATGCAGAGAGGTCACTGTCAAACTCACTTCAAACATGCGAAAACGTACCATGCTGAAATGTATTATTTCAGCTGAATCTTAGCAGTAAAGTATTGTCATCATAGAGTTAAAATCGGTAGATATTTCAAGGCCCTTTCAAAACTGCATTGTGATTCTTCTCGGACCTTGATAGGGACCATACTATAAAATGATATGACAAGTAGATAAATTTAAAATGCCATCAGCAGAGAACAATTAGGAGATAAACAAAGCAAAAGAGAAACAAGTCTTCTGTTTCTTAACTCAAGAATCAGGGAAACTATTTCCTCAAGGATTATAGGGATGATTGTGTGAGTGTGTGTGTGTGTGTGTGTGTGTGTGTGTGTGTGTGTGTGTGTGTCCCTGATAGGTGGTACTTTTTTGCCTTCGGTTTTCCAACCAGTAAAAACAAATATATGCAATACTACATGGAGGGGGACAATTAGATATAATAAAGACAGCAGGGCCTTGAGACTGAATAATCTAGGTCTAAATGCTTATTCCGTAACCTTCTAACTTTGAAAACTTGGCAATATTCATTCATTTCTCACTTGCTCAGTTTCTTAATCAGTCAAATGGGAATAATAAAACTCTCTACCACTATCTCATGAAAACAAAGTCAGGTTTCCTTGCTAAGTGCCTGTGTCTACCGTGCTCATTCATTGTTTCTCCTGTTACCATTTTGGGGAATTATTTCACAAGAGCACCATGTTCTGTAACAAATCACTTTCTATTTTTAGCTTCCTTTCCCAAGACCCTTTCGTCAATGGATAGGGTGCAGATCATAGCAGTGTTCTTGCATTTTATCGTATTTCACAGACAAAGTGTGAAATTCTAAACATGATGAGTGGAACAAAAGCATGGAAAGTGTTTACATGAGAATATTTTATTGTGTTTTATTTTCCTTTACTTCTTTATTTCATTTTATTTTATTTTATTTTAATTACTTTACTAGAGCAGCCACAATTCAAGTAAGCCACTTTCTGCGTCTCTGCCCTGCAATGAGAAGATTAAGGGAGGTCCAATAAATATTGAAAGTTTTACCTCCAGAAAATGTAGCCAATTGCCAGTGTTCTCTCAAAGTCGTCTTTCTTTGGTTTTGAATAGAAAGCTCTGCTTTATGGAAGATTACCAGAAGTAAATAAGCCTGATAAATAGAAGGGTGGGGAAGGTTGGTAACAAAGCTAAGCTCCCATGTCTAGCTTCAGAGAACGCCACCACAAATGATCATTCTGTCTGTCACACCATCTCCAGCCCCAGAAGAGTATAATGTGAAGTACATTGTAGAAGTTCCCTAAGTGTTCAATGGATGAGTAAGTGAACCATTTTCCTGGGAAATCATATACTAGATGGTCTCTATTCCAAGAGTTTAGAGGCAGATTCTAATAACAAAGACTAATATTCTTAACCTTGTGTGGAGGCGACCACTCAGAATTATTGGACCTTGACCATTTTGGATTTCAGCATTGCATTTGTGCATCATGGCCCCATCCTTCTGCCCTTTATATCACCAGACTGAGCCTGATTATAAAAGACATCTCTTTTCTATTGTCTTGAGTACATCCTTGACCATTATGGAGTCATTTAGAAGTGTAACTAATGTGCCCCTTGCCTTGTGAGCCTGAGCACATAGGAATGGTCATACCAAAGGAGGCCCAGGATCCATGCAGCCGGCGGTGGCCCCAAGGAATATTCTACATGAAAGTGTGGTTGCCATCCTGTTATTACCTAGATAAACGTCTTCAATAACTCCTGACAATCCACCAATAATTGAGCATTTAAGAATGCATTTAATCATTTTGGATAAGCAAATAACTCATTAGGAATATTGTAAGTGTTACTGTTTATAAACATAATCTTTCATATATTCCCACCTCCAATTTGAGTAAAGTTCATTCTTGTATAAATGTAGATATTTCGGAGTTTAAATGATGCTGAAAAGTAAATCATGATGAAAGGTGATGGTCCAGAAAGGGATTATTATGCAATAACAAAGTATTTTTAATTAACAAGTATTACAAGTCTAGGTGAGTAAGTAAGATACTGATGTCATGGATTCCTACTTGCCTCTGTTCCTTTTTTTCTCTCTTTACTCCTTCCTCTGAGAATAAATAGTCCTTCTGTAGTTCACAGATTTTTGTGATTTTCACTTTATCCAAATACAGAGATATCGCCCTCCTCGTTGATTTATGACGTCCAGATGAGACTAATAGTGATAAATTGTGCCACTATCGCAAATTCTTAGAAGAGTCAGTTGTCAAAAAACAGAAAAAATCAACTTCACGACATAATAAGACTCAGTTGAATTAACAAAGGTAACTTCGATTGAATAGCGTGTGCAGGGTAAGAGATATTTTTTGTACCTCTATAAAGGAAACTTTTTTCTTTTTACACATATATGATTCAAGTGGCAAAAAAAAAATCTCCCTCAGACACTATTTATTGAACAAATTTCATAAGAGCCATCTCCCTTCTCCAGCAGAGCAGCCACTGATCTTTCTAAATGGGGAGCCGGTGATACTTTTGAAAACACTGCCTGCGTGTTGCAACACATTTATTTAAAAATACCATTTCTATTATTCTTGAACACTTAGAGTAAAATCTCATTGTCAATGGTGTTATCACCAGGAACAGTAAGTTGTTTTCATGCAAGAAGTTCAAACTCTCCTCTGATGTGGTCAATTAGGGGAGCTTTATGTAACTCCTTAGGACCAACTTAACACATTTGCTGTGGTTTTTTTTATGTTTGGGTTCTCATATCCTTCTGACCTACATAGCATGGGGGAGTCAGCCATCAGATGGTATTTCTCAGAGTCGCTCAAGGAGAGTTTCCCCAGTGGGGACTGGCAATTTGTGTGTGCTGGCTTTCTATGTGCGTCTATTTATATGTCCAGCTCCAGGTCTGCCTATCATCCCTTCTCTCTGTTCAATAACTTTCCACTGACACACTTCATGAACAAAAGTTCTTTGGTGCGAGCATGTTCTTAGGAGTAGATTTATACAAAGTGGAACAGGCCTTTATCTGAAGGATGAGATGTGCAAAGAAAAGCCTGGATCAGGACTCCCTCTTCTGTATCAGATTTTGACCTTAACACCTACCTTAGTATGGCTTGTTGCCAGTGTGAAGAGTTCCTGTTCTCTGTCGTGGAAAGGGGCAGTGGGAGGTGGGCGGAGAAGGCACTTTGGCTATTCTTCTCTTCAGAGTGGTCAGCAAACTGGGGTGTCCCTTGGAATTGCCTCCTATGGCCTCCACTCGCATTCAGACACCACCCATTAGATTCAGCCAGGAAGTTCAGTGTGCAAAGCATTAGCATACGATGCACTTGTCTTAGCCATATTCCTGTTCTTGATGGATTTTTTAAAGATCACAATTGTATTCAGTTGTGAGAAAGTGATATTCAAAGAGAGTACTGACTACCACTTACGAGGAAAAAGGAGGGTGTCTGGCTGGCTCAGTGGGTGGAGCATGAGACTCTTGATCTCAGGGTTACGAGTCCGAGCCCCACATTGGCCCTAGAGATTCTTTTAATAAAAAAGAAAAGCTCACTCTCTTAAAATAAAAAAGAAGTAGGAAAATCTAAGAAGGATTTGAGTGCAAACTAAGATGACAGCATCTTAGTTGAAATGGTGTTTATCTTTAATTTGTGTATGAAGTCTATGGTTATACATGAACGTCTTTTGGGGAGAATCATATATAAATCCAGGAACAATGAAGGCCTTGGTATTGTTCCTTTCAGACTAAAAGTGTTAAAACTCCAACACTGAGAGGTGCCTGGGGGACTCAGTCAGTTAAGTGTCTGACCTTGGTGAGTTTGAGCCCCGTGTCAGGCTCTGTGCTGACAGCTCAGAGCCTGGAACCTGCTTTGGATTCTGTGTCTCCCTCTCTTTCTGCCCCTCCCACACTTGTGCTCCGTCTCTCTCTATCTCTCAAAAATAAATAAATGTAAAAAAAAAAAAGTTAAAAAATAAAACCTTCAACATTGATAAATGCAGGTTTTGCCTGCGTGTGGGGAAAAAAATGGCTTAGAAGAGAAATTGAATCCTTAAAGACAAGGGCACACCCTTAAATATGTACCTATTTATTTTTGTGTGGCATTGTGCTAAGGCCTTGGTCACACACACACACACACACACACACGCACACACACACACACAAATGAATCGTACACACAGATCTCTCAGTCTCTTAAAGGAAATAAACAAACCATAAGCAAAATACATCCGATAAAGTGATTGGTGACCCAGGAATCCACAGGACATGCTGTGGGAATTAAGAGGAAGAAGATTAATGCAGAATTTCATAATGAAAATTCTGTTGCTTAAGGCATTTGTCACAGGGATGTTCAAATGGTCTCCAGAGATCGCCATCAGCCACTGAGGTTTACGGTGGCGGGGAGGGCACACAAAATGCCCACGTTCTGTTGTGTCTTTAGTTCATGTCTGCTCTCAGAATGCCATTCAATATAGGACTTTTAAAGGCACATCCGACCAGACTTAAAAGCAAATGAGGCATTTTCCTGTTCTTAAATAGCATCCTTTATTCGCTTGACAAACATTTCCTAAGTGCCTACTTCTGAGGAACAAATGCGGTATCATCTGGACAAATAATTTAGAGTTATAGTAAAGGTCGCCCTGTGTAATGCTATTAAGTAGTTCAAAATGTTAAAGTTGAAATACTTCGCATACTGGAATAATTTAGTTACCTTCTTAGAATGTCATGTCTCGGATGAAGCACTAGGCTTACTCTAAAGGGTTGTTTCCATTTGTTTGCTTAAGTGAGTGTTGTCACCTGGGGGCTCTTTTGGCCTTCATGGGGCACTTAGCAATTTCGGGAACCATTTTTGCTTGTGACACTTGGGGAGTGGGTGCCGCTGGTTTCTAGCGAGTAGAGGCGGGGGTGCTGTTAAACATCCGACAGTGTGCAGGACACCCCCACCAAAAGAAAAGTCTGTACTGCCAAAGTTGAGAAGCCCTGACTCAAGTTCACATCCCTTAAGTCACGTGGTCCAAATGATGCAGGGTCTTCACGGGGAGGCCTGATGCCCCAGTGAACGGAGAACCCAGCTAGATTTTGATTGTGTCATCAGACGGAAGAACAAATTGTCAGAGATGGAGGAGAGAGAGAGAGGAAATAAACACAGAATTCAGACCCTGCCGGGCTGGAGGCTGAAGTCCCAGGCAAGAGGCTGAAAATGGGTTTCCAAACAATAGTGGCTGGCGTTAGAGCTAAATTAAGAGGCATCATTTCTCAAGGACCAGCTGTGCCGGTGAAGGCTCAGCAGCCATTGCTGCCTGTTTACTGGCAGCAAAGAGTCACCTTTCCTTCTCATTTTCATAGCTGCCAACCATACTTCTTTGCCCTTCAGTGCCTTCATTCAGATCTTCACCCAGAACTCTCGCTCTGAGGCTCTCCCCATTTCCCTTCACCATAAACCCCAAGTACCATACTTCCCCGCCATGCTCAACCTTCCCCTGCTGGGTCCTGCACTGTGGCCTACTGAGACACCACATGGTCATGGCAGATGGGAAATGAAGACGGAAGGGTCTGCTCTTACGGCCAGGGGTGCACAAGGGACAAGGCATTTCTGTAAACCAAAAATGGGAATAGAAACTCACTTCCCCAAATAAGGATTTGCATACATGGTGATCACACTCTGCTTCTGTTAGACCGTTATCACACAAATAGATTTTCATCGAGTGTCTGGGAATCTGATCAGGTTTTGCGTTTGAAGATTCCGTTATATTTTAGGTCTCCAGGACCTGGCTGAAAGCTGGCGTCTCTGCACTGTTTTCTGTGACCAAATGACACATAGCACTCCCAGGCTGCTCTGGGCAGCTTTGCCGACTCTCCTACCCGCCTCAAATAATTCACACGGTACAGGGATTTACGGTTGGAGAATGCATTTCCCATCCAGTATGTCATTTGTTTCTCGTACGAGACCAGGGCAGTGGGGCTTCCTTCAGCACTGTGCTTTTCATGGGTACATAACAAATAGTTGATAAATTAACAAGTGCCCAGATTGAAGTGGTGAGGAATCCTGATCATTAAAATGACTTGCCCAATGAAACATGGTTTCTTCGTGACAGATCTCGAGCCCTGGGAAGCTGACTCATCACCCAGGGCCCTTTGATGCTGCCTCTCTGGCTTTGTCTGGACCAAGACACACACACAGCCGTAGGGATCTGCAGTGGGACCAAACTCGTTCCTGCCTCCTTGCATAGCCAAGCTACTCACAGAGACTTTCACTCTTTAGGAAGAGGTCCTGTGTACCTGACTGAGCTTTGCCCTGCTCCTCTGTAAGTGGGGAGGTCACGTAGGGCATTCTGTCAGAGACAGCTCTTTAAGGCAAGGGAACCCTGCTTTTGATTTATTTTGTATTTCACCACGGGGCTGAGCACACCCTAGAGGCATTTAATCTGTTGACTTGAATTGATCTCAGATGCTGGGCTTGGCCCGATGTGAGCCTTCACACCGTAGGACTCAGCAGGTCACTGGAACTCATTTCAGTTGAAATGCAAGACCCCCGACAGCTCCAACTGACTCTCTCTGAGGTCCATGGGTCTGGCCAAAAGCTCATAGCTTTGACACTGTATCTCCTTAAAGGCAAGAGATGCTCTTCCTTCAAGGTCTGTAGATGGGAGACCTAAGATGATCTGGGGGCAGCAATATCAGGCTCCTGCTCAAAAGCTATCAGTTACCTCAAACATAAAGTGCAAAATCTGCATCCCAGTGTTCTCAGCCCAATTAACCTTTTCAAAGTTTTTCTCATGATTCATCTTCCTCTTCCATGTGTTTCAGCCAAGCTGAACCACTTTCTGGACTCTGTTTAAGAAACTCTCACCACATCTCTGCCAGAAATGGCATCTCCTTTCTCCTGCCCACCTCTGTATAACCCAGTCCATTTGATTCATTCATGCTCTTGTTCAACAAATATTTATTATGTGTCTGCTAAGTGTTGGGCAATATGCTCAGTGCCAGAAATACAGAGGTGACCAAGAGAGTCAAGGTCACCTGTGGACTTTAAGTTCTTCACCAATGGTTTTATCTAAAACCAGTACTGTAATTATGTATTTATTGACATAGTGTGATGTGTTTGGGGAGGAACATGAATAGGATCCTGTGACGGAGAATAACTGGAGAATCTTATTTTTACCAGAAGTCAGGGGGCATCTCTTTGGGGAGCCATCATCCAAGCAGAGAACGGGAGCCATGAGAGACGTAGGTAGGGTGCTTCCAGGGCCAAGGGCAGGAGCCTTCACGTCTCTTTCCATGATGCTTTGACTCACCACCAAACTACCCCTTGTGGTGCCCAGAGTTGGAATAGAACTTCCTTCCCGGAACTTCTTTATACCTTCTCTGTTCTTCTTTTGTGACATGTCTCATTTTCAGCCTCCAACTAAGGTCCTTTATCTTACCTCCCCAGAGGGCAGCATGCATATCAGATTCACTTGTGAACTCCGCCTCAGCAGAGCAAGGATGACCCTTGCCTCTTTCTGTCCACTCTTCCACACCCACCGACATGCTGAATGGTGGCCCGGCAGAGAGGACTCTCAACGCGCCGCAGGGGCTGCGAGAACTTTCCACGTGGGGCTGGGAGGGAATGTGCTTCCTAGTCCATTCTCGTGGTCCTCACCGCCAACCGCCTGATTGCTTATTCAACTGTCTTTGCCAACCAGAGAAGTGGAGGGACATTGGAAGGTCTTGTGGAGTTGAAAGGTGATGGGCTGTTTCCCACGCTGGTAACCACAAGGACACAGAGCAAGGGATTCGCGGGCAGAAGCCGTAAACCCGTATTACTTAAGTTGGAACGCTGGATCGGGACCTGTGTTAACTTCAAATATAAAATATATGCATTATACATGTGTTATAAAGTACACATGCGCACGCACACAGTGAGAGCAGAGAGTGTTGAAGGAAGGAAAACAGAAGAATTACGTAAGAAAACTCATTCACGGGATAAGAATGCAGGCTCTCGGAGGCAAATCGAAGTCACTGGTAAATAAAAGAGTTAAAAATCATAGCGCGAAAATTGGTTTCATAAAAGAACAGTATTGTGCAATTGCCTTGTTATGATATTGAATTCTACTTGAGTAAATGAGGAGCGGTGTTCTCCTGTTTAGCGTCATTAAAGAACTCAGTGGTAAATGTCAGTATCCCCACCAAGATCCCACTGAGTTTCGTGAAATTCTCCAAAAACCTCTCCACCAGGAGAATTTATAAGCTCTGCATGTTCGACCGTCTTAATGTGCGAAACTGAGAGATCTAAGACTAACAGTTCGCAGCTCAATTCCAATTTGTTTGTTTTTTAACAATGTCTTTGACACGTTACATTATGACACATTCCGATTTGATGGAAAATGACTTCCTGTGTCCAACAAGAAATACATTTTAAGAAGCATGCCAACTACACTGCTATTTCCCTTGCTGTTCTCAGTGGCAGGCACTCTGCCACATCCGTCTTCAGAAGATCATTTATCAGCGACAGAGTTAGCTCCTGCTAAAACACGCTGCCTCAGGCTGGTGCCCTTCTCATCTCCCCACCTCTGCGTGCCAACTCAAGTACTTTGCATTTCGAACAAAATAAGCAACGATTTAAAAAGACACCACAACACAGGAGCTCCAAGAATGGTAGGAGAAAGTTTGCAAGCAAGTGTTCCTTTTAAGAAAGGAAATTGGGGCTCCTGGGTGGCTCAGTTGGTTAGGCGCCCGGCTTCAGCTCAGGTCATGATCTCAAGGTTCATGGGTTCGAGCCCCACATCGGGCTCTGTGCTGATAGCCCAGAGCCTGGAGCCTGCTTCCGATTCTGTGTCTCCCTCTCTCTCTGAGGCTCCCCTGCTCACACTGTCTCTCAAAAATAAATAAAAAACATTTTAAAATTTTTTAAAAAAATAAGAAAGGGAAATTATTCTTTTTTGGAGCTAAACGCAGGTTAGCCGCGTGCCGCAGCCTCTCAAAACAGCAAATGCCCTTCGCTTTTATTGGCGGCCAGCCTTGGTGTGATCCACTGTTAATTTTTAGCAGCATGGAAAGAACCTCAGAGGAGCCAAGACATTTCATGCAACCCAGTCAGGGAACTGACGGTGAGAGAGGGCTGAGAGGAAGAATAGGAATTCTCACAAAAGTTGGGTAATATCTAAACCTGAGTTAGGGGTCCTAGCGGGATTCCTCCCCTTTCAACAACAAAGTGCGCAGTGAAAGAATATGCTCAGCTTACTTTGTCTTCCCGCTGCATTTGATCTGGAAGAACAATCAGGTACGGCTGATTTCTGAAGACTGCTCAGAATAGAGAGATTTCGGATACCCCCGGTGATAGCCATCATTGTCAACAGGGGGCACCGCAGGCACTGACACCAGCACCTGAAAACACTCAGATGCTCAACACTTTATCTTTCATTGTAAAATCTACTGCTGGGAATTCTCTTTACACAGCGCGTCGGATGATATGTGTTTAGAGGAGAAATGATCCTGAAGGAGAATAAAGCCTGAACCTCAGAGGCTGTGAATGGACACTGGAGGAATCTAGTATTTGAAGGTGAACGTAGAGAAATTTCTTAAGAGGGTGGGGGTAGGTGGGGGCGGGGTGGAGATTGAAAGGAGCTGCAGAAAGAAAGAAAATGAAGAGGGTCCGGCCTCCCGGAACCGAAGGTCTCCTCTGACCTGTTTGTTGGTGTAGTTCTCCCCCCTCCAGATGAGCTTCCGCAGGCGATCCGACGGTTTGGAATACATGTCCCCATAACGAGAAGGACGCTTTCCCTCCGAGGAGTCCAGGACAAGCTGGAAATCCTGTTACAGGATTCCTGCCAAGAAATTTAGCACCTTTGTATCCCAGATAAAGGCCTTGAGTTTCAAGCGATAGGGCAGATTAATCGTTTTTTAAAAACTCATTTTTAAAGATACATATGTCACTGACTCCGTTAAATATTTAAAAGAGCCACCTTAACTAAAGCACGGGACTGGACTGCGTGCATAATAATATGTTGTAAAACAGGTGTAAGGCCTTCGCACTCCACTAATTCTTCATTTAGTGACAAAGTGACATCTGTCAAAAATAACCTCCATGGTCCTTGTAACAATATAATAGGATGGGTGTTTCTTGTTTGCTTTTTAGCAAGAACACAGTTCCACTGGGTTCCATTTGATCATTATCTCCAAATAGGGCTAGTCCCAGGGTTATGGGTAGTTGTATTGTTACAAATTAATTTCATGTGAAAATCAAGAGGTAGGGTCTGTTCCCTTCCTGCCATCTGCCGGAAGCGATCTGCTGTCTCTGGTGGCCTACGATCAGCAGTTTTTAAAATCCAAAACTTGGGTTGCTCAGTTGGTTAAGTGTCTGGCTTTGGCTCAGGTCATGATCTCGCAGTTCATGGGTTTGAGCCCCACGTCGGGCTCTGTGCTGACAGCTCAGAGCCTGGAGCCTGTTTCAGATTCTGTGTCTCCCTCTCTCTCTGACTCTCCCCTGCTCACGCTGTCTCTCTCTGTCTTTCAAAAATAAATTAAAAACATTTTTTAAAAAAATTTTAATAAAAACAAAATAAAATAAAATCCAAAACTTAGTGTAAAAACAGTCAAAAAGTCAATAAGGGTTTACGTCCTTTTATCCAATTTAGCAACTTACTGACCATATTTCATAAATACAGGTTTGGTGTTTAGATTCTTGCCGGGCATAAAACTGTTCCCAGACACAGAATAAAAAGATGACTTTATCTCATATCTCAAGGGGAATTGATCACTACTCAATGCGTGCTTGCACCTTTTTTTTTTTAAGTAGAGAAGACAGAACTATAATGAAAATTATAAATATGTCCTACTTCTCCAATGTTTATGTATCTGTGCTTCAACTATTCAGTTATAGCTAAACTTCTAAGACATACATCAGTCTTTTCTCCAAACTGATTTTTAGTTTGTTTTCCGTTCCCTAAGAAACTACTTCAGCTCCTAATTTGTGATTAGTAAAGTCTTCCTTTCCATTTACGAAGGACAACATTTCAATTGTTGAAGAAGTGAGATGATGGAGATTCTCCAGGCTATAATAAAAGCAGATGACAGAAATGTGAAATAGGTTTTTTTTTTTTCTGTTACGGAAGGAGCAAAAACAATAATTTTGAGGAAGAAATCTTAGCTCTTCAGTGTTTTTTTCTGGGACGCTGGAGCAGGCCAGGGGAAGAGTTCAGAAATAGTATCCAGAATCAGACAGTGACTCTCTGGGGCAGGACTGAGGCAATGAGAAAGTGCAGAGATAGGCCGTCCGTGTGGGATGGTCATCCGTGTGGGATGGTTAGGTGTCACCAGCAACAGTAACAAAAGATGAAAACCAAAAACTTGGTCCATTTTATAAGCAACTAAATGTAATCTTTGTGTTATCACTATTAATTTAGCCCACATGTCTTCAATACACAATCCCCTTGATTTTCCAGAACACTAAGCTTTAGTACACTTATCATATTAATTTTTTTAAGCTTCGCCTTGCCCATATCAGAAAGATTTGAATTTTATCAGTATTTCATATGAACCCTATTACCTAAAGGAAATCAGTGTCAAAATTCCTAACCAGTTTTGCCAAAATGCACAGAGACTTGCTAACTATTTCTGCTATGTTGCTTTTTGATGTCAACATCATTTCTAAAATAAATATAGGATAATTTCACATAAAATAGGAACAAGTGTTTTGGTACCTGATTGGAAGGGAAGTTCAACTAAAAGATGAGGGAGATCATACAAATGCACCCATTTCTTTTGAAGAAAATATTTCCAATACACGTACTATGGCATTTTCTTAGGGATAGTCTGTGGATGGTCTAGAACAATCACCTGAAGACATTTTCTGTAGCAAACTCTAAATTATAAAAGTTCAACTTGCTATATACACACATACACATATACACTGAAAAATAATTTCAAGATATTATAAAGCTAAAATTTCCGATAGAAGCCAAATGAATGGCTCTGATGCTCACTTGCTATGGAATCAAAATCTTCAAACAATGACCTTGAAATACTGTATGTCTTAATTTCTTAGAAATTAAGAAACCTATGCTGCCCAGACAGGTATATGCATTACTTCAGATATATGATACCTGTAATATATGACATTGAAATATATTCATTAGCTCACTGTTTGAGGACCCAATACGTGTGTTACACATCTCAGTATGCCATCTGTCTCTGAAATTTCAGGATGCAGTTCAAATTTTGTCTATCAGGTAAAACCCACCAAATGAGATTACACTTGCATGATTCAATAAAATTGTCATTTTGGGGGGCACCTGGGTGGCTCCGTCAGTCAAGCATCCAACTTTGGCTCAGGTCATGATCTCGTGGTTTGTGAGTTTGAGTCCCCCGTCAGGCTCTGTGCTGACAGCTCAGAACCTAGGGCCCACTTTGGATTCTGTCTCCCTTTCTCTCTGCTCCTACCCTGCTCACGCTCTGTCTCTCTCTCCTTCAAAAATAAATAAGCATTAGGAAAAAAATTAATTGTCCTTTTCTATGATCCCTACATTCGGGTTGCACTGAATTGCCGAGCAGGATGCCTTCAAGGAAAGAGCAGGGAAGCAGTTTGAGATGCTGTTGGAGCTTATTTTTGTCTTTTGGCTCATGTTGGCCTCCTCTAGGTACAGCTTTCTGATGGCTACTGATGGAGAAGTGGGCTTCTAATAAAAACCAGTGACCTAGGGACCAAAAGCAACTGTCGAAGCTGATATGTGAGACTTTAGCCATAAAGACACCGTCCTGGGTGAGGTGGCGCTTGCTTTGCCTAGCCACTCACCTTCCATCTTGAATGGCTTCCGCCTTCAATTGAGTGTTTCAAAAAAACCCTGCAAACTTAGTTAAAAGACTCCTAAGTTGTGTTTGTGCATGTGGTTTTTTTTTTTTTTCTTTCTGAGAGGCCACTATAGACCTTGTGTGAATTTCACACATCGGCTTTGATGACCCTCCGCGCCGCACAAGGAAGTCCTGGTGCGTGCAATACAGGAAGGGAGTCTACCTTGACTGTATCCTCCTCCAAATCTTTCACAAAATGTTCCCCAAAGCATCCACATGAGTATTTATTTAGTAACTGCCACAGGGTCATGCAAAATCAGTGGCAACTAATTTGCTTCTTATATTCATGCGTGCTTTTAAAGTAAAATCAAAATGAAAGGAGTATTTGATTATTCTGAAAGGCAACAATACTGCATTTTATACACTTAACAATGTGCTCAGAAGGTAGATCTCATGGTAAGTCTTCCTACCACCATAAAATTAAATTTGAAATCATAAATATCTGTATTGTTGGAGCTTTTAACATTTTAGCCAGTACATAAAACTATATGTTTTCTAGGTGCACATTTCAGTGTTACATTTTCTACATTTTTAAATTTATTTTCGAGAGAGAGAATGAGAGACAGAGCGTGACAAGGGGAGGGACAGAGACAGAAAGAGACAGAATCCAAAGCAGGCTCCAGGCTCTGAGCCATCAGTACAGAGCCTGACGTGAGGCTCAAACCCAGAAACCATGAGATCATGACCTGAGCTGAAGGCTCAACCGACTGAGCCACTGGTTCAGGGCTGTCTTTTCAGTTTACTTCACTGAGACTATAGCATATCTCTGACTGCAAATCCTAATCCATGCCAGCCTTTCCAGCTAACTTAGATTTTGTGAAATACATATCACATAGTCGGGCACTAACATAAAAATATCCAAAGCACCTGTAAAGAGCCTTAGCCAAAGTTTTGCATGAGACTTTTCACAGTTTGGTATTGGTGTATACAGGTTAAAGATAGAGCCAAAAGCATCCATGTCAAACTAGAGTAGTCAAATTTACATATATTTCCTATTTTCGCTATAAAATCAGTCAATTCATGTCCATGCTGATTCCTTGTGAATGACATTGATTTAAAGACTGTCTTGTTTATTTTTCACATGATGACTGAAATATCTATTCATGGTATTACTTTTATATGTAAAGTTATACTGTGTTGATGGATTTTGTAGTGTTTTTATGACAAGGCAGTATAAGAAAACCTCTCTCTCCATGACTACTAAAGAAAGCGCCGGGGCTAGATGACAACCCTCCTCTAGCTATTTGTCTGTCATGGAGAACGGTAAATTGCAGGCTGTCTGAAGGTTGGTGTTTAGACACATTCTGAGATTAATGGCTTTGCATAGACACTTTGGACTCCAAGGGATTTTGAGATGAGCTCTATCAAAAATATCCTCTGGTCCAAACTCAGCCAGAGGGCTTTTTGAAGTTTAGTATTATGAGCCTTATGCAAATGGAATTTATTGGTAAACATGCCACACTGACACTGAAAATTATATAGCTTCCTTTGCATCTTAAAAAATGACAGAGATATCTTTGGCTAAACCCCTAGCAACTGGCCCCATGAATATCTTGTCTTTCTGTAAATCCAGACCAGAGAGCTATTTTATTTTTCTGCTGAACGTGTTCGATTAGCTTGTGCTTTCGTACTTAAAGAAGCAGATGTCCAAAGAAACTTTTGATATGATGCATGCACCACCACAAAGAAAAAGTTAGTTAAGTCGTATGAGTCACATGAGAAAACAATTCAGCTAAGAATGTGCTGACTCACTTCTTTTCAATAACATCAGTTTATTTTTAGTGCCGCTCTATAATCTGATAAGTATTCGTACAGCTGGTGAATTTCAACATCTTAAAGCTGATGAACTGAATATTGAAATATGCAGAAGTCACACAAAGGAAAAAGTGCACAGTGGCCCGGCTTGCATTTTTTTACCAGTTCTGCTGACTACTTCTGTAAATTAATTTCTCTATACGGACCTATCATAAAACTCACGAGAATTAAGAGGTTTAAAGTAACAGATTTACAAAGAGTAATTTCTTTTCCCTTTAGTCTCAATGTTGGTTCAAGTAAGCACCAGATAAAAATAAGTTTGGGCACTTCATATCTTAAGCACTTTAATGATATGTTACAATCAGAAATATTTCACTCATGTTCACCTTATTTATGTCGTGCTACGGAGGCATCAAAATTACATTTAGCGAAAAACTGAGGAGACCAAAATCCAATGGCACGAAGAACTTGTAACAAACAACTTTATATCTGAACGTTTTCTTTCTGGCAGAATTCACATGAATTTTTGAACAAACAAATAATTACAGAACTGCTGTCATGAGCCAGGCATTGTGCTAGACAAGGTCAGGGATACAAGTCATAGATGGTCCCCGCTGTCCATAGTGTTGTCACAGAATTAGTAGCGTGATACTTAGAACAACGGAAAGATAAATGCCAGCAAGACGGAAGACATTTGTGTTCCAGGAAAAGGTAGACCCTTCCAGCCACAACATCAGGGATATTCACTGGAGAAAAGCATGAGGAATGGAATCGAGGAGGAGAAGTTAGGAAAACAGGAATAGAAAAGGCAAAATCAAGATGAATACCTCAAACCATAGGTTTGGACACCACATGGCCCTGGGTTCGAATCCTGACTCTGACCTTCACTGCTTATATAATTTATTTCTCTCTCTATCCCCCTTTTCCCCATATCCTCACCTGTGTAGTATCTGGCTCGTTTGGCATTACAAAAGTGAAGTGAGGTGATGAATGTAAAATGTTTTTTATCAGGACTGGCATGAAGTCTTCAACAAATGTTAGTTATTGACTAGTGGTGTTATTTAAAAATAGTAATAATTTTAAAAAATAATTTTAAAAATATATATTGGAATAGATCCATTTTGGCCTCCGTCTGGGGACATGAGTCTAAATTGTAGTGGACAATGCTGAGAGCCAAAGAAATTGGACTTCATTGAGTAACTATCAGGGACCCACTCAAAACTGTGGGTTAGAGAGGAGATGTCCAGGGAGTCGTGCTTGGGAAGACTTGTGACCGGAGGAGAGAGCTGAGAGTCAGGAGGCGCCATAGGGCACAGTGCTGTGGATGGACCAGGGCAGTTTGGGAAGGAATGCGGTGCCTTGTGGATTCAATTGGAGCTAGCTCCCTAGGTAATCTCCCCAGATAAACCTTCTACTCGCATTACATGGCGATCAGTGTAGAAAAACTGAAACAGAGCCCTGATGATGTATCTTTTTGGAGATGCATGTGTAAATGAGGGCGGGTGAGCACGGCTGTGCGTTGCTGGGCTCCTCCCACTGTGTGGAAATGTCTCTTCACTCTCCTTCCCTGGGCTTTTCACTGCATCACTCGCATTGGACATCCCTCAGAAACTAAATGCTGACGGAAGGTTCTGTAGCTCGTAGGAGGATGAAGCAGGGTACACCTTAGCCTTCTTTCCCACTCTTGTTACCAACCTTTTTTCTTCCTGTTTCATTTGCTGCAGGCTGATGGGGAAGGCTTCGGCTCTTGGCCCGCACCATGGTTGCCACCGCCATGTGATGGCAAATGGGCCTTGGCGGCAAGCCCCACTCATTTTATGCCTTCCTCAAAGTTCCTACATTCTCCATCATTTATCAAGTCCCATTCTGAAGATAATGTCCCCTGTCCTCGGCCTAAAATAATATGTATCTCCATGGGAAGAACACACATGAAAAATGTGGGCAATAGAGCCCACATCGCAGGTCTGTTGTGATTATTTCAAACATCTTTCAGTTGAGGAGAAATTCACATCCTATAAAAAGAGCCATTTTAAAGTGAATAATTCAGTGCCATTGAGGACATTCACAATGTTGTGACTACCACTTCTATGTAGTCCTAAAACATTTTCATCACAGAAGAAACCTCTGTATTAAGTAGTCACTCCCATTGTCCCTTCTCCCTCCCAGCCCCTGCCCCACACTAATCTGTTTTCTATCTCTGTGGATTTAACTCTTCTGAATATTTTAAATTAATGCAATGACACATTATATGACCCTTGTGTATGGCTTCTTTTACTAAACACAAGATTTCTGAAGTTCGGCCATGTTACAACATGTATCAGAATTTCATTCTTTCCTATGGCTAAATAATATTCCATTCAATACGACATTTTGTTTACCCATTCATCTGTTAATGAACATGCAGTTTGTTTCTACCTTTTCTTTGTTGTGAATAATGCTAGTGGCCATTCAAGCATTTGTTTCAGAACCTATTTTCAACTTGGGGTATGTCTCCCAGAAGTGGAACTGTTGGGCCAAATGCTAATTCCACGTTTCACTTCTCAAGCAACAGCCAAGACGGTTGCCAAGGTGGCTTATTTTATCTTATTCTTTCACCAGCAGCACATAGGATTCCAGTTTCTTCACATCTGCGCCAAGACTTTTTCTCCATTTGGGGGCATGATGGCTATCAGAGTGGGTGTACAGTGATTTCTTGTGGTTTCCATTTGCATTTCCCTAGCAACTAATGCTGTGGAGCATCTTTTCACACACTTGTTATCCACTGGCCTATCTTCATTGGAAGAATGGCTGTTCAAGTCGACTCAGATGTCAGCAGCATGCTGCAAAAACTGAACAGCCTATAAATAGTGACCAGCAATAACAAGATCAAGGCTACCGACCACAATAAGAGTAAGGAGATTTGGATTCTGATCTGGGTTATGATCTGTAGCTAAGGTCTGTGACTTTAGCCAAGTCCATCAGGGAATAAATTTAAGAATAGAAATTGGACAGTCTTGACTCTGTATCTAAGACTCTTTTAATGCTAATTCATTTATTGTTCGCACATGTTACAATAAGAATTACAGTAAAAATATACACTTGAATACAGAGGCCACATTAGCAGAACCAGACACATTTTTCAGTGGCACTTTGACATCCTCTTTCAGTGACCCAGGCTCTTCTGGGACCAAGCGTGGGTATCTCTGCTCTGGGCGCCCCCTTATCTCCAATCTGCCCTTTCGGTCTTTCTTCTCTGTCCTCCATCATCTCTTTACATCTGCAACTCTTCAAACCTAAAAGAAGACAGCAAGATCTCAGTGATGAGAGTCTAAAAGCATTCCATCTGGGAACTTACAGAGATATCACCTTATCTGATTTTTACTGAGTGATGCCAAGTTACAACTGCAGAAGCGAGATATGACACCTAGCACAGAGACCCCCCTCACATGCATGGAGTATTCATGAAGCGACCTGATGATGGTTGCATCAGCCTCCAGCAGCTTATGTGTGGCCAGAAGTGAGTTCGTGCCCAACCCCCACCCGGAGTTTCCTGTATCTCAGTGAAGGCTACTCATATTTACTGTAAGTTTGGTAATAGAGCTGCTATGGCATTATCCCCAACGTATAACGTGCCTGGCCATAACTTTGAGGTATGACCCACAGCAGTAATGAAAAAAGAATGTTCCCATCTATATTAAATCCCAGGAGTTGCAAAGGATAGAGGAAAACCCTAGTGGGCTTTTGAGAGCTCTAAGTTACCTGGAGAAACCTAGTTCTGTCTCCTGAGATGGAGCCGACTCTCCGTTGTTGGAATACTGGTGATTTCTCCAAGGCCCCTCGGTGTGGGGAGCCTCCCGCACATGGCTTAGAGACTGAGCGTTCCCCGTCTCTGCGGGATAGGATGATTTTAATCTACTTACCTTTAAACATGTTTTAATTATGTCTAAAAGTTTGTGTTACCATTAACTGACAGTCTGATTTCTCTATTTGGGACTGCTTGTGAGGGTTATTATTTTTTTCCAGTTCAGTTACATGACCATTATTTTACCTAGTGTTATTTGCACTGCATTAGTGGACTACCAGGAAAGGAGGCTTCTGCATCGAGCACGGTGCTGAGTGGATCATTCCGGAAATGACTCCCTGTGATTGGCAGTGACAGGCTCCCCACTTTACACCAAACAGAGAGTCAGAGAGTGCCAGTAGTTATGTCCTTGGTGGGTGGCAGACTGGTCATCGGAATGAACTTCTGTCTAACCCCAAAGCCTTTGTGTATTGCACCAAAGCCTCTGCTGGAGGAGAAAAACTCCTTTCTAAAGAACTCGGAGCTGGAAGATGAGCTGGGCAAAGTCTTTCTTTTCACCTAAAGGCCCCTCTTGTACGGTGGCTACAAAGCTCAGAGTTTGAGAATGGAAGTTGGGCTTTGAAGGAAGCTTGTCATTCTTGAGACATGAGAACAAAAGAATCTCTATCTTTTAAAGTGAAAGGAAAATGACTTCTATGCAGAGTTTCATTATGAATCACATGTTTAAAAAACCTCGATTGCTTCTACTAAGCCATTTGGTCCTTAGGATGAGACAGTAGGAAGGTTTGCAGTATAGCAATTACGCTGTGTAAATGCAACTGATAAGTGAAAAAAAATCAGGAAATAGAATATTTTTCCCTATTTGATGAAAACAGCTTCCAGTGTGAACTTCTCAAAAGGATATTTAATTAATTTGTGAATATGAGTATAAACCCTACTTTCCTTTTCATTCTAAGTTTTCCTAAAATATTTTGGTAATAGGTCTTTCTTACCCACACATACGCACAAAAATATTAGAAGTAAAAACATATTTCTGGTGATGTATTTTAATGAATCCTACAAAATATTTGAGTAGTAATCTATAAACATGAAGTTAAGTAGTTAAAGATGAATAAATGCATTAATGATTAAGAGTAAAACTTGATGATATGCATTATCTATGAGGACAAATATTAAAAATGAACATTTTATAATGTACTGAAATAAGTGTTACAAATCAATATAAATTAATAGGTGTTAGATTTTATGCAAGCCCCCACATGGAAATTGGATTTAAAAATTAAAAGAATGTGATGGAAAAGAATAAAATAAATCACAAAATGAAATAAAGCACAGAATTACAAAGTCTCAACTTACAATCAGTGCAAGAGGAAGAACTTAAAATAAAACAGCTTCATGAGTGGGGTTAGAAGTCACAGAGCTGAGCAACTTGTTCCGTGTCAGTGATAGAGCCAATAATAGGCAAAAAGATGGATTTAAAGGATCTGCAGAGATAACTTTGGAAAAAAAATAATAAGTGAGGAAGCAAAAATATAATTTGTTTCATAGGGAGCTGAATATTCCAATTTCAGTTATGGCATTGAAATACCAGCATTCCATTGCACAGTGTTTTGACATTATATTACATTGTTTTGTATCATAGCATCATAAAATGAATTCAACCATTTTCAGTGCACTCTTTCTCTGGCCTTTATCTTGCTCCCTGTAATCAGGGGAGACTTGCAGGAAGGACATGATTAAAACCAAATTTTCAGGAATTCCTCCCAGCCCCTTTCTGCCATTTATCACAGACGCCTCCTTGGGAGGCTTCTATTTAAATGCATACCCCAAATTTGTTTACTTGGCTGGACAAGTGTGCAAACTCTTCATATCCAAGGTGTGTCAGCTGTGCCATATACCAGGCTGTTTCCTCATATTCCCCAAATCTCAGAAAAATACATGCATGCATGCAGACGTGTAACGTGTGCACGCGTGCACACACACACTCACACACACACACCCTTCACACAGAAGAGGGCATCAAGTCATGACAGCCCTTCTGCCTCTGCTCAGAAATCTTGAAAGGTCCCCTTCCTCTCTACATACCAAACACTGGAACTACTGATTAGGAAGAAGTTTCTGCCCTTTATGCTTTATGGGAAAGACAGCCAGTTACACGGACCTTTGGAATACAAGGCATTACAATACACCGTGATATTTAGGACCACTGACATCAAACCCAGAAGGCAGTGGCTTCCCAGAGGTCTGATGCAAGATGACTGTTAAATTTTTTTTGATTTTTTATTTATTTTTGAGACAGAGAGAGACAGAGCATGAGAGGGGGAAGGGCAGAGAGAGAAGGAGACACAGAACCAGAAGCAGGCGCCAGGCTCTGAGCTAGCTGTCAGCACAGAGCCTGACGTGGGGCTCGAACCCACAAACATGAGATCTGAGCTGAAGTCGAAGGCTTAACCGACTGAGCCACACAGGCGCCCCTAAGATCACTGTTAAATAAGTTTGTTAAGGCAAGAAGGAGGCTGAGGACGTTGCGAAGCAGGGGCATCAGCCTGGGTGGAGACGCAGCTGCTCTATCCCAAGATGCAAGACCTTGTCTATGACTGAGTCGCAGAGTGCAGGACGTGGTGAGAGGCAGGTGACAACTGTGGGCAGGGAAGATATATGGTTATTAGTTATATTTCCACCCTTTGCCCCTTGACGCTAAACACCTTATGCCCAGGCAACGTATCAGATTTTTTTTTTTTTTGCATAACTCTGCAGGCTCAGCTACTGCTTTACAAGGAGAAGGTATTGAAATGAAGATTAAGAGTACATGTATACACAGAGTAAAAATAGAAGGAGAAAAGTATATTAAAGTAGTGAAAGATGTGTCAGTCCTACAAAAATCTAACCTCCAAAGATGGAGAAGAATTTAAGTTAATAAAATCTAATTATAGAGGACACATTGATGGTTACTAGAGGTGGGGGGGGGGGTAAGCACGACGGGGAAAATAAACAGGTGCTGGGAATGAAGGAGTGCATTTGTGGTGATGATCCCTGGGCGTGGAAGTGTCGAATCACTACATTGTACACCTGAAATTAGTATTGCACCATATGTTGACTAACAGGAATTTAAATAAAAATGTAAAACAAACAAGTTAATTAAATGTAGCTGATATTCAATGGCTTTCTGAGAAAGGATGCTCTTCCCTCTTAATTTCAGTCATTGTGGAATGAATTATCTGAAAAACAGACTCTGATCACAGACTCAGACTCAAGTATATCACAGAATACTCTCTTTCTCTGACTTGAAAGTATCTTTCCACGGCTTCCATTCATCACCTCCTGAATCCACTCTTGGTTCCTTTGAGACAAATCCCCACCCATTGTTTTTGGAGAGGTTTGCTTTCTGCTTCTTCCAAGGACTTGAACCTATGACTTCTTTCTGATTCCACTCTGGCCACTTCTCTACCTTTCTCTTGATGGTGAACCCAGAAATCTCAGGACATTGTGGCAAAGCCACCTATAGGAAAGTTCACTCAGGCAAAGCATTGGTCCCTTGCTCCCAAGAGAAAAAGACAACTTGGCAAATATAAATTCAAGAAGAGCATACTATTCAAATAGTATTGAGCTATTTGTTAACGTTTGCTTATTTTTGAGAGGGAGACATGGAGTGTGAGCAGGGGAGGGGCAGAGAGAAAAGAAGACACAGAATCAGAGGCAGGCTCCAGATTCTGAGCTGTCAGCACAGACCCCAATGCAGGGCTCAAACCCGTGAACCAGGAGATCATGACCAACCCCAAGTTGGACACTTAACTGACTGAGCCATCCAGGTGCCCCTGAAGAGTACTGACATATTAATGTAGATGGCTATTTTACTTTCAAAACTTGTTCTCATTTACCTAGTACCTGACACATTGCTTGGTACTAATAAATGAACCCTGAAGATCAGAGGTGCTGAGTTCTTTCAAGAAGAGCTCAAGGCATCTCCAAATGTAAATCACAACTGTAATTATTCTAATACTTGGTTAGCCATCCCCTGGATCCTGCCTAAATGTGCATATTTATTGCAGAGTCAATGTGTGTCTGGATCTTCTCTCTCTTCCATTCCCCATTTTTCTAGACAAACAGTAAACCCCCTTGATGCATCTTCTTAACCATTTTCTTTTTTTGGCCAAGTATTATACTTCCAGAATTTTAAGATGTGATTTTATGCCCACAGAGACCTAAAGTCTTATTCAAATGATTTTCTGGACTATTTAGAAACCAAAAAAAAAAAAAAAAAAAAAAAAAAAAAAAAAAACCTTTGATATTTGAGCCAGTATCAACACATTGTAGAAAAATTTGGTTATTCATAAAGATCTCATTTCAGTAAAAGTGATGGATAATACTATCAATGTCTGATTATCCATACACAGCTTGAAGACATTTCTGGCTCTCCCACTGTCTTATCTTGATGTTCTTCTTTCTGTGAAGATACTCTTTACTACTTAACTGCCTTTTGGATAATTTTCACCCATCAAGCCCATCTTGGATCTCTCTCTCTAGCTCTTGTGTCTCTCTGTTGACAGCGGGAGAGATGCTGATATACTGGTTTTGCATTATTTCCATTATTTCCCCTTGGGGAACAACAGCATAGGCACTCTTCCTAAAATCAAGTAGCAGGCCTCAGTTGAGGTGATGATCTAGTCACCCTTTCCAGTTGGGCAAACAGCTGTCCATTGGTGCCTGCTAACAGAGTACTACCTGTAGTCACAAGGGGTATGCAATCAATTTTTCTTGGCCCAGAAAAACTAAGTCTTGAAGTGGAATAAATTTCTTATTATTGATAATAAACCAAAAAATAGAATGATTTGCAAGAAATAGGCACCTTAATATAGGAACATAGGCACAATCGGATATTTTGCATAATAAACTTGAAATCTAATGATCATTGCTTACTTGTTTTCTTGTATAAAGTATATAAGGAGGTTGGAATGGTTTATTAAGGGAATATAGCCTTTGGGGGCTGCCTGTGGTTCCAGATGGGGCTGTGCAAGGGGCCAGGTGCTCTGTCGGTGATTTTCATACTGCATCTCATGTTACTCTATCTCGTCTCCATAACAGCCCTCTAGGCGACATGCTGAGGACTCACCTGTGCCCCCCAAAAGTCTTTGTTGAAGCCTTAACCTCCAAAGTGACTGTATTCGGAGATAGTGCTTTTAGGGAAGTAACTGAGGTTAAATAAGGTCATGAAGGTGAGGCCCTAATCCCGTAAGACTGGTGTCCTTATAAGAACAGGAGACACCAGAGATTGTTCTTTCTCCACGTATGCATAGAAGAAAGGCCACATGAAGACACAGTGAGAAGATGGCCATCTGCAAGCCAGGAAGGAAGGATGCATCAGAAACCAAGCCTACTGGCACCTTGATCTTGAACATCTAGCCTCAACTGTGAGAAAGTAAGCTTCTGTTTTTTAAGCCACTCAGCCTGTGGTATTTTGTATTTGGCAGCCCACACAGGCAAATGCAGTAAGTAGCAGAAGAGGAGACCAAAAGAGAGACAAACTGAATAAAACAACCTTGAGCTTGAAGAACTCAAATAGACACCTCAGTCCATCTGAAGCCAAAGTCCACATTTTTGTCATCGCACAGGCTTTCTGCATAACACTCCGTCTTGCCTCATCTAAATCCTCACTCCAGGGAGAAATTGGAGCTTTCAACAGCTTCTTGGTCCATGCGGTGTGGCTGAGGCATCGTGAGGACCTGGGCTCCCGTGGACAGACAGACTCCACCATCCATCTCTTACTCATAGTTGGCACAGAACACTTGATGATCATTTATTTCAGCCCCTTTACTTTGCAGACAAGACAGGGGAAAGTTAAAGTCATGGAATTATGTCAGTGGCTGGCCTTTTCCAACTAGGATTAGACCTTGCCCAAAGTGTTTGATACTCAATAGTTGAGAAATGCTATAATATACATTTTTACAAAGCACTAAAAATTAGGTATTAAGTCATCTCGCAGAGTCCCAACTCTGTTACAACCTGTTTTGGACACAAATATCTGTCCTGAACTGCTCTTCCAAGGCCAAATCATTTTTTTTTTCAAACATAAAACACATGTGACCAGATAACAACCAGGCTTTATACCTAGACATATGTCTATAACCCTTGCTCTGCAGAATCCAAAATGGGATCCACTACCTCAGTATGAAACTAGGCATCACAATAAGTTAAGGGGTAATAGGGAACCACCCCAGATCAGCAGGTGTGCAGATCAACTGCCTTTTATAGCATTTTCTTCCCTTGGAATCACATATCATCAGGAGATATACTGAAATGCATTTGGCCTATTTTTAACAGCCAGACAAAGGGAGAAAGTATCCTACAAAGACTCTTAAATAATTTTGAGAGGAATGTACCACAAGCTACCCTCTTTAAAAAATTTCTTGGAGGAATAGTTTTTGTTTCAGGATGGATTAAAAAAAATCTAATGAGGGGCACCTGGGTGGCTCAGTCGGTTGAGCCTCCGACTTCGGCTCAGATCAGATCTCATGTTTGTGGGTTCGAGCCCCGCATCAGGTTCTGTGCTGACCCTTAACTCAGAGCCTGGAGCCTGCTTCCGGTTCTGTGTCTCCTTCTCTCTCTGCCCCTCCCCTTCTCATGCTCTGTCTCTCTCTGTCTCAAAAATAAATAAAACATTAAAAAACAATTGTTTTTTAAATCTAATGAAATGGGAGAGCCTGTTTGACAAATTGAGAGCAGCTTAGAGTGGCCCCTCCACTTCCTGCCCAGGTAAGGCAGCTGAGACACAGCCCCTCCCTCTTCCAGCCTGTCAGACCAAGCGGGCTGGTGAATATGCCTGAAAGCTCCACAGCCCAGCAGAGCTTGAATTGAAAGAAAGTCAGAGCCAATACTTTGCAAGCAGATCAGTTGCCCTCTTTGGTCCAGGAAATTGGGGTGCTGGTCAGCTTGAGTTAAGACACAAACAAAGAGCTTTACCAGTTTTAGAACTGCTTCTCTCACTGTGCCTGGGCAGGGCATTTAAATCATAGCCTCTCTTACTGCTAAATGTAGCCCTCAGCCTATTCAACCAGGGAACCTAACCCAAGCACAGAGGAAGCTGCACAGGCCACGCGAGAGCCCTACGTAAAGCAGCACTTGAACAGAGAGCACAACCTGTAACTTCCTCCAGCTGCAGAGCAAAACCAGTGAGTGGCCTCATTTTACCAAAGACTTCAGTACACACTCGTCTGATTCAGGTCCACAAATAGTGAGCTATACAGGCCCCGAGTCCCATCCCACTGCCTTGCCAAGGCAGGGAAGCTAATTATTAGCCCCATTTAGTTGGGAATTTAGTTCTGAGTCCTACCTATCTGCTGAGCCTGACCAAAGAATCCAAGAAACCATGGAGCCCATTCTTTGGCCTCACTTAGGTAGTGAACCAAGCCAGCAAACCCATCCAACTGTTGTCAGCTAGTAGCATACACTCACCGATCTTCTCAGAGTTCCAAATGGAACATAATAATAGGTTCTACCTGCCCATGGTTATTACCAGCAGACACACCCAAAACCCAAATTGAGCTGACTGGTGAAGAAGTATCTCTGCCAAAGCAAGCCTGAAAAGTGTGGAAGAGGAGCCTCATTATTCAAATGCACAGATACCAATGTAAGGATTCAAGGATCATGAAAACTCAGATTAATATGACACCACCACAGGAAACTAACAAAGCTCCAAAAACTGACCCTAAGTAAATGGAGACCTATGAGCTGTCACAAAAAGAACAGAAAAAAAAACTCTACCAGCAAACAGACCACAAAATGAAATTAGGAAAACAATGCATAAACAAAGTGAGAACTTCAACGAGGAAAGAGCAACTATAAAAAAATTTTTTAACCAGAAATCACAGTTGACAAATGTAATAATTGAGCTGAAAAATTCAGCAGAAAGTTTCAATGGTAGACTCAGTCATGCAGAAGAAAGAATCAGTGACCTGGAGGATAGGTCATCAGAAATTACCCAGTCACAGGAGCAAAAAAGAAAAGAATGAGAAAGAGTGAAGACAGCCTACAGATTATGGAACACAATGAAAAGGAACAATATTTATAGTATGGAAATTCCAGAAAGAAGATAAAGGGACAGAAAGTATACTTAAAGCAATAATGGCTGAGAATTTCTTGACCCTGGGGAGAAAAATGGATCCAGACCCATGAGGCCCAAAAGACCCCAAATAGGGCTTTGTCAAAAGTAAAGAAAGAAGAAGAATTTTAAGAGTAGCAAGAGAAAAAAGAGGAGTTACATACAGTGGAGCCCCCATAAGTCTACTGGTGGATCTTACAACAGAAAATTTTCAGCCCAGGAGCTGGAGGGGATAACATATTCAAAATACTGGAAGAAAATGACTATCAACCAAGAATTCTATTCCTAGTAAAGTTGTCATCGAGAAAGGAAGGAGGGATAAAGACTTTTCCAAACAAACAAACAAACAAAAAAAAAGCTGAGAAAATTTATTAGCCCTTGGTCTCCTTATGAGAAATCCTAAAGAGAGTTCTTTAAGTGGAAGTAAAAATGCTAATTTTGTATCATAAAATGCAAAAAAGTAGCATACATCTTGCTGAAAATAGCATATAGCCATAGTTAGATTCTGTAATATGTTAATCGTGGTACACAGTTCACAACTCTAGTTTATTTTCTTTTTAATTTTTTAATGTTTTATTTATTTTTGATACAGAGAAAGACAGAGCATGAGAGGGGGAGGGTCAGAGAGAGAAGGAGACACAGAACTGGAAGCAGGCTCCAGGCTCTGAGCTAGCTGTCAGCACAGAGCCTGATGCGGGGCTCGAACCCACGAACGTGAGATCTGACCTGAGCCGAAGCCGGAGGCCTAACCGACTGAGCCACCCAGGCGCCCCTCACAACTCTAGCTTAAAAGTTTTTAGTTTTTGTTTGTTTTTTTTTCTAAAGAGTATAGCAGGGTGCCTAGGTGGCTCAGTCATTTAAGCATCTGACTCTTGATTTTGGCTCAGGTCATGATCTCATGCTTTGTGGGTTTGAGCCCCATGGTGGGCTCTGCATTGACAGTGTGGTGTCTGCTTAGGATTCTCTCTCTCTCTCTCTCTCTCTCTCTCTCTCTCTCTCTCTCTCTCTCTCTCCTCCTCCCTCACTTATGTGCTTACTCTCCTTCTCTCAGAATAAATACATTTAAGAAAAAAAGGTATAGCAAAAATAATCATAACTATAATAATCTATTATTTGTTACACAGTATAAAAAATGTATGTTGTAACAGCAATAACCTAAAATTTGAGGGGGAGAATAAGTAAAAGTATAAAATAAACTAATTCTATTCAAGTTAATGTGTTACCAGCTAAAAGTAGGCTATTACAAGTTTAATATATTTTATGTAGGCCTCATGGTAAACACAAGGAAAAATCTTATGGTAATTACACAAGAGAACATATTAAAGAAGTCAAAACATATTGATACCAAAAGACCTCAAAACACACACAAAAGATAGGAGAATAAGAAAGAATGGATTTACAAAACAAACAGGTAACAATAAACAAAATGGCAGTAGAAAGTACTTACCTATTAGTAAATGCTTTAAACATAAAAGGCTTAAATTCTCTAATCAAAAGACACAGAATTGCATAATAGATAATTAAGTTATATTCAACATATGTTGCCTACAAAACATTCACTTTTTTTGTTTTTTGTTTTTTTGTTTTGTTCTGTTTTATTTTGACAAACCCTTATGTCTAGGGCTAATAGATCTCAGGGAGGGAGCTGCTCTGCCACGTAAGAAGCCCAGACCCAGAAGCAGGTCGTCTTAGAATGGTTCAGCACCAGGTTCCCCTGGTGCATTGCATGACGGCCAAGGGGGTGGCCCCCTTTCCAGCCACGCCCTGATTCCAGGGAGGAGGGCTCTCAGCCCCAGACCCTGGTCCTGACGCGAGGCGTGGTAGACCCCTGTCAGGGACAGCAGGGGACTGGCTATCCGAGGCCAACAGAGGCTCCAAGGCACTGCCTTATAGTTCCACCTGGGCGGGATTCTGACTTAGAGGTGTTCAGTCATAATCCCACAGATGGTGGCTTTGCCCCATTGGCTCCAAAACATTCACTGTAACCTTAAACATACATCATATAGACTTGAGAGTGAAAGAATGGAAAAAGATATTCAAGTAAATAGTGACCAAAAAAAAAAAAAGCAAGAGTAGTTTTACTTATATCAAACAAAATATACTTTAACTAAAAAATAGTAAAAAAAGACAAAGGTCAATATATAATGATAAGGCATCAATATATCAAGAAGATATAACAACTGTAAGTATTTATGCATACAATATTGAAGCATCTAAATAAATAAAGCAAAAATGAAGAGAACTAAAAAGTAATACAATAATAGTTGAGGAATTTAATACTCCACTCTCAAGAATGGTTAAGTCATCCAGAGAAAGAATCAATAATGAAACAGTAGATTTGAACAGTATTACAGACCAAATGATCTAACAGATATAAAACATTCTTTCCAACAAGACTAGAATACACATTCTTCTCAAGCATTCATTGATCATTTTCCAAGGTAGACATATGGTAGGTCACAAAGCAAGATTTATTAAAATCAAGAAGACTGAAATCATATCAAGTATCTTCTCTGACCACAGTGGTTCAAATTAGAAATCAGTAACAGGAGAAAAAATGGAAAATTCAGAAGCATATGGAAGTTAAACAATAGTCTTCTGAACAACAAGTGGATTAAAGATGAAATTGAAAAGAAATAAAGTCTCTTGTTACAAACAAAAATGAAAACACAGCATAACCCATGGGATACAGCAACAGTAGCTCTAAAAAGGAAGTTAATAGTAGAAAAATGCCTGTATTAAGAAGGAAGAAAGAGTCTCAAATAAACAAAGTAACTCTGGGAATCCAGGAACTAGAAAAAGAGGAATAATCTGAGCCCAAAGTGACCAGAAGAAAGAAAATAATAAATATTTGAGCAGATATAAATGAAATAGAGAACAGAAAAACAATAGAAAATATTAACAAAACTAAGAATTGGTTCTTTGAAAAGATAAACAAAATTGATAAACTTCTAGGTGGACTAAGAAAAAAAGAGAAAATATCCAAATCAACAAAATTATAAATGAAAAAGAAGACATTAAAATGAGAATCACAGAAACTCAAAGGATCATAAAAGGCTACTATGAACAACTATACACCAATAAATTGGACAAACCAGGGAAACAATGATAAAATTTATAGAAACATACAACTTGCCAAGACTGGGTCAGGATAAAATAGAAAAATCTGAACATACCAATTATAAGTAAGAAGATTGAATCAGTAATCAAAAATTTACCAAAAAAAAAAGCATAGGATGAGATGGCTTCACTGACAAAGTTTACAAATTATTTAAATATTAATTAATACCAATCCTTCCAAACTCTTTTTAAAAATTGAAGAAAAGAAATACTTTCAACTCATTTTAAAAGGCCAGTATTACCCTGATACTCATACCAGACAGGACGCTATTAGAAAAAAAAGTTAAGACTATATCCCTCATGAATATAGATGTGAAAATTCTCAATAAAAATAACTACCAAACTATATTCAGCAGCACATTAGAAGGATCATTCACGATGGTCAAGTGGGATTTATCCCTAGGATCCAAGGATTTTGAACCTACACAAATCTGTCAACATGACACATCACATTAATGAAATGAAAGAAAATAATCATATGATCATCTCAATATATGCAGAAAAAGCATTTGACAAAATTCAACATCCATGCATGATAAATCTCTTGACAAATTTGGCATAGAAGGAACATATTTCAACATGATAAAGGTCATATGACAAGCCCATAGCTAACATTATAGTCAGTGGTGAAAGTTTCAAAGCTTTCTTCTACTATTGGGAGCAACACAAGACAAAGGCTCCCACTCTCACCACTCCAATTCAACAGAGTATTGGAAGTCCTAGCTAGAGCAGTCAAGCAAGAAAAAGAAATAAAAGGTATCAGAATTGGAAAGGGAGAAGCAAAAATTTCTCTATTTGCAGATGACCTGATGTTATATATAGAAAAAACTATACACTGTACCTAAAAATTGTTAGCTATAATCAATGAATTCAGTAAAGGCACAGAATACAAAATTAACATGCAAAAATAAGTAGCATTTCTATACACTAACAATGAATTTTTGAAAAAGAAATAAATCCCACTTACAATAGCATCAGAAACAATACAATACTCGGGAAAATTTAACTAAGGGGATGAAAAATCTCCAGTAAAACTTTAAGATGTTGATGAAAGAAATTGAAGAAGACACAAATAAATAGAAAGGTATCCCATGTTCATGGAATGGAAAGAATTAATACTAGTAAAATATTTATACTACTGAAAGCCATCTATAGATTTAATACAATCCCCAACCAGATTGGAATGGTACTTTTTATCATTTAGGAAAAAACACTCCTAAAATTTATATGAAGTCTGAAAAGACTTTAATTAACCAAGATATCCTGAGACAAAAGAACAAAGCAGGAGATCTCACACTTCCTGATTTCAAGCTACACTGTAACCCGATAGTCATTGAAACAGTATGAATTAATACTGTATTGGCATAAAAACAGACAAATAGACTAATGAAACAAGACCAATAGCCCAGAAACAAGCCCAAGCATGTACACTCAACTAATATGTGATGAGGTGGCCAAGAATACTCAGTGAAGGAAAAAGCGTCTCTCCAACAAATGGTGCTGAGATAACAGGATATTTACATGTTAGAAAATGAAATTGGACCCCTGTGTTACATTACTCACAACAATTAACTCAAAATGGATTGAAGAATTAAATATAAGACCCAAAAACATGGAACTCTTAGAAGAAAATATAGGAACAAAGCTCCTTGATTTTGGCCTTGCTAATGATAGTTTGGATATCACACCTAAATCACAAGCAACAAAATAAAAGTTAAACACCTAGGACTATATCAAGCTAAAAAGGTTCTGTACAGCAAAAGAAACCACCAAAAGAAGTCAAAAGACTACCTAGAGAATGGGAAAAGATATTTGCAAACTGTATATCTGAAAAGGTGTTCTCAATAGCAAAAAAAACAAATAACCTAATTAAAAATGGGCAAAAAACCCAAATAGACATTTCCAAAGGAGATATATAAAAGGCCAAAAGGTAGGGCACCTGTGTGGCTCAGTTGGTTAAGTGTCAACTCTTGATTTCAGTTCAGGTCACAATCATGATTGTGAGATTGAGCACCACACAGGGCTCCAAGATGAGCCTGCTTAGGATTCTCTATTCCTCTCTCTCTGCCCCTCCCCTTCTCTCTCTGTCTCTCTCAAAATAAATATACTTAAAAATAAAAGGGCAACAGGTACATGAAGATGTTCAACATCACTAGTCATTAGGAAAATGCAAACTGAAACAACAATGAGATATCACCTCACACCTGTTAGGTGCCACCTTCAAAAGAGAAATGATAAATGCTGATATGAATGTATGCAGTTGATGGGATTATAAATCGGCACCGCTGGTATGGAAAACATCATGGAGAATCTTCAAAAAATTAAAAATAGAGCTACCATATGATTCAGCAGGTCTACCTCTGGGACTATACCCAAAGGTAAAAAAAAAGAAAACTAACTCAGAAAGACATCTGTATCTCCACGTTTGTAGCAACGTTATTTACAAAGCCAAGACATGGAAGCAACTTAAGTGTCCCTTGATGGATGAATGTATTAAAAAGTTGTAGTATTTATATATACAGTACAATATTATTCAGCCATAAAAAATGAGGCAATCTCACCACTTGCAACAAATTGGATGGACCTCAAGGTGATTATGCTAAGTGAAATAAGTCAGATGGAGAGGGACAAATGCTGTATGATCTCACTTATATGTGAAATCTAAAACAAAGGCAAAAACAAACAACTCCTAGAAAAAGAGATCAGATTGTAGTTACCAAAAGTGGAGGGTGATAGTTGAGGGTATTGGAGGAATGGAGTCTAAAAGTACAAGTTTCCACTTATAAAAGAAATAAGTACTAGGGATAGAATGTACAACATGATGACTATAGCTAATGCTGTGGATGTACGGCAAAGTTAATAGAGTAAATCCTGAGAATTCTCATCAGAAGGATAATTTCTTCCCATCTTTTCTCCTTTCTTTTCTTTTTATTGTATCTATATGAGAAAATGGATGTTAGCTGAACCTGTTGTAATCATTTCACAAAATACATAAATCAAGCCATCGTGGTATTTGCCTTAAATGTACACAGGGGTTGCTTTTATAGCCAATTATTTCTCAGTGAACCTGGAGGAAGCAAATTTAAAAAAAAAAATCTTTACTGGAAAGCATGAACAAAGTTGTTGTGGTTCTTTAAGTAAGAAGAAATAGAAGAAACTACATGATTAGAGAATGGAGAGAAGGACTCAAAAATCTCTAGCATTTAGCTGATGCATAGGAGCACGTGTACCCCAATGTTCATAGCAGCAATGTCAACAATAGCCAAAACATGGAAAGAGCCTAAATGTCCATCACCTAACGAATGGATCAAGAAGGTGTGGTGTATATATACACGATGGAGTACTACATGGCAATGAGAGGGAATGACAAATGGCCATTTGTAGGAAAGTGGATGGACCTTGAGGGTGTCATGCTGAGCGAAGTAAGCCAGGCAGAGAAGGACAGAAACCATATGTTTGCACTCATAGGTCTAGCAGGAAAACAAGAGAGACCTAATGGAGAACCAGGGGGAGCGGAGGAGGGAGAGAGAGTTGGGGAGAGAGAGGGATGTAAAATTTGAGAGACTATTGAATGCTGAAAATGAAGTGAGAGTTGAAGGTGAAGGGGGAGGGGGGAAAAGAGGTGGTGGTGATGGTGGAGGGCACTTATGGGGAAGAGCACTGGATGTTGTATGGAAAACAATTTGACAATAAAATATTATGGAAAAAAAATCTCTAGCATTTAAAACCGAGGGAGTCAGATCATCAGAAAGCTTTAGGAAGACAAATGGTCAGTAGATAAGGGTTCAGGGCAAAATGCCAAAGGTGAAGGTGAATGTGTTGGTTCCATTCCAGCTAAAGACTTTGTCAAAGTCCGTGTCCAGATTATTATAGTGCACCAAGCCGTGACTCCTGGGGCCCACAGGGCTTACATTACATGATTGAGTGGGGACTGTCCCAGCCAACTCAACACCACACAGCTGAGCTCCCATCCTTTGCTGCCATGCAAAGATGCTGTCCCGGTGTTGCCAAGATGCTTGGATATTTTAAGGAACCATAGAAATCTAGATTCTAATATAAAATACCCTTTCGTAAACATGTACAGCTACTTTTTACAAATGTTCCCATGCCATGTGGTCAATGAAGACCTCTCTGTGGATGAAATCTACTCTCAGGTCTCTCATTTCTTCTGTCCTCCTCAGTAGACTGCCTCTGTGGTCTCCTCGATTTCCTCCCAACCCACGTCATCAGACTCAAAGTCTAAAAATCAATTCCCTTCTTTTGTCTCATTGCCCTGAACAAGAGTCCCCTCTTTGTCTTTATGGTGAATTTTAAGTGTTTGAGCCTTACACTCAAGACTCTCTGTATAGTTCTTCTAGCCTCATTCATGAAGTTTTCACCCTGCACTTGCCAATGGGAACCCGGGGTCCCAATTGGAAGTTATATGTATTTCCCCCCAAAATGAGATTTGTTCATTACTGTATTCTTGCTATAGTTCTTAGTGTATCCTCTTTTTCCTTCTTATTTCTTTATAATCCACTCCCTGCAGATCATCCAATCCTGTGAGACCTCACTCACACCCTTGGGCTCCCTTACCTGATCGTGCTACTTACACTTCAACTACTCTCTCGTGAAACTTCTGACGTAGCTCGTCTAAGTTCATATCTCATTCAATTTTTGGTGTTTTATGGCTGTCTCTCCCACTCAACCTGGATATTTTAACTAAGCAGTAAGCAAACCTCTTCTTCAAAAGCCAAATAGGAAATATTTTTCATTTTTTGAGCCACGTGATCTCTGTTGCAACTCCCCAGCTCTACTATTGTTGTCAGAAAGCAGCCATAGACAAGATGCATGTAAATAGGTGTGACCGTGTTCCCAAAAAGATTTATTTTAAAAAGCAGGTAGTCAGCTGTGTCCCGAGGTCCATGGTTCACCAACCCCTAATCTACATGGGCAAGGACTGTGTCTTAGTCTTATTGTTATATAATAGATACTTAACAAATGTTTGTTAGAGAGTGAATCCTTCAAAACTCAATTCAGGTTTACTTCTTTTATAATCCTTCTTTGCCATTCAAGGACACAGTAATACGTTTCACCTCAGAACCTCTGCAAGTACTTGTTATCCAGAAACTTCATGTGACTGTCACAATCATGGTGTGATAGTCACTTAATACTGCCATGATGAGTGAGGGCTAGTCTATATTATTTCTAGGATCCTTTGTTCTAAAAATCTGAGTCAATCCATCATCTTGTACTGCCACCTACTTGTGTATTTTTGTCTTTTATTTTCCTCACATGAATTATAAGCTTCTAGACAACAAGACCTTATCTAATTTCCCTTACGGTTGCTAAAATGCCTAATAAGGTGCTCTCGTCAGTGTTCATTCATTTGTTCATTCAACACATATTTTTAGATCAGGATGGTATGTAAGGCAGATGTAAAAACAAGCAGATTGGAAAGGGTTCTTGTTCCCAGAGACTGGTGCACTAATGAATCTATGACCAGAACTAAGATAAATGCTCTGAAACAAGGTGTGTGGTTTATAACACTTGTCCTAAAGAAATTGAACAAATCTAGGAGAGAGAGAGAAAGAAAAGCAGGGACAACTTCCCTGGGGAAGTAATGCTTACATCAGGACTTACTTATTCAGCCAATATTTAATCAGTGCCTATGACGTGTCAGGCATTATTCTAAGCACTTGGAATACAGAACTGATTTAGACAGACAGAGGTTCCTGCCTTCTTAGAGCTGACTTTCTAATGGGAGCTGAGGAATGAGTAGGTATAAGATAGAAGGGAAACAAGGTTTGAAAACCATTTTAGAAGGAATGACATGAACCAAGACTCTGGGTAGGAAGGAAAATGGCACATCCCAGGAATTGCTATGCAGGCAAATGTAACTCAGAAAGACCCAGAGGCAGGAAGGAGGTGAGGCCTCATGGGTAATACAACCATATCATTTATTCTGTAAGACAGAACACCACTGAGAAGAACAGAGGCACTCTTAATCATTACAACATCCAAAAACTGGTAGAGTTCCAGCCAACTAGGTGAAATGGATGTCATACTCACAGGTCACTTAAAGATTTTTACATGACCACAATATTTTTTTTAAATATCACTTGGTTTCTGTGGATAAGCAGTTTGAGGAGGAACTCTATCAATGTTGAGGAGGCAACTTGCTATGTCATTGCAGAAATCCAAGCAATAGGTGAGTGTGGCTGGAGCTAGGTAGTAAGTAGCAGTGAAAATGAAATCTATTTTTTTTTTTTTGGTTTTTAGGAGGCAACTTTAACAAGACTTTGTTGATACTCATTATTTGTTGTAGATGTGAATGGAGGAAGTGTTTGTGGTGAGGAGAATCTGAAAGGTTGTGCTAAAGTTTAAAAAGAGATTGAAGGGGTCGCCTGGGTGGCTCAGGCAGTCAAGCATCTGACTCAATTCCAGCTCAGGTCATGATCTCACAGTTTGTGAGATCAAGCCCCAAGTTGGGCTCCACATGGAGCATGGAGCCTGTTTGTGATTCTCTCTTTCCCTCCCTCTGCCCTTCTCCCCAACTCATGCATGTTCTCTCTCTCTCTCTCTCTCTCTCTCTCTCTCTCTCTAAGTACATAAACATTTTAAGAAAAAGAGAGAGAGGGATTCAGGCACTGAGACCTACTCTTGGCCTCAGCAGGAGGCCCCAGGGAGAGTTAGAAATGCTGATCTTGACAAATCTGAAGATTGCAAAGAGCAACACTACTTCCATTAGTGATTGTTAGTGAGAGGATCACTGAGGCCTTGATCCTGGACAAGGATGGATGGAGCTAAGCACTCTTCCACTGGACGGCAAGTACCCACGTATGCTTTCATCAAAATTGCAGACAGAGTTCATGTACCTTGAAGAAACTGGAGACCTTGGCAACTTTTGTGGCTCAAGACCAAGAATGAAGAGCAAGGATGTGGACGGTAGTTTAATATTGCAAGTTCAATATTGGGTGCTAGAATGCCAGAGTGCTGAGTAAAATGTAATAGGAAATGACAGCCAGACCAGCAAATAAGAGGGCAAGAGCCGTGCTATGTGGACATTGATGTTTCAGAGACATTTAGCTGGAGTACTCAACCAAAGCTATATTTGGAAGCTGAGTTTAATACATAATTCAGAAACCACCTTAACTCACTGCAGTTTTAAATGAGATGTTGAAGTGCTTGTCCATTAATAGTACGGAGTGACTCTTCATGAGTCATTTCTCCATCCAGTGTGGAGAGTTTTCTGTTTAGTTCTCTGAGAGCTTTCAGTCAATTTGATTGCATCTGACCAGGGAGGCCTCGGTAAAGATGTCACTTCCACCCTTTACCCTCAGGCACAGTCAGGGAGGAAAGCGAAAGAAACTTGAGTGACCAGGCTCTCAACTGAAGGTCAAGAATCCTTCACCCCTTGCTTCCAAGGCTTTGCACTACTTCGAACTAAGCCAATTATTTTATCATTACGTTACGTCGGAGTACCCATTTACAGAACTGTTTTATGTAAAATATCCACTTGTCTTTCCATGCAGAAACACTGAAGAAAAACTTATATTTAGAGAGAGAGAGAGAGAGATCAATATCCTGATCACGTCGCACATCTGGAAAAGTCTCCACTTTGTAACTCTCTAGAAATCAAAATGTGTCAATAGTTCCACCTGAGACCAGATATGAAATTCAGATTGAGGCTGCAAAATGGTGTACCTTGAGTATTCTCAAAATCAAAACTTCCAAGTACACAGCCATTTAGAAGATGTTAAAAACACATTTCCAGACTCAGGAAGATGTTCATGATAAATTATTAAATCAAATTAGATCATAAAAGAATGTTATCAGTATAATTAAATTCTTATTCTTCAAACAGGTATAGAGAAGGGTATGAAGAACATAGAGTAAATCGTAAGAGTTGTAATCTCTAGGTAATGAAACGTAACAATTTGTTTTCTCCTCTTTCGGATTACCAATATCATCTAAATTTCTTACAATCAAGCACTACTTGTGTTATATGGAAACATATATCTTATGATATGGCATTCAATATTCATAAATATGCATGGGAGCTTCACCATAATGCCTTCCAGTAGGTGAAACAGGACTAGAGCAAGGCCAGTGTAATGTAATGACTAAGAACATTGACTCCAAAATTGAGCTGCTTTGCATTGCCACCTTTGGTAATTTAATTAATCTCGCTGCGCCTCAGGTGTCCCTTGTATAGAACTGGGATCCTAAGACTTGCTAATTCTAGAGTCATTATACAAATACATGAAAAATGTGCATATAAATTCTTAGCGTATAGTAAGCTCTCAATAAATATTAGTTAATCTCACTAGTGCTTAAAGTTATATTCATCTTGAATAGGTGTCAGAAAGTTCTCCAGTGGAGTGTTACATTTTGTGGACAAACAGTGCTTTAAAGAAGGCGGGTTCTGATGAAGACTGATCCCAACACATTGGGAAAGCAGTGGTTTCTGTGACTCTTTAGCCAGGGGGACTGACGTCCTTTGCCCCTCACAGGCAATTATCTCTAAGCCTTCCTGGTACTTGTTAGTAGCTCTGGCTGCCCACAGACTCTCGATCTATTTAGAGCAGAAATTCCAGCGCTGAACCCAGAAAAACATACCTATTTCCATTCCTGAATCTTTAAGGTCACTCTGTACACTGGACTGAGGTCTCTATTTTTGGTCTGTCTGGATGATTTCAAGGACAGTATCTGACAAAAACAAAATCCTATTGACATGGTCATTTTGTTGGAACTGGGAGAGAGTTTTGGGTAAACGTATATTTGTAGAAACATAATTTCATGTCTTGAAGGGCTGTGTTCAATAAGAAATGTATTCACTGAAAATTTTCAAAGCACAATTATATAATTTTGCCCCTTAATGATCTGAACTGAAAAAGTGTGGGAGGTGCACCTGAGCTGAGATCCTTTGGCAAGTCTTGTCTTCGACCTCCGGTGAAATGTACAGCAGTGACTTTCCAACCTAACTACCAAGGGCTCCTGATTGCTGCGGACTTAATAACTGGGCAGTGATAGCCACCAAATACACAGTTAGATGGGAACATGACTGTATGCATGTTTTCGATGCCAAGGGCACCCGGGAACCTTTTTTTTTCCCCACGAAATTTTAAAACACAAACATGACTATGAATATGCAGGACTCAACCCATTCCATTCTGACTAAAGGGACTTTATTATGGTGAATTTTATGTGGATTTGGCGCAACCGAGGAAAAAAATGTCTACTTCTCGACAACGTAATATACTAGACCTGTTCTCTTTTTTGAGATGTCAAATATCTACTTTATTATACTGAGAAAGTGACAGTCAATTTAAATCAAAATTTATGGAGAACATTAGGAGCTGGAAGGACTTGGGCTAATCACTGTAATGTCCTCAACAAATGGTAAATGAAAGCATAAGGAAATTGAGTTAACACAAGTTAAAAGTTCACATACTCATGGAATTATATTAGAAGACCTACAACTTAATTAAATTATCTGAAACTGCTCATTTAGCATCTATTGTACTAGTGAACATTTATGCAATTTTACTGTTAGATATATCCCAAGTAATAAGTTTGGATTGGGTCATATGGGGAGAACCCTAATGAGGCAGAACAGGGGAAAGTTTAATCCATCATGAAACATCATTCTGAATCTTTATATTGAATATTATTGGACAGATTTTCCTAGTTAGCCGGTTACTCTCTTATATCTATCATTCTGACATTTTGAATAGTTGAAAAATCAAACAGGAATTTTGTACATGAAAAAAATAATATGATGGAGAAGAAATGTGTTATTGATCTCCTAGTCTTTTTTTAAGTCCTGAATTTGCTTTATTAACTATACAAGTTCAAGAAATAGTGAATATGTACAATTTAAAAATCAAAGACATAGTTAACAGATTTTACACCAATGATAATTTTGTGAGATGTCAAAGACGTATATGTACATTTAAATAACATAAGTAATATTTGATTCTCAACTTTGAAGTCATTTAAGGCTAGTAAATTCTCCTGTTGTTTTTAGAAATACATTCGAGCACCGTTGACGTAACATTATACTCGTTTCACGTGTACAACATAGGGACTGAACAACTCTACATGTTTTGCTGTGCTCACCCCAAGTGCAGCTACCATCTGTCACTAAACAATGCTGTTACAATCCTTAAATCCAAGGTACTATGCTGGAGAATAGTGTCTGTCGAAGTACTTTGAATACACAGTGCAGGATATTCAATAATTGAACAGAGGGAGCATTGCTTTCTTGGATGGCTACAACCTAACTTTGTTGAGAAGGCTAGAAAGGCTTCATGACTGAGGTTTACCACAAATTACACGTGTTTGGCTTCTTCTGAGGATACTTGCTGTCTGCCCGGAGTAGATCTGCACTCCCTGACACAGAATGCAAAAGCAGCTGGGAAGCTTGTGTGCAATGGAAGAAACGTGACCTTTAATTCAATCTTTCATAAACTACTTAGATGTGGAACTGTAAGAATTTACGGAGTCATAAAACCTTCGGGAAAAATCTGCCTTATTTTCTTTTCTGATGCAACTCTAGGTAAAGAATAAATTAATGGCCATAATACTTGGTAACTTATACATGCACATGCTAAGAAATGAATAAGAAAAAATAGGATCTCCTGCAGACTTGTTTCTAGCTGCTTGCTGGGAGAAAAAAATAAGCTGCCTCCTCTCCACTGCATTTAGAGAATTAATTCTTATATGAAATGAAAGGTCCCGTCCAATCCTATTTCACGGTAGCTTTGAGGGCTTGACTGTACCAAAGCAAAGGCCATTATTTGATCACTCACTGTTGACATCACTTTACACCAGAAGGTGGCAATTGTTTTAATAATCACACTAACAAATCTGTTTTGCCTTCGGATTAGATTCTGAGCGATAGTGTTCATTTGGTTCTTGTCAAGAAGATGCCTTTTAAAAGTACTGTTCAGTCACAGATTTATTTTTTAAGATCATTTTCCCGCTCCTATAATCTGGCTAACACATTATGCCTCTTTTAGGATAATGAGAGTTGCATGATTTCTGTACTTCTCCTTATTAAAGCTGGCTGCTTCACCTATAACAATTTTTAAAATGCTACTTAAGGTGACCACCCTCGCGATGTGCTATCGTGATGAAGTCTAAGTATACAGAGGGTCATTAATAACACGAAGAACGCACCTGATTTCTCCCAAAGAAGTCTGATGAGCAATTTCTTCAGCTGAGCACAGTATCTGAGAAGTGTAGTGTCCTAGTAAGATTCATGTAAAAACACAATGAAAACTCGTTCACAAATAAATCACACGGCGCTTGTGTCTAACTTACCTCTCAAGGTGGCAAAATCCCATAAACTCCTCAATTAAAACTGTGTGGAAGATAAAAGCCTTCTGGAAACCCAGAAGTTCACACAAAGCCCGTCAGCCTCCTTTGACACAAGGAAGCACCCGGGACACAATACCAGCGCCCCGGAGGTTACCTCCTGAGACATTTTCCTGAAACCTATCATCTGGACAGCGCTCTCCAAAACGAGGGAGGAAGAGGATGGGCTAGAGAACCTTGGCTCTGGGAAACCACAGCGTTGTTTCCAGACGGTCTTTTTCCCCAGCTTAGGTGACCTACATGACAAAAGGAGAAGGCGGGGCGGGGGGGGGGGGGGAGCACTTCTTTTTTGTAAAACCCGAGACGTTTGTCATCCACAAGAAATGCCTGCCTCTCAGCAGGATGGAGTTTGTAAAAATTTTCTCAGTGCCTTTCTCTAATTGGGCTTCCTCGACTTTTCACACCCCCTTTCCCCCACAAGCCCACAGAAAGTCAAAGTTCTCCCACACCTAGTCACCAGGGGCAGGTCCATAAATCACACGGAACTGCGAAGAGTTTTTTTTTCACATTATGCAATTAACGCCTGTGATGTAGGAAAACATTTTATAATATATAACATATTAAAGCAATAGGAAATAGCATGTCAGATTGCTCATTAGTAAATTCTAATAACGGCTAACATAAAAATGTAACTATCTATTAATATTTTTTCCTCAATTCACATTTAAAAGAAAAATATTGCAATGTCTTTTAGTATCCGAGCAGTAACCGTGCAGGAATTTATTACCCCAAAATGATCTGGCATGCCTAAACTAGCGTGAGCAATATGAAAATTTAAAGATAGCTGAATGCCCATTCTTTAATTTTACTAAAATAATGAAAAACATATATTATTTGAGCTTACAAAACATGTAAATACTAATTCAAATGAAGCATCTATTTTGCACATATATATTGCATTTTTCCACTTAGTATTAAAACCCATTTCTCTTTTTAGGCTTTGCTTGCTTTTATCCCCTAAAAAGTAAAAAGAAATATGAATCCTGAAAATCATCTGCCAACCCTTTCTAACCTCTGTCATATTTAATGAACTTTGCTCTTGAACTTTAAGGAACTACTTGAATTGAAATGTGTAGTCTTGTGATTTCTAAATAGTTGTTCTTCCTTTGAAATGGGTTGGCATTAAAATGTATGGTGACTGAGGGGCCCCTGGCTGGCTCAATCAGTAGAACACATGACTCTTGATCATGAGTTCAAGCCCCATGTTGGGCGGGGTGCCTACATAAAAAAATAAACAAATAAATAAATGCCAGAAAAAGAAACAAAAAGAAAAAAGAAAAGTTAAATTGATGGGGGAGGGGTGTTTATTTTGGGGGAAACAGGTAGATGTAAATATTGGACTATTAAAATAAGACTACAGAGTCACCTGGGTGGCTCAGTCGGTTAAGCATCAGACTACAGCTCAGGTCATGATCTCGCAGTTCCTGAGTTCGAGTCCCACGTCAGGTTCTGTGCTGATAGCTCAGAGCCTGGAGCCTGCTTCAGATTCTGTGTCTTCCTCTCTCTCTGACCCTCCCCAACTCATGTTCTGTCTCTCTCTGTCCCCAAAATAAATAAACTATATAAAAAAATTTTTTTTAATGAGACTTAGAGTAAAAATTGTCTTTTGACTCCCAACTACTGGCCTGACCCTTGCTCAGACCTCCCAGAGCAGCCTGCTCTGGAGTCACATATAGACTACGACACACCCATACAGGACATTTCCCAGCAGGCGCACGCGCGCCCACACACACACACACACACACACACACACACACACACACACCCCTCCCTCAGGGCCCCACCCTGCAGGATGCTAGGGAAGACACCCTTACCCAAGGATTAACATTCACAAATTCTAAAAACCTCTTCATATTGAGAAGAAAGGTAAAAGGGAAGAGAAAAATCTGCTACCTTCCATGTCCTTTCTCCCTGAGGCTTGTGTCTCCTTGCGTCATGCGTGGGCCCTTTAATACTGCATGAGGCCAGAACACAGCAGTTCTGGCTAGGGAAGAAAAGTGGAGAGATCTGAAATAGATTCATTAGTTGTCTTTCAAATTCATTTTATGGGCTTTTTATAGGACAGTGTTTTCTCTTAGTTTTAGTTTGGTTTCGGTTCTTTTTTTTTTCTTCCTTTATTACTGACATCAACTAGGTTTGAGTTTGCTGTTGAGTCAGGAAGATTGAATGGTAGATCACAGGGAAGGTACAGCAGGAAACGCATAAGAATTAGGTTATAGTTGCAAAACCTTCTTACTCTTCTGTTTTGCTTTGGGCTTGGGCAGTCTTGGAGATAAAATGGGTCTGTAAATCACACACTATGACTCTGGGGAATTTAAAAAAACATCTTCTGAATATGAAGAAGAAGCTCTGTGATCTAAAAGGAAAAATTTTTCGGTAACACCCATCAACTGTTGATGATAGTTGATCATCTGGTCAATTGATCACGGACTCCTGATGAACTATGAGATAGTTCCATTCAGCCTAGCATTGAATAGACATGTCAGTAGATTTGCTGAATAAAAAAATGTACTAGAAATTCTTCATGTATGTTTTTTGGCTATTTCCAAATGATTGCTCTTTATCAAACCAAATGCTATGTGAGAAACAAAATCTGACTCTATCTGCTAAATAATCCTTAGTGTTTTATTATTTTACCTTTTCTCCAATTTGTTGCATCAGTGAAAAGAAAGAGAACATTAGACTGGAGTCTTTAATGAGAAACTCAAAGTCGCTCTTGACAGACTGTTAAGTTTCCAAGTAACTGCTAAAAACAGCCAGCTGGGGGGTGCACCTGGGTGGCTCAGCAGGTTAAGCTTCTGACTTTGGCTCAGGTCATGATCTCACGGTTCGTGGGTTCAGGCCCTGCATCAGGCTCTGTGCTTACAGCTAGCTCAGAGCCTGGAGACTGTTTCGGATTCTGTGTCTCCCTCTCTCTCTGACCCTACCCTGCTCACGCTGCCTCTCTCTGTCTCTCAAAAATAAATTTAAAACATTTAAAAAATTTTACAAAAAAAGTTACCAACTTGGCCAATTACTCACTGAGTATCTTTGAACAAGTCATATAACAACCTCTGTGGGCCTTGGTTCTTTACTTCGAAGGTAATTCAAACATGGTAAGTGAGTATTTTGAATTCTACCAAAATGTGTTTGGTCCAAGGAAGAAATACAACACAGCTTTTTCTTTAGCCTGTGTTTCACAAAGAAATTCAGGACAGACATTGCTAACCCGTCACAGACATAATCACGAATCCTCTCAGAGAACTACCCAAACACGTTCTGAATTTCGTCATGTCCGTGGGCTGTGGGTGCTTGTGGGCCACAGGATTATAGCCCCCATGATTAAATTCAAAGAACACAAATGAAAATGTACTGATATTTTTTAGAGCTGATTTTATGCTGATTTACAAAATAAGTCCTATAAGCTAAGTCTGTTTTCATTTAAGGTTACCATGGGCCAATAAATGGGGAAATTGTTTAAAATTAAAAGAATACACTTTTGGGGAAAATACACCAAACGATGACTGTCACCTACTCATTAAATGTAAGGGAAATTCCTCTTCATTGGATAAAAATGAAGGCACAGGATGCAATAGGAGACCAGTTGGTGCTGGATGTTACGGCATATGTGGTAAGGGAGCCTCTGAACTATTTTTCTTGTATTAAGCTTTTAGGCTATGTTGCACCAACATGCACTGGTTGGAGAAAAGCTTTAATATTAATGAAGGATGGAAGACAGAGATTTAGTGACACTCACTTCCCAACCCCCACCTTACTTCCTTTCATGCTAAACCCATTAGTATAGATGGATGGACATTAATAAACAAGAAAGACAAAATGGCTCTCCATTCAGGGACAGTCTTACCTGACCTTTGGTACGCTTTGCCCAAACATGGCCACAAGATGTTTGACCTATTCAATGACATTTATTGATGGGCTGATAGATTCTATGGACTCTAAGCCAATTTTTCCCTCGGTACCTCACACTTCTTATACTTAAAAACGTATTAAACAGTTAAATTCTCTGACAAGAAACACTTCAAAAATAAATTGAGGAGAGAGTCTGTCGTTCATCTCTGTAACCGTCAGGAGCTTAGATACAGTTTTGCACAGTAAGTCCTCTATATATGCTCACCGAATGGAACCCAATTGAATTGCATTGTCAGCTTCTGAACCGTTTCACATGATCTTATTATCTCCTTTCTATCCCCTTGTAGTTATAGACACGTACCTGAAGATATGTATATATATATACGCATTTCTAAAAATCACTTTACGCCAGCAAATCTGGTCAAAAAATATAGTGAATGTTTCTGTAATGGGTAGATGTTGAATACGTTAAACCTTATGTTTACAAATGACTTTTGTTATGAATAGGAAAGGAATCATAGGGTTTTCTGGATCAAATTTAAGCTGAAACTTGGATCTCATAGTTGGAAAGGAACTTATCGATCATCTGCTTTATGGCTTTCAAAGGGTATTGCTTGTCACCTAGAGATCCTTCAAGTACCTCAAGGACCACGAAGAGGCCTGAAGGCAGATAAAGGGGCACAGGCAGTGCTTTAGACGTTCAGGCTCTCTCCATCCCTTCAAAAGAGAAAGTTCACTTCTTCAGTGTGTTTGATATAGTAATACATTGGGCTTTTCTGTCAGAGTGCATTTGAACAACAGTATTCACTGTTTTAAAACTATTTAAAGCCACCAATCTTTGATATAAAGGGGAAGAAGAGAGTGAGGTGAGTCAGAGGGAGACAGAGAGAGACAGAGAGAGCGAATACATTTTGCAAATAAGTAAGCTTAGGCACAGAGACGTTAGATAGCTTTATCAAGGTTGCATCACATAACTATGGAGTACATGAGTCATGTCCAGAAATCAAGTCCCTAGACTCCTGGTCCAGTGACAGTTGACTTAGGTAACAAAGCAAACAAACAAACAAATAAAAAGTTAGAGAGAAACATTCAGAGATTAGCCTGGGTTACCCCAACATGAATCTTTACAGCTACAACTACAGGAACTGAAAAGGAACTAAAAATCAGCTAACAGTCAACGAAGACACTAACAGTGACCTACATTCCTATCCAGTCGCAATACTTCGCAGGAGGCTAATGCCTTTTGAGACTTTCTTGTCTCAGACTGCAAAATACCACATTTTTTCTGCCTCTCAACAATATGGCTACTAAAAAATATCTATAATTATTTGGTTACTTCAGGATGGTAGGATCTTGGATTTTACTTGATTCCATAATGTCCAAAAATAAAATCATAAATTTTGCTTAATTTATAACTGTACCCTTAGATTTGATATTACTTGTATAGGAGGCTTTATTTTCATAAATCAGAATTACATGTATTTATCTTGTGGTACACTAATTATTAAGTTTTTAGCTAAAGCTACCAAATATAAACCATTACTATGTAGTATTAGCTATAAGCATCTTTGAGGAAGAAAAACATAGTTTATCCCTTCATAGTAAAATTTCATGTTTTTACTATGCTATTGTTTTTATAAAAGCATTCTGACTCCATCTATCTGCTCCTGGGCTACAACAACAAATTTTCATTATTAACCAACTGAAGTCTTATTAGAGTTTAAGATTTTCTGTATGTGAAGAATTATTTACTTGATTAATTTCATGCTTATAAACTCTCAGTAACAACAAACTTTAAATTCTTGACATAATATCTAAAGTTAATTCACCTGTACCTAATAATTGCTCCAGGGGACTGGTCTCTTTACTTCAAAGGCAGTAAAAGAAAAATACTTTTAAATAAAGCACTACCCCATTCCCTGGGAATCTGTACGGGTGTGCTTTTGCAGCGGGCAGCAGAAGCAGTAATGTTTAGCGACAGACCACCCCATAGTGGGACCCACTTCCCAGCCTGCTCTTTGTCAGACCAACAGCGGCTCCATCCGTCAAGTAGTGACCAGGGACAAAATGCATTTTTTTAAATCAATTAGCAGCCCCTCCAACTGAATAAAGATCCCTGGGTATGCTTTTCACCAACGAAACAAGAGCTAGGAGGGAATAAAGCTGAGGGGATCATAAATTCTTGGAAGTACAATCCTAAACCTGAGAAAGCCAGGCAGGGGTTGGCAGGTCCTAGCATGCCCTTGGCAGGAGTCCAGTGAGTCCGATAACTCCAAGAACTCACCCCTGGCAGATAAGATATAGATCTAGACATAGACAGATATATAGTTATAGATATAAACATATATACACACATATATACACATTTATGTATATATATATAAATGTTATATTTATTTATATCTTTATATATACATACATATACACACATATACACCCACACATACAAACAGTATATACACATATGTGTGTGTGTGTATATACATATGCATTGTGTGTGTGTGTTAATTAATTCTTATTAGCTGACTTTACTAAAAACCTTCATTACAAGGAATCCACTGTTCTGCAGTCTCTGTTCCACATTCAGTGACAGAAATGCAGTCATGTGCTGTTCCAAGATGAACATATACAATATTTCCTTCCATAAAATTATTACCTTCCATAAAATCGTTCATAATTTTAGTAGTAAACTTTCTGTCTTCATATATATATATATATATATAAGACTTTTCCTTTTGGGTTTTTATCTTTTAATCTTTTTGTCCTACTTCTAAAATAGCATTGTTATCCTAAATCTAAGTGCCTTCGCATAATGGTTGGAGTATATTAAGATGCGTTAACAGTACTCAGTAATAAAATTATAAGTTCCCCTTGTAATAACAAGTTTAGTATGCAGATACATGTATAAAAATGCTCTCAACTAAGCGCACATGGGTTGCCCAAGTTTCCAAGTGGGGAAAAGAGAAGCACATAACCCCCACTCGGTAAAAGCAAAGGCAGGAGTCTGCGCCCACCCTTCCAGCCAGCGTGGCACTATGGACGGACCAGTTTGAGAAAAGCCACTGAAACAGCAGCGCATCTTGCAAAACCAGTTCAAATGACCAGTCAGGAGTACAGAAACCCAGAAACCCGTACTGGGTATTAAGAACTGAAGAAGGGTCAGACTAGGAAGGATGAAAAGCAAAAAAGGGGAGGCTGAGATAACACAACTAATGACAGTCAGTAGAAACAACTATAGCCCCCCCCCAGCCCCGCTGAGGTTGCCCAGGTAACTACCTGCACAAAGAAGTTTGCAGCCCTAAGCTGGGGGACTGAAGGAGAGAGGTGACATTTCTGCTGCCCAGGAGCTAAAAGGAGGGGCCCTGCACCCATGGTGTGCAAACCCCTGAGGGAAACAAGTGTGAGTGGTGGTTTGACCTGCATACAGCAAATGGCCGTGGATGTTACCCTCTGAGGAGCTCAGCATAGCGATGCAGATGGGGCCAGAGGAAGCTGGGGTCTGGAGCCTTCGCTTGCCTCTTCTACTAGGTTAGTGCCAACAGGATCTGGGATCACAAGGCTAGGTTTTTTCCCCTTCCTCCCACCTTCCAGTTGTCTGCCATTTGCACCACCTTACAGGAAGCCAAGCACAAGGGAGTGTGGGAAATGTAGTTTGTAGAGTGCCAGGGCTGGCACCGCAAAGCAACATGTAAAAGGCATTTGAGGCCTGGAGACGGTAGGTAAATACCCAGAAGGCAGTTGTGCCTGAAATAACTTGCCCAGACTTGATTTTGTTCTTTGAAAGACAGCTCCTAGCAGGTTTAGAGTTCCACATCATTCATTTGGCCTGGCGGTTGGTGAGTTCAATAGATGACTGCATTTTTGAGGAGGCACAAAATACCAAGAATGAACCGGCATCTGTGCATTGTGGGAGTTTTTCTGCCTGCTGGGGTTTTAAGGCAAGTACTATTCCAACTCCCATGGTTAGAAATACAATCGTCAGTCAGTACAAAATATTTATTAATATAATTCACTACAACTCAAGGTGAAAGTGGAAACCCTCTGGTCTGCATAAAGGCTCTTTAAGTATGTAGGGCACTCTGAGGTTTAACTGATGACAGGCAAAATTCAAAGCATATAAAGTATGTTGAGATAATTCAAGCCTACCTTAAAATCCCCACCCCTTGTCCAACTGGGGACTCAGAAGCTGGATCTCCGCCAAACGTCCCAATTTCAAAATCATCTTTCATCTCCCCCTCACCTTCAACTCTCAATGCCACTGTTTGGATAGAAAGCCAAGCTCTCTGAGAACCATTCACTCCTCTTTAGACGTTAACTCATTACTCTCCCGTAACCATTTCAAAGATATTTGTATCTCAGAGCATGCTAGGTAACTCCAAATCCATCCTTTATTGTCAGACGTATAGAAAGGCGGGGACCCTAGGGAGCCATGGAGTGTTACTCCATGGCAAGTGAGGAGGTGCTCCTCAGTTACAGAGTTTGGAAGTTGATTGAAAGTCCTGAGAGAAGCATGGCAGCAGCATTGTGTTTCAGTCTCCCTAAATGCACACGTGAAAGCCGGCAGAACAACAAGGCAGCAAAACCAAAAATCCCTGGACAGCGTTTACCGCAAAGCTCACTGGTAAGTCCTCCCCCTGCACGCCACAATACACGCAGGTGAAGACAAGCCCCCAAGAGCCAGAGAACTTCAGGGTCGTCATAACATCTACACAGGAGGCTGCAGAGTGTGCTGACAGCGTGGCCCCGGGTACATGAGTACCCATCATAGCCAGTGTACCAACTGTATTCACGGGAAAACATGGTGGACCAATTTGAGAAGTGCAGCTAAAACCGAGTTCTGCCCAGTCTAGTACCAGGTGACTGCGCGGGGTTCACACAGCCGGGAGGGGGTTGGACAGTCTGGGCGTGAGGAAAGCACACCCGTGACCCACTGGGGCACTCTTCTTCCAGGACATAGCCTCTCCAGGGCCGCGTCACCCATCAGGCACAGGAGCCGCCGTGTGTGGGGCCCACTGCCCTTTACCAGTGGAGTGTTTGAATTTCTTGAAAAACAGAAGGAAAAAAATGCACTTTTAAGTCAAAGAATGTGTTTTATTATATTTATCTTAATGTCAATGCAGCTGTTAAAATACAGTTTTGGACATTTTTGGTGAAGGAAGAGAGCCACGAAGGCCTAGGGCTCACAGAAGTCATAATGCAGCCCCGGGCCCCCTTCAGCATAGAAACAGCTGGGATCCATGGTGAGCAGGAGGGGGTCAGTAGAAGTGAAGTCTAGAAAAGTCCAGACCAAAGATGGTCAGGCCACCTATGAAAGCCAGCCACCATACTCTTACAGAAAAGCAACAGAAGAGGGAGCTCTGTGAAATTAGAAAAGCTGCCTCGAACACAGCCTCATTTTTCAAGTTCAAGAAACTAATTTCCAACAGAAATACATGACGGAAACGTATCAAGGTTCAAGCCCCTAGAATGTTATGGTGACAGAAGACAATCAGCAGCAGAGTATCAGCCCAACGGGGAGGGCGTGCTGGGAAGTTGTGTCCTCGAGAAAGATCAAAAGTCACCTGCCACACAAGCCAAGAGACGTGAAGACAGTGATGCGGGATGAGCAAGTGGACCCCGAAAACCAGGACTGGAAAATCTCCGAAATGAGGTGACAGACGTCAGGAAAGAATTCTCAATGAAAGTAAAAGTCATACTGGAAATAAAGGTTTAACCAGAAGGAACACGAGAGCTTATCCACACTAGAGACTATGTTTCAGGATAAACAGAACGTGAACAAGGGGCATTTTTACACGTCGAACAAAAAGAAATTTTAAAAATAGACAAAAGGGATTCAAGAGGAAATGATCAATATTGAAGAAAAGGAAATCAAACCCCTGGCTAATAAGAAGTTTCTGAAAAAGCACACAAGAAAATCAAATAAATACTAAACACTGACTCAAGAAAAGTTCCCTGAAATGACAATATAGAACTGCGTATTGTATGTTGTGGTTCTGAGAATCTGGAGTGACCAACATCATGATGTAGTTTAGTAAAATTGCTGAACTGTAAATAAAAGAACAGAGTCCTTTGGGCATCCTGGGGGGGGGGGGGGGAATCATGACTTATAAGGAAAAGAGAATTAGATTATCATCAGACTTTCAACAGCACTGCTTTATGCCAGAAGAAAATAGAGTACAATATTTAAAATATTCAAGGAAAGAAAGTGTGACCCAAGGATTTGATGTCTAGCAAAACTGCCTTTCAAGTATAAAGGGCACAGTTAAACTGTTTATCAACATGCAGGAACTCAAGGAATATTGTTCCCACGAGCCCTTCCTGAAGAATCAAGTGGAGAGAATGAGCTTATGCCTGGAGAGACATTAACTTAAGGGCTGGTGGTAAGCATTAAATATATATTTACCTGGAAAAGTAAGAGGAAATGAGGGTTAAAAGGCAGAGCGTGCATTGTGTAATGGGTATGAGCTCTGACAGTGTAGACATGACTATTAAAAAGTTGGAGGAGATTGGAGAGAGCATATACAAAAGTCTTTTTTTTTTAATTTTCAGTAATACCATCAGAAGTGATATTTGTGTTGTTATTTTGAGACTGTTGTGTATGTGATGAGCAAAAACAGATGCGTAACTATGGGATTTTCTAATTTTATCATTTCCTCTGTCCTTAAGAATTAAAATCCAAGGTATTAAAAAAGAGCAAGAAGGTATAATAGACAGGCAACTACAAAGAAAGGAAGATATACTGATGTAATAAAGGAGTACAAGCTCTGAAATCTCAAGTTTTAATGAAAGTAGAGACAGGAATTCATAAAATATTTAATCTTGAAATGTACATATGTATTTCCTAGTTTTGTGCACTAGAAAGGACTAGAAACACTGGCCAACCTAATAGCAATGAGCATCTTGTGGCTTTGAATATCTTTTCTCACTAGAAGAAACTAGGATTTCTGGGACAACTGGCTAATCCATGTCTGGAGGAAGAAATGTACAAGATGAACCTGGAACTTCTTCTATTATAACAGAAGGTGGTGAAGAAGCTATCTAAGACTACTAAGGTCTTGTCAAAAGGATTCAAGGGCCAGCAAAGAGGCCTCACCAGCCAAAGAGTGGACACATTGAACTTCAATAGTGATCATTGTTGCAATAGGTTTAAACTCCTACAATTTGTTTAAATTTATGAATTTGTGATACTTAAAAAAAGTTGGTTATCCTCAGAAGATAAGGAATGAACGAACTTATTATCTTGAAAATAATAAATGAGAGAACCATTGAGTAGCTATATAGTAGATGAAGGGAAGTATCTATTTATCTAAGTATTCCAACTAATAAATGAAAATAAAATAATAGACTATCACTATTTTTGCAACCTCCATGAGTGGATGAGTATACCTAGGCAATTTGTATCCTTGGCTGCTGAGATCACAAAAAGCGAGAGAACTAGACATTGTGTGCCTCATATAGTCTTGCCAAAATTCATTATGGAAATGATGACTAAAGTATGAGGAACACTAGCGTATATAGAGACACCTTTAGTCTTGCCAGAGGGATCGAACCTGGGTCTGATCCAGACTCTGCTTTCAACTGCCAATTTGCAGGAAATTCAAGACACCAGAGGAACAAGTTGCACTGCACCAAGAGTATCAAATCAACAAAATACAGACAATGGGAAACCCTATAGGTTAAACAGCCCATGTTCCTCAATAAAGTTTAAGAAAAAGAAATGGAGCTAGGAGAAACCAATAGATTAAAAGAGACTTAAAAGACACATCATTTTTTTAATGGGCAAGACTAAGCTATAATTTCTAGGAATACACACGAGGAAGAAAAAACTATGAAAAGAAAGCTCCAGGAAGAGACCACTGTAAAAGTCAGGATACCTGTCACTTACAACAGAAGACAATGTGCTAAGGTTGGAACAGGTCACAGGAAGGACCTTCTATGTAGCTGACAGTGTTCTCTTTCTTGACTTGGGTGGTGGCTATCTTATAAGAGTCATGCATATAATTTCTATGATTTCTGTGTCTCTGGCTTTACAATGAAAAGAGTTTGAAACTTATAAAACCCTTAGAGCAACTTTCTACTTTGCCAAGACTTCTCTTGCTAACACAATTTTGTTTATGTCAGTGTCAACAACTCTACCCTCCTGTGTCTCCCTATGCTCCATCCTCTGAAGTGTTGTTTCTCTCTTCCTCATTATGTTAGATGATCAGGGAATATTAGTCATGCATACAGCCACAGTATGATGGCTGGAATACTTGCCTGCCCACACACCCCTTCAGTGTCTGGAACATTCCTGCAGTAACCTGGATCGTTTTGTGTACAGGTCACTTTGTTTTGTTACATGGGTCTCTGCTGCCCATGGATGTAGATTAGTTTAACATGTTCTTATCAAGTTCTTAATGCCATGCAGTAGAGCAGTACATAGACCAAGGCTCTTCTCTCCTGGGCCTACAGGACGTAAGTTCATAGGTTGTACCCTCTGTGGGTCACCCCAGCCATCACAGCTAATGTTTCCCAGGTGCCTCTTCTGTGCCACATGCTCACCTAAGCACTTTAACGCATTGTATCTTGTTTGATTGTGACGCCAACCCATGGAATTAGTGTTAACGTTATCTTCATTGTACCTAAGAAAAAAAATGAAGCCTAGAAAATGTAAATAACTTGCTTTAGTTTGTATAGTTCAACAAGTGCTAGAATCTGGAATTAAAACTCAAGGAATTCAACATTAGAGCCCAAGACCCTAAACATGATCGCTAGTTAAGCCAATAAATATCTTCTCTGTCTGAAAATATGAATGTTAATTAGAAAAAGATATAGAACAAGAATAGATAAACGATGGCCCTCAGGCCATATCCAGCCACACCATCAGTGTTTATATGGGCCACAAGCTAAGTGCCAGAGTCCAGCTCCTGCAGGTCCAGAGGTCCCCTGAAGGATGACGGTGGAGGCCAAAGAGAGAGTGGGAGAGCCTTGCGTTTTCATTCTTATCCCCAGACAAGCACCCCTGCTCATCTGGCAGGCGTCTCCCCTTGTCTGATTCTCAAGGTTTATTTATGGTAAAAGGTACAAGGACAAGAAAGGGCAGTAAATGATTTCTCATAGATAAGTTTTACAATTTTAGCCACAGGCACTCATGGTGTCATAGGTATTTTTACAAAACCTCAGATCTAGCCTCAAGGAAGCATCCTTTAACCAAGAGGCAAGCAGCATTGTTTATAAAGGTCAGTTTTTTATGAGTAAGGGTCATTAGGCTGTTTATAACTCTAAGAGAAAGTTCCCAGAAAACAAGTTCTTAGGAGATATGCTTGCTCTCACAGTCCCAAAGATGATTGATGCATTTTATCACAGTAGTGACTGTCACAAAGGCATTCAGGCCCAGAAGGTATTCAGTTATCCATATTGCTTAGGGGGAAATTATGTGTTGCATTAGGGTGTATCTAGTTTACTTACTTATCTTTTCCCTGACCAGGTGCAGTCACGTCTCAGGGACAGGGCAAGGGGACAGGCAGCTCCTGACATTAGTCAGCAAAGTATTTTGAGGTTTGGTGCTCAAGCAGAAATGAAAGTTTTAAGAGGGTAGATTTTGGGAGCTATCTGGGGGCAAGAGACCGTGCAAACTTGCCATACCCTCACCAGGAATTTTCACTCTACCGGTGAGTTCAAATAGCTCCCAACAGCTAAGAATGGTTTTTATATGTTTAAATGATTTAAAAATATGTACAAAAGATAGGGGCGCCTGGGTGGTTTAGTTGGTTAAGCATCAGACTTTTGCTCAGGTCATGATTTTACCATTTGTGAGTTCAACTCCTCGCCTTGGGCTCTCTGCTTTCACCTACTGTTCCAGATTCTCTGTCTCCCTCGCTCTCTGCCTCTCCCCCACTCACACCCTCTCTCTTTCTCTCAAAAATAAATAAACATTTAAAACATATATATGCATATACATATATGAAGGTAATATTTTGTGCTGTGTGAAACATATGAAATTGAAATTTCAGTGTTTATAAATAAAGTTTTATTGAACACAGCCACACCCATCCATTTACAAGTAATTTGTGGCTGCTTTTGTGCCACAGTGGCAGAGTCAAATAGTCACAACAGAGACAATGTGGCCCACAAAGCTTAAAATATACACCTTTTAGAGAAAATTTTATTGATCTTGGGCTAAAGAATAGATGGGTGAATTTAAAGAAAAAGGAGAGAGGTGCCTGGGTGGCTCAGTCGGTTAAGTGTCCAACTTCCACTCAGGTCATGATCTCATGGTTCATGAGTTTGAGCCTCACATTCGGGCTCTGTGCTGACAGCTCAGAGCCTGGAGCCTGTTTCAGATTCTGTGTCTCCTTCTCTCTGCCCCTCCCCTGCTCATGCTCTGTCTCTCTTTGTCTCAAAAATAAATAAACATTTAAAAAAAATGGAAAAGGGAAAAGGGGAAAAGGACTATAATCCAGAAGCTCTAAGGCAGTATAAACCTTGAGCAAACAGAAGACCTGAATTAAAAGACGGAGCTGAGGGAGGGGGACCTGGGAGGAGCAGGGACAATGGGAGAGAAAGCAAGAAGAGGTGAGTTAGCCTAATTTTAGAGAAGCACACAACATGTTTACCCCTTCTCCCATGAGACTTTTTCTAGAGTGGTTCCACAGTGGTGAACTATAGCAGACAGTGTCCTGTCTTATTTCTGTATTTCTATGTAATTAACTCCAACTCAACTGGGGCTAAGTTAAGAACAACTGTTTCTGGTAACCTGAAAAAACCTAACACATAGCTCAGCTTTAGATCCCCCTGAATCTGCCACTACGACCACCAACAATAACATCTGATTTGAGCTCATGATGGGAGAACTCTTATTTGAGTTCATGACTGGTGAAATTGTTTACAAATTCTCTGAAATGTAAGGATCATAAGCCATGTCTTCCTTTCCATGCCCGCGCTCCTACCTGAGATGAGATCTGATAACATCAGTTTAAATTATCTAAACATCTATTTCTTCAGGGTATCTCCCCTACTCTGAATCATCAATGGCTACACCCACTACTTAGAGAGTAAAACCCAAACTCCAAACCCTTTTCCAAAGCATGTTGCCCTCCCCACTTCTGACCTTAGCCCAACCCTTCAGACCTTTCTTATGGAAGCCAGGCATCAAAACAGTTAAAATTGTCAAAGGTAGAGGCTGGCAGCTGAGCTTGGATTCACAGATCTACCCTTGTACGTTGTGGCCACAGAGAAACTCAAATGTCAAAGCAACTTGGCTCGTTTCCAGAGCTCAGTTCTGAGCCCCAAGCATTCCTGGGAGAAAGCTAGCTGTCACAGAGCCAAGGCCGAGGAGGAAAGTGTCTTGGGGTCCAGCCCCTCTAGTACCACACCCTACACTCAGGAACAACATCTGGCACTGAAGAAGTGAGTGTGACCTAAGTGACTGCATCCCTCAGTGGGACATACCTGTGCAGTGCCCACGCCTTTAATATAATTCTAGGGAGTGGGCTACAGAAAGAAATCTTGAACTCTGGCTAGCATGGGGGCTCCAGCAGTTTATTAAAATAAAAGAGTCATAAGTAATGTTTGGTATTCTTATTAATTCATAATAGTCATAATGATATTTAATAAATTTAAAAATAAAAGAGTCATAGCCTATTGGTGCCCTGAAAAGGTGAAGCCAGTATTGACTGTGGCCATCAGACCACCTTGAACTGGGAATTATCCTTCCATGTGTCTTCTCAAGATTGGAAACTCAGTGAGAATGATGCAATTGATTTGCTAGACTTCTTCAATTGATCTGTCCATCAATCAATCATGAGCAACGAATAGGTATCTGAGTGTTTGGGATGCCGCTTCTAACATCATGGCCAAGACTCAAACTGCTCTTTTCAGGAATTTGATCTCACTTTATCAAATAATACAGGAGAGGTCTTTCCTAGAAACTCCTCAAAGGAAGCTAAAATTGTTTCAGAATTACATGTATGTGGCGAATCGATTCTGGGAATCTTCCCTAGCACAGTACTATATGGAGTCTGAGACCAAGTAGGAGGAGAGTTAAGAACACAGCCTTGGGTATCAGACCTTCTAGGCAGGGTCTGTCTCTGCCTCTCAGAACCGGCTTGACCTTGGCCAGTTTCTTAGCCTCTTTAAACTGCAGTCCACTTATCTGAAAACTGGAATCAGAATTGTGCTTATCTCTGGGGTTAGTGAGAGGATTAACTGAGATAAGATACATCAAGTCCTTGGGAAAGCATCTCCTGCTCAGTAAGTGCTCAATAAATGGTCCCTACCCTCTCAGCTGCATTATCCTTTACACCAGAAAACCATACTAGGAGTGGCAATTTAAGGAGACAGTATTCAAGTGAATTACTTTATGAAACATTGTGACCATTTTTGGGCTTTTTTTTTAGTCAACAATAGGAATTTCCAAAAAAAAGGTCACCTTTTACAAGCCTAAAAGTTGACACACTTCAAAAAAACTATTTCACAAGAGATGAGAGGCTAACATAGAACTATACTCAATTGATGATATTTGGAAGATTTTAATAAGTACATATTATAGTTTGTACAATTCATAAGAAGTAGGCTCACCATCTAAAAAGTCCCTGGTTTTATAAATATGCCTAGCGAGTTTATTTTAGAGAATTAAAATGCAAACCCACCAAAGACACACTATTAATATTGCCCAAGGCATTGGATTAATATTTTAAAGACTAAAATCTGGTAGAATAAAGGCAGAAATCAATTTTTCTTTCACCTATGAGATCATAATTAAGTGCAAAAAGAATCATACATTTATCCGACAGCATTCGCTTTGAATTCCATTGCCCTGATAATCAAATTTCCTAACTCAAACATATAAATGACAATGAAAGACAAACGAGGCTGGAATACCAGTGTTTTCTGGTGAAGACAGAACTCTTGGCTCCCTTACATCTTCACTATTAGATGGGACTCAACTCAAAGACCTGCTCTCCAAGACTCCCCATCATTTACCACGTTCTTACAGCAGTGCCTTTTTTTCTGCTGACAGCAAATTCAAAAGGAAGGAATCCCCTTCAGTCAACTTCAGAAAAACTCCTCCTTTTGAAATCAAAGCCCGACTGTTATTATGGCTGTACTATTATAATAATGGTCTAGGAATACTGAGTGACAAATAATACTTGCTGTCCGAATGACCCCTTTCAAGTGTTCTTTAATGTCACTCATAAAATTAAGATGAGCCCTGTCTTTCTCAGATTGACACAGATATGCAAACGCCCTTTAGTGTATCAAGTGTCCTTTTTGTTTGCAGATACTGCCCTGTGTGTTCTTCTGGAGTCTGACTGAGGGTTTTGAAAGTAAATCACAGCTCTCTCACTCAGTGCATGTAAAAGGATGGGAAAATGTCACTGCCTCCCTTTGGCACCAGGCTCGCATCAAGGAAGTAGTGGTAAATGTTTAATACCCAAGTGGGGTTGGCGCCTGATTTGTACAACTTGCCCATTTTTTTTTTTTATGGTGTAAATACTCTCACCGCGACCAATGTCAACCTACTGCGTGATGTCACGGAACAAGACATTGGGAAAAGACGCACTCAATCGGCTCCCAAATGTGTTGTGAGTCAGTGACAGCCCACTACTGGCTTGGACCCAATTCTTTCCTGAACCAGTGTGTTCCGGTGGGAAATGTGACTTAAGACTGGAAAACCAGAAATCCCAGTGAGATCAGGCGTTGATTATTCCGTATGATCCGTTTAAGCAGGGTCCACCGGCCTCTCTGACTCCATGACTGTCTCCCTTATACTTATAGGTTACCGCTCTCCTGGGACCTGGAAAGTAACCATCACCCTTTTCTGCAAAAAGCCAGAGAATTAAGGAAGGAATTTCCCGTCCCCTGGAGACTTTCTAACAGATCATCCAGGGCCGTCCCTTGTAGCTCTTCTTTGACACCTCGGATTCTTTTCCAAGCACTGACATGACCCAGAAAACTGAGCAGGTGTAGCTGCTGGAGTTACTTCCTCTCAGGATTTTCTGGCATATTTGTCGTAGTGGGTCACGTGAATGCCGTCTAAGACTGGGTCTAGAGCAGCGGTACTCCAGAGAGCATCTAGGAAACTTGCTCATAATGCAGCTTCGAAACGTGCCTCCCTTCGGATTCTATAGGTTTGGGGTTTTAAACAGTCACCCCAGGGAGTTCCATTCCAGAAAGCTGACTATGGACCCACATCAAAGAATCTTGATCAACTCAGAATTTTTTTCTTTTTTTTTCTAGTAAAATTTGTTGTCAAGGTAGCTAACATACAGTGTATACAGTGCGCTCTTGGCTTCAGTAGATTCCCATGATTCATTGCTTATATGCAACACCCATTGCTCATCCCAACACATGCCCTCCACAATGCCCATCACCCGTTTTCCCTTCTCCCCTGCTACCACCCGCCCTCCATCAACCCTTAGTTTGTTCTCTATAAGTTTAAAGGGAACACTCAGCACAAGACTACCCTCGCATCTGATACCAATGACCTGTTCAGGGGGTTCCCAAAACCACTGCCACTTTTGATAATTCCCTAGAAGGACTCACAGAACTCACTAAAATTTATTATGCTTTAACAGTAATAAAAAAAAAAAAGTATGGTTTATTTCAGAGAATGAATAGAGATTAAAATCAGATAAGGAAAGGGGCACCGGGTGGCTAGCTCAGTTGGTTGAGCATCTGACTTCGGCTCAGGGCATGATCTCACGGCTCATAAGTTCGAGCTCCTCATCGGGCTCACTACTTACTGTCATCCTGTCAGCACAGAGCCTTCCTCAGGTCCTCTGTGCCCCCCTCTCTGCCCGCCCCTTGCTTGCACTCTCCCCCCAAAATAAATATATATTTTTAAAACATCAGCCAAGGAAAGAAGTGCATAGTACCAAGCACAGCGCTTTCATGGTCCTCTTCCGTAATGTCAGGATTCCCCAGTGTTGATGTGGGACAGTACGCATGGACCTTGCCAACCAAAGAAGGTCACCCAAGCCTCAGTATTTAAAGTTTTTATTGGAGCTCCATTATGCAGGTAGGACTGATGGCCCCACATGGTTGATCTCAGTCTCCAGGTCTCCTGACCCAAAACTCCCACCCTAAGTCACCTAGGGGGTCTTTCTGGCTGCCTGGCCTCTACATTAAGGTGTGGTCAGCTTCCAACTAAATCTCATTGTTACCACCTGCCAACCCAAAGTCACCAGGCAAACAGAGATCACCTTCAGGACAAAGAATAAACTTCTTCCAGGCCAAGGTTGTTTTCTTTCCTACATACCCCCCACCTCCTCTGCAAAACACTCTCAAAAAAGAACTTCTTCAGGAGTCAGACTTTTGCCTTTGGAAAGGCACCTTGGCCATCTGAAATATATTTCCTGTAGCTAAGCCTTTTGCTAGAGGCTAGAGAGAGAAGTTTGTTCAGATTTTGTTTCTTCTGTGTGGTGCCGATCCATGAGCCAAGACCTAAAATAGTTTTTTTTTAAAGAGTTTTCAGGATTATTTAATTATAATATCAAATATCAGATCCAAATATGAGCACCTTTGAAGGCTGGTGTGTAATAAGTGCTATGTAAACGTTCGCTAGTATTAGGATTAGCTATAGGAAACTTCCAGAGTTGGCTGGCTGTGCACAGAAATAAAACCAGAACTGTAGGGGTGCCTGGGTGGCTCAGTAGGTTAAGGGTCCGGCTTCAGCTCAGGTCATGATATCACAGTTCATGGGTTTGAGCCCCGAGTCAGGCTCTGTGCTGACAGCTCAGAGCCTAGAGCCTGTTATGGATTCTGGGTCTCCCTCTCTCTCTGACTCTCCCCTACTTGTACTGTCTCTCTCTGTCTCTCAAAAAAAATTAAAAAACAAAAACAGAAAAAAAGGAAAACCAGAACCATTGTCAAGATCATGGGACAGCAAGGATAAGGCAGTATTCCTGGATGAAAACCGGGAGCCAGCAGAAGGGGGCTGGGGGAAGTGCCAACGGGGCCCCTGCTACCGTGTAGCCACATGAATGAGGCTGAGATTTGCTCGTATAGAACAGGGAGACAAACCACACTTCTTAGCCCATATCAGACTTTTGACCCTCTTCATCTAGTTTGTGGTAATCCGAAATGCATTCTACTGTAGAGATCTTTCTTACTGAATAAAAACTAAAGATGTTGTCCCTTTGGAATAACACAGCCTATTAGTCCAATGAAGCAGAAGTCCATCTATGATGTCAGCAAAATCACACCCTTTTAAAAGAGAGCAGGCACCTTTTTTTTCTGTTAATGATGATTTCTGAGTGAGTGGAAGAAAATCTGCTAGGAAGTTTCTTGATATACTGAGTAGGCACAGATATTTTCCTTGTGATGCTTCACTTCAAGAGACCGGTTCAGTGAGAATCACTATACAACTAAAGGACTTATTTTCAAATAGGTGTGCAACCCTTAGAATAATTACATTGTTCCTTCACCCATTTTTTAGATAGGTAAGTGCAATACAATAAAAGGCTTATCATTTTCAAGGAGCATAAATCAAGGTTATTTAAGTCACTTTACATTTGTTTTAACATTTTCTTTATCACAATCAGATATAGTACAAGGAAAATGTATTATGTATTTTACTCGGTGCATTAACTCCCCAACAGCTTGAATGTCTTCTGAGACCTATGAGCTTACTGACGAGCTCACAATATTAGCACGTGCACCGCTCTAGTGAGTGCCCTTTACTCACTGTCCGTATCTTGCTCTTACCCACGGCCTCATCAGAAGTTACAGAAAACATTTTATCTGCTGTTAAAATGCCTAAGGTTGTGGCGATTCACATTAAGCTCTTTAAAACCTATATTATGAAGCTTTGACGGTAAGGCTTGAATAAGGACCCTTGAGATACAGGGAGTTTGTCCTTTCTTTCATGGACAGTATTAGACCAAAGCAACTGAATCAGGGTCCCTGTTTCCTCTATAAAAAGGTAGAAGAGGGAAGTATGAGCTGGTCTTACGATTCATCCAAATAACTGTACTTGCGAGATAATGCACTTCACTCATTTCACAAAAATGCGTTAAACATTTCATTACTGTAGGCATTTTGCCTAGTCCTGGGAGTGTGGAATGAGTACCATGGATTCTCCTCCTTTCCAAGAGCTGCTAGGCTAATTTAGGGAGGGAGAGGTAGATCATAGAAGCAAGTAATTCCAACTATACGGGACAATTGCTATTCAGAAGGGAATAAAGACAAAACCAAGAAATTGCAGATGGAAATTATAACTTTTTGCAAGACTAAAAATATGATCTCTAAAGTCTTTCTGTTTATTTGCTTTTTATTAAGCAACCTAGGGACTGCCATTATTAATCATTTCAACTAAGGAATATTCTTACTTTGTTTTCATATTAGCATCATCATATGCAAAATTTTTCATCACAGAGCATATTAATGATATTTAACTCTATTATACCGAAAGTATTTTATTGTGTACTAGTATTTCTAATATTAATATTTCATTAGCATGACAATCATACTAGCTTTAGAATCTGAAGTTAATTGATACAGTCAACATATTAAGTCCCAGTTCTACAAATACCCGTTTAGTAAGTGGAATTTTGGATGATTACGCCAACATTTTGACAAGAAGTATTTCATATCAGGTTGGTGCAAATATAGCAATATGCTATAATTTATGTAGGATCAGTGAGATTTAGACACTCTAAAGAAGTAGTTTTAGGTACTGATTCATTCTTACCACAAAAAAAATATCGCACTTAAGCTCCCACACTATGAAAGCAACTGTAATTCATTAGAATGTTGGGGAAAAGAACTGATACGAAAATCAATGCATTTTAGCACAAAGACAAGGTAAAAAGAGATACACTATTGCTTCCCACCTGTGTTTACAGTATTGAAGCCTAGAACAGGTCCACATCTGCACCTTTAGATTCTTTGGTTATGGGAAGAAGTTGGGACACCATGTTGAGGCCTGATTTTCACTTTCCCTCTTGGCTGCAAAATCTGATTACAGAATGTGCCCTATAAAAGGTGTTGACAATTTACAAAGGAAGGTGGTCAAACAACATGACTAGATGAGGCTTATTGTAATCACATCTTTAAGAACAGAGGTTGGGGATAGAAAGAAGTATATTTTTTGACGGTAAAAGTTACATGAAATTCAAATTTCAGTGACTGTGAGTTAAATTGTGTTGAGCCACAACTATATTCACTCACTTATATGGTATCGATGATGGTTTGTTTCCATGCTACTGTGTCAGAGCTGCATAATTGCTGTAGAGATCCTGCAAAAACAAAAACCATTCACTCTCTGGCCCTTTAGAGAAAATGTGTGCTGGTCCCTGTTCAAGAATACAGATAATTTGAGCAGCTCTTGTAGGAAGTAGAAAGCCTAATCCAGAATTAAGGAATTGTGTTTTCAATTTGGTGAGGAGGATTAATGGTAATAAGAAAAATCTTCCTGGGACGTCTGGGTGGATCAGTCGATTAAGCATCTGACTTTGGCTCAGGTCATGATCTCACAGTTTGTGAGTTCAAGCCCTGCATAGGGCTCTGGGATGACAGCCCAGAGCCTGGAATCTGCTTTGGATTCTGTGTCTCCCTTTCTCTCTGCCCCTCCCCCAGTTGTGCTTGCGCGCTCTCTCTCTCTCTCTCTCTCTCTCTCTCTCTCTCTCTCCCTCTCTCAAAAACAATAAATAAATGTTAAAAAAAATCTGCCCATATATGATGTTAATATGACACCTGATGTGCTTTCATATTAAAATAGTGGCATTCACTAAAGATGTGAAAAGATTGAAAAGATGCCAGCAACTTGGTATAATTTCGATTTAGGCTTGCTTCAAGAGAAGGGCTGAATCCAAGGACTAAACATGATCTAAACTAGAGCAAGTCTAAGACCATCATGACTTATGTAAACAATTCTTAGACTCTGGTTTTTGTAAAAAAGTAAACTTTCAGGGCCCTTTAACCAGCGAAGATGTGAAAGTGATATTGTTAGCATATTGAAGACTTCCGTGAAATTTTTGATAAGCATTCTCAACTTTTCTTAATCTAAAATACGTCAACTGATAATGGAATGCAAATGGCTATGTACAATTTTCTTTATAGTTCCATATGAAAATTATATAGATTCCCATTGAAATGGAGGGGGGTAAAAGGACTCTATATTTACAAGTTTTCTTCTTCTTATTTTTAATTAGCATTCTTCCAGAACCAATTCATTCTGACAGGTACATCAGAATGTAGGGACTTTTATTGTTCAGGCACTAATGCCAGTTTCTCTTCACACACTCTGTGGTCCTCTGCTCCCAGAAGCAATAAACCATAATGGTCTCACTCACCAAGGCCTTTTAATTCATGGATCACAGACATGATAAATCATAAGAAGTCCTCTGGTGCCTTTTTGTCTAGAATGGCCCGATTCTTGAAAGCCAAATGGAGAGCACCTTTTTAAACGGCATCTACTCCATTGAATAAGGCTGTTCATATCCAAGAACTGATTGAAAGTGTTTACGGAGGCATGTGCAATAGAAAGATAATACATTTTGAGACCAATGTGGACCCCCAAAGAGCCATGCTCTCATGGACGGATGACAAAGGAGCTTTTTCCTACCGTGCCTTTGGGATTCTGCTCCCATGATCTAAAGCCAGTTTTCCCATTTCATGGAGGAAGGTGCAGAAGACGCATTTTCTTTTCTTAATGTGGGATGTTTTGCTCATCTGTTTTCCACTTTACTGAGATATAATTGGCATACAGCATTGTGTCATTTTAAGGCGTATAGCAGGATTTGATGTGCATATATATTGCAAAATGATTGACCACAATACGGTTAATTAACACATCCGTCACCTCACATAGAAATACTTGTGGGGAGGGGGAGAACTTTTCAAATCAATTTTCTTAGCAACCTTCAAGTGTATGATATTGTTAACTGTAATTACCATGATATACATCACATCCTGAGAACTTATTTGCCTTAATACTACAAGTTTGTGTCTTTAGGTCACCGTCATTCATTCACCCCTGACCTCCTACCTCCCACCGCCGGCAACCACCGATCTACTCTCTGTTTCCATGAGTTCATTTCTTTTTTTTTTTTTCCAAGATTTCACATATGAGATCACACAGTATTTGTATTTCTCTGTCTGACTTATTCCACTTAGCATAATGCCCACATGTTTCTGCAACTAGCAAGATTTCCTTGTTTTTTTCAGGGCAGAATCCTATTCATATCCATATATATCCATATCATAGTGTCTTTACTCATTCAGCCAGTGACAGACATGGGCTGCCTCCGTCACCTGGCTACTCTAAATAATGCTCTAATGAATGTGGGGGTGCAGGTATCTTTTGGAGTCAGTGTTTTTGTTTCCTTCAGATAAAGACACAGACACAGAAGCGGAATTGCTGGCTCATATGATAGTTCTACTGAAAAAATTTTGAAGACCCTCCATACTGTTTTCCAGAGTGTCTTCCATATTCCCACCCACAGTGCACGAGTGTTCCCTTTTCTCCTCATCCTTGTCAGAAATTCATATTGGTTTTCTTTTGATAATAGCCATTGTAATGCATGTAAGGCAGTAACTCGCTGTGGTTCTGATTTTGCATTTCCCTGCAATCAGTGATGCCAAGTACCTTATCAGGAACCTGTTGGCTCATTGAAATAGGAAAATATCTATTGAGACAATTTGCCCGCTTTCCAGATTATTTTAGTTTGGTTTTGTTCTTTGAATTCCTCATGTGCTTTTGATATTAACCCTTTATCAGATATATGATTTGCAAATATCTTCTCCCATTCTGTAAGTTACCTTTTTTATTGTGTTGATTATTTCTTGAGCTGTGGAGAAGTTTGTAGTTTGATGTAGTTCCACTTATTTATTTCTGCTTTTGTTACCTGTGCTTCTGGTTTCATATCTAAAAATTATTGCCAAGACCAATGTCAAGGACCACTTTCCCTATATTTTTTCCTAGGATTTTACAGTTTCAGGTTTTACATTTAGGTCTTTAATGCATTTTGAGTTAATTTTTATAAGCGATGTAAGACAGAGTTTCAGTTTCATTCTTTGGCATGTGGATTTCCAGTTTTGCAACACCATTTATTGAAGAACTATCTTTTCCCCATTGAGTATTCTTGACTCCATTGTCAAATATTAGTTGACTATATATGTGGGTTTATTTCTGGACTCCTGATCGTCTGTCATTGGTTTATTTATTTTTTTATGCCTGCACTGTACTGTTTTGATCACTATAGTTTTGCAGTATACTTTGAAATCAGAAAGTATGATGCTTCTAGCATTATTTTTTTTCAAGATTGCTATATGGGATCTTTCATAGTTCCATATAAATTTTAGGATTTTTATTTCTGTAAAGAACTGCCATTAGAATTTTGATAAGGCTTACATTGATTCTATAGATGGCCTTGGATAGCATGGATGTTTTAACAGTACTGATTCTTCCAACCCAAGATCATAGGGTATATTTCCATTTGTTTATATCTTCTTCAGTTTCTTTCATCAATATCTTATAATTTTTAGTATACAGAGTTTCACCTCCTTGATTACATTTATTCATAAGCATTTTATGGTTTCTGATGCTATTGTGAATGTGACTGTTTATTTTTTTCCAGATAGTATGTTGGTAGTATATAAGAATACCATTTTTCTATGTTGATTTTGTATCCTGTAACTTTACTGAATTAACTTGTATCAGTTCCAACACTTTCTAGGCAGAATTGTTAGAGTTTTCTCTCTCTCTTTTTTAAATTTTCTTAATGTTTATCCACTTTTGAGAGAGAGAGAGAGAGTCAGAGAGACAGAGCATTAGCGGGGGAGGGGCAGCGAGAGAGAAAGACAGAATCTGAAGCATGCTCCAGGCACTGAGTTGGCAGCACAGATCCTGATGCAGGGCTCAAACTCGCAAACTGCAAGATCATGACTGGAGCCAAAGTCAGATCCTTAACTGAATGAGCCACCCAGGTGCCCCTGTTAAGGTTTTCTCTGTATAAAATTCTGTCATCTGCAAGAAGAGATAATTTTACTTCCTTCTTTCTAGTCTGGATGCCTTTTATTTCTTTCTATTGGCTGACTTCTCTATGACCTCCAGTACTGTGTTGAATAGGAATGATGAGAGTGGACATCCTAATTTTTGTTCCTGATCTTAGAGAACCATTGAGTGTAATGTTAGCTGTAGGCTTATCATAAATGGCCTTTGCTACATTGAGTTGTGTTCCTTCTGTACCCAATTTGTTGGGAGTTTTTATCATGAAATAATATTGAATTCTGCCAAATGTTTCTCTTGCATCTATTGACATGGTCATATTGTTTTAATCTTTCATTCTGTCAGTGCGACATATCACATTCATTGATTGGTGTGTTGAACCATCCTTGTATCAGTGTATGGTCCTTTTAATATGTTGTTGAATTTCGTAGCATTTTTTTGAGAATTTCTGCATCTATATTCATCAGGGTCTACAGCTTTCTTTACTTATAGTGCCCTTATCTGGTTTGGCATCAGTATAATGCTAGATTTATAAAATAAGTTTGGAAAGGTTCATGATGGAAGAAGTCTTAGCAAAACCCAGGGAATTTCAGAAGGTCCAAGTTCTTTTTGCTGTAGCAGACAACTTCAAGAAAAGGGAAAGTAATAGAGGAAGGACCAGTAAATAATCTATTGTCAATAGAATTAACAGTCATTCACCTGATCTCCTAGACCATATAGACCCCAAGCTAGGCACAAATAATGTATTTTCTCAGTTCTAAAAGTTCTATCTATAGGGCCAGTTGGTTAAGCATACAACTTCAACTCAGGTCATGATCTCAGGGTTCATGGGTTCAAGCCCTGTATGGGCCTCTGCACTGACAATGTGGAGCCTGGGATTCTCTGTCTCCCTCTCTCTCTGTCCCTCTCCCACCCTCACTCTGTCGCCCTCTCAAAATAAATAGATAAACTTAAAAATAAGTTCTGTCTATAAAGCTAGAAAAATCCTAACCATGATATATAATGCCATAATTCTTTTTGTTTCTTCTATTTTACATCATAAAGTTACTACATTTTCTTTTTTTTTTTTCCAAATATTGGGCTTTCTATTGACATGAGCACAGATAGAATGAATTCCCTCCCCAGATGACTTTCCTTGTTCTTTCTTTAGGAGCAAATTTTTAAAGCACATTCACAGACTGGCCTCTCTTCCCTGCTTTCATCACCATAAGGGGAACACAGATTTTTGTACACAATACTCATCTGACTGGGTTCTTCAGATGAGAAAAAAAAAAAGTCAGCATCACTAACAGTGTTTTAAAATATTCTGACCCTCTGTAGCATCAAAGTTAATGCTAGTTTATAGGATTTCATTGGGTCTTCACAAAGAAAGTAATCAATGACTATTGACATCCTACAGCACAATAGGCATTAAATTATAGTGTACTTCTCTATGCATCTGGAAGGATTTTATTTTACCCTTTATGTAATGAAGATTTTTGAGGGGGAGAAAAAGCAAGTTTTGGGTCCTATTTTCCTCAGTGTTCAATAAATAGAGCAAATATAAAATCTATATACAAATCTGAGGACATGTGTTTTACCCAAAATTACTTCATTTTTGCCTTAATGCTAATTGCCATCCCAGAATCTCCAATGAGTGATGTTCTTTGGGATTAACTGTTAAGACCTTGGAGTATCAGCTTGATATCGATTCCTCGTTGGATAAATGCTGTTCACTCTTAGTAAAAAGGCTGATAGTATTGCTAGTTAAGGAAAGGCTAGAAAGCCTAAGTTCTAATACTGACAGTCTGGATAACATGTTTGTAAGACTCCATTAATTCCATTTTAACAATGTTATTAAATAAAGACTTCCTTGTCTTCTTCATCTGCAGATCATAAAATGTATAATAATATTCACATTTGAAAATCTCACTGCAATTCTCAAGGTTAAGGCACATTTATGCTTAGAAGAAGCTGGCTTTTAAAATGATTTTACGATCTGCAAAGTAGTTGGCATGGTTTAATAAAGAGCAATCAACTTTTATCTAGAAGTGACCCACACTTCCAGAGATATGATTTGAAAAATCATCCTGGTTTGTTTTCTTTGATAAATCATTAGAGATTTCATTTGTTAGCTTCATTTTAAGAAAGGATTTAAGATCCTCCTGTACTTTGCTTCTTTTTCTCTCTCTTGGGTTGTTTTTCTTAAGGTCATTCCACAACTGAAATGAGTCTACAAAGAAGGAGAAAGAAAGTGTTGCTGTCTTGGAAGGGACTCATAGAGAAGAGGTTGAAAGCCGGGTTTGGGGACTAGGAATAGCTTTATTGTGTCCTGACTCTTTATTACCAGAGATAATTGAGAGTCGACTGAACTTTGATGAATAATGAATATACACCAAGGTGTCTTTTAATATATAAATAAAGATGTTAGATTACTTTCAAGGAAGTAAAATCTTATTATTTTTGTATTTTCTTAAAATATAAGCCCACCAGGCTAGCAGAGTTAGTCAGAAACAAATCAAACATCATATATAAAATAAGATGTGTGTGTGTGACAGAGAGAGAGAGTGAAAGAGAGAAAAGAAGAGAGACAGGGAAGGAGGGTGCAGGAGAGGGAGAGAATGAATGAAAGCTAAATTTTTGTACTCTGAGCACATCAGGAAGTGATTCATTCTGGCTACTTTAACCATTTTGATTGGGCTTTCTCTAAACGAGCTGTTTCCAAATTTGTTTCTTTTCTTTGCTTTTTTCTCTTTTTTCTTTTTTCTTTTCTTTTCTCTCTCTCTCTCTCTCTCTCTCTCTCTCTCTGTCTCTCTCTCTCTCAGAGTATGAGATTAGAAAGGAAGGATAGTAGGAAAACTCTCTTCCAGAGAGGGGGCATTCTCAAATGAATGCCCCCTTCTTCCAAACTTCAAATGTAATTTAACTTTTTTAAAAAAACTTAAAATGTTTTTAATTTATTTTTGAGAGAAAGAGACAGTGTGAGCAGGGGAGGGTCAGAGAGAAAGGGAGACACAGAATTGGAAGACAGGCTCCAGGCTATGAGCTAGCTGTCAGCACAGAGCCTGACACGGGGCTTGAACCCACAAACTGAGAGATCATGACCTGAGCTGTAGTCAGACACTCAACTGACTGAGCCACCCAGGCACCCCTGATTTAACTTTTTCCTAAGAGCGCAGGGCCATAGTTGAAAATATTGCACAATGACTCTTACCCTTTATATTAACTGATATCAGACAACCCAGCTTTTTTGAATAACTGTCTCCTTAAAAAAATTTTTTTTTGTTTCAGTGTTCTTCTCTTCAGTACCTACAGTTACTATAGGCAGACTTTTAATTTTCTGTTTCTAAACCACTACATTTTCTAAACCTATATAATCAAGTTTATTAGAAATATATACAAAGTTAAAGAAGTTGCAAAGAAGTTCTTATGAGTGAAATGCATAGAATTTAGCCTGGGCACTTTTCAACACATATATAAACCACTCAAAACAATTTCTCCCTCTCCCTTGCCCCTTCTTCCTTCAGTTTCCCCTTGGTCATAGTCCAAATTGCCCTACCATTGAATTCTATATATGAAGGTATAAATTTGGAGTGGGATTGATAAACGGAAAATTGCAAGGTGACAGTAAAATGGTTTATAGAATATATGTGTACATAAAATAAGTGACTCAGTAAGAAACATTTATCTGTATATAAATGTACAGCTATGTGACATATAATTGATGTATGAATAATATACATTTTTATTAAGTACAATTAACCATTATAAGAGTGAGAACCAATGAGAGTGTTCTAGATTTCGGCCAACCCCATGGGTATGGAGTGAAATATCGCTGTTGTTTTACTTTGCCATTCTCTGATGACTTATGATGTGGAACATGTTTTCATATGCTAACTTACCATCAGAATCTTCTTTGGTGAGGTTTCTATTAGGACTTTTGGCCCAGATTCATTATTCATTCTCTTATTGTTGAGTTTTAAGAGTTCTTTGTATGTTTTAGATAACAGTCTTTGGCAAATATTTTCTCCCAGTCTGTGGCTAGATTCCTCATTCGCTTGATGTGTTTTACAGAGCAGAAGTTTTCTGGTTTTGTTTCCATTTTAATGAAGTCTGGCTTATTAATTATTTTGTTCATGGACCATGTTTTTGAAGTTCTATCTGAAAACTCATCACTTTTATACTCAAGGTCATTTGGTTTTCTACTGTGTCGTCTTTTAGGATCTTTGTGGTTCTGTGTTTAACATTTACATCTATGGTCCATGTTGAGTGGATGTTTGTGAAAGGTATAGGACTGTCTCTAAATTCATTTATTTGCATGTGGATGTTCAGTTGTGCCAGCACTGTTCAGTGAAAAGACTAACTTTGCTCTATTTTATTACCTTTGATCATTTGTTGGAGATCAAGTACCTATATTTATGTGGATTTCTGAAATTTGTGTTCTGTTCCCACTGATCTATTTCTCTATTTTACTACCACACTGTCTTGATTACTGTCACTTTGTAGTAAATCTTGAAGTTGGGTAAGGTCGGTCCTCCAAGTGTGTTCTTCTCCTTCAATATTGTGTGGAATATTCTGGGTCTTCTGCCTTTCCACAGAAACCTTAGCATTGGTTTGTCAAAATTAGTTGCAAAATTAGTTGCTGGGATTTTGATTGGGGTTCTGTTGAATCTACAATAGTAATTGATTCATTCAACAAATGTGTATTGTATACCTGCTTTGTGCCAGCCTCCTTCCTGGATGTTTAGGATACTCCTGTGAATAAAACAAAGATCTCTATTCTCATGATTCATAACATTTTGTGGGAGTGACCTAAAAAAAAATAAACAAACAAATGCATATATGTGAATATATGGTGTGTGTATGTGTGTGTGTGTGTATATATATATATATATATATACATATATATATATGTAACAGGTAAATTATCTGGAATGTTATAAATAGCTATAAAAATATATGCAGTATAACAGAGTGAGATCAAAAGTACCAATGGTTGGGGAAGAGTGATTTGCAATTTTAAATAGGGTGGTCAAATGAAGCCTCATTGAGGAAAAGAGACCTGAACAAAGACTCCAAGGAAGTGATAAGAAGAAGTGAGGATGTCAATGAAACGGGTTGTGAGCGAGCAAATGCCTGGTGCCAAGCATTCCCGATGTGTTTAAGTAACAGCAAGATTAGGATGCACACAGCAGAATGGAATAGAAGGAATGTTCTAGAAGTTGAGATCAAAGAGGTTCAGATTTATGCCGGTCCTTGAAAGTCATCATAGGGACCATGGCTTTTATGCTGAGTGACATATAGAAGCATCTACAGGATTTTGAGCAAAGTCATGATATTATCTGACTTCTATTTTTAAAGGATCATGGTGGCCCCTGGGTTGAGAATTGACAGGAAGGGGCAAGTGAAGATATAAAAGAATAGTCAGGAATCTTATTATAATAACACAGGCAAAAAAGTACTGTAGCTCAGCATAGTAAGAGTGGAAGTGTAGCTACAAATGATTTCCTTGTAGGTTAGAGGAGAAAGGAGAAAGAGGGGGAAGTGAAAAAGAGAGAGAGGGAGAGGACTCCATCAAAGTCTGAAAGTTGCAAGTGCCATTGGCTGAAATGGGAAAGAGTGCAGAGGGAGTAGATTTTTATAGTTCAGCAGTTCGGTTTTGCAGATATTTATTTGATATTGGCTATTTAGGCAACCAAGTAAAAATGTTGAGTGGGAGTGCCTGGATGGCTTGGTTGATTAAGTGTCTGAATCTTGATTTTGGTCCAGGTCAGGATCTCACTGTTCATGGGTTTGAGCCCTGTGTCAGGCTCTGAGCTGACGGCCTGCTTGGGATTCTCTCTCTCTCTCTCTCTCTCTCTCTCTCTCTCCCCCACACACACACTCTCTCACTTTGCCCCTCCCCTCCTCAAAAATAAATAAACAAAAAAATGTTGAGTAGATAACAGCCTATATGAATCTGAGTTTAAGGGGAGAGAGAGGGAGAGATCTGAACTAGAAATATCAACATGGGATGTGTCCGCATATAAATGATACTAAAACCTTGAGACTGGAGGGTTCCCCAACAATATGAGTCTAGAAAGATAAAGAAAGAGGAATGAGATCCGAGCCCCAAGATCCTCCACAATTAAAAGGTTAGGAATAAGAATCTGTGAGGGAGCCTGAAGTGGAGTGGCCAGGGATGGAGGGGGAAAATCAGGAGAATATGGTGCTTTGAAAAAAGGAAACTCTGTCAAGAGAGGTTAGGGGCAAGCCTTGGTCTTCGGCTCAGGTCATGATCTCATGTTCGTGGGTTTGAGCCTTGCATCGGGCTCTGTGCTGACAGCTAGCTCAGAGTCTGGAGCCTGCTTCCGATTCTGTGTCTCCCTCTCTCTCTGCCCCTCCCCGCTCATGCTCTGTCTCTCTCTGTCTCAAAAATAAATAAAACATTAAAAAATTTAAAATAAAGAACATACTAGCTTGGGCTCAAGTTTAGACAGGTGAATTCAGGAGGCTTCCTATTGAGGTCTCTTTCCTGGAAGCAAAACATCCAATCCAAAAAAAAAACAAAAACAAAAAACAATCCAAAAGCATTTGTCGAAAAATAAAGTCATCTTCCTGCTAGAAGATCTGTTGAAATCTGAAAATCTCTTTGCTCAGCCTGCACTACATAGACATATATAAAGTGGTGGCCTTTCTGCCTTTCATCTGAAATCACTGTATTTTGATGTCCATAGACTAAATTGACCATACTTGCTTAGGGCTGAATCTGAAAAAGAATCCCAAACAGAACGCCACCTCCCCAACCATGCCTGTGACCCACAAGGTCTGGTCAAAAACTCCACCCAAGGACTAGCCACCCCTGGACCAAGAACCACGCACCCCCACCACATTCTCCACACGGACACATGGAAAAAGAGCTTCTCTGAGCAGAGTTGAGCTAGCACACTACAATTTCAATCCACCTTTACAAAAGAAGGCCTTTCTTAAGCAAGGCACAGCATACGTACATTTAAATGCAGGTTTTAATGAAATAAATCCAAGTGAATTTGTTTGTAGGAAACCATAGACTGCCATAATGCATAACATCGTATGAAAAAACAGAGATTTTTCCATGTAAATGATTAAATCTAAAGGATTTCAAAAGTATTTACCCATGTGAGCTGCCTTTCTGTTTCAGAAGACTGTGCCCAAAGGGTTAATATTATATAGAAGGTAGACATTTAATGGATAAATTTAAAAGCAGCTAAGAACATAGCATCCTGTGTATAACTTTCATAATTGTGCATTCCTCCAGAGATAATGGATATCATTATCAGCGGCGCCTGTCCTAGGAAACTTGGCAAGGTTATGATTGTTTGTTACAGCTTTGGTTATATTAACATACACATTAATATTTATAAATATTTGATGTCATGTTAATTTTTCATATAAGATGATTTATGTAATGTTGCTGTACCCTGTTAGAGGGCATTTGCAATATGCTTCAAAAGGAGACTGAACTGACGCATGTTCTTTAAGGGGACTTGCCTGTATATCAGTTGTTCTTACAATGCGTTATTCTGAACAAAAGTGTTTCAAAATAAATTATGGGAATTGTGGATTTACTCCATTAACATTTTAAATAAAACATAAAGGAAAAGATCATGCCGAAACTATTCACTGCATTTTTAAAAGGAGCTCTGTTCTCCAGAAGCAGGGACAGAGTTGACTGGAATGCTCTTTCAAAAACGAAATCATCGAGTAAGAAGGGCTTTTGAAATTTTGTTTTAAATATCACATAGTCTATAGAGCATGCAAACCAGAAAATTCAGAAAAGGATATTAACTTGGGATAGGGGGGAAAAAGCCCTACAATATTCTTGTTTGTTCCGAGTTTTCTTTTGCTAAAGTATATTTTACTGTGACCAAATTTGAATAGTAAGAAAATTGAATATAAATCAGGCAGGATATGTATAATAAATAAATCAACTATACGTTATTAAATGAATATTTGCCCTAGGTGAAAAAAATTAATTTGTTTTTGGAAAGTTCGAGCATATTTAAGCAGAAAGTTAAGTTTATATATGTATTACAGTGACTTGAAACCAATAACATGTAATGTGAAGAATTATAGGTTTGTTTAGTATTACAGTAATGTTTTATAATATGGTTCATCAGACCACATTACCAAATAGCATTATTAATAATACTTTACTTATTTTTTCATTTAGGTTAAAAATGCCGTCGGGTAAAATCTGTAGAAAAAGTTTCAAATGCCCCATTTTATAGTAATTAATTTCCCTATTATAATGATTGTTATCTACTTATTCTTTTACTTCTATGCAGGCATTTTTCAGTACTGACTACAGCTGTGGTATTAGCAAAAGAGCCATTAATAAAATTTTAATTTTGAGGGACTTTTTTCAACATCTTTAAATGTCCCTTTATTTGTTCCATTCTGCCTGTTGAAATTTAGATTTTCTTTAATGAGAACAATTCACCACGAACATAGTTTTCTCCTTCTGTGTATCCAATGTGAGACATTACTCTGTGGTATAACAATAAGAATGTATTTAGCAAATTTGAGAATTTTGAATATCTTGATTTAAAGTCTATATATGCCTGCAATCGAATATTTTATTCTTCTAAATTTACGATTAAGTAACAATAGTTACTTTTCAATCCATTCTCTCACACTGTATAAAAACCTTAAAAAAACTCAAAATATCAACACAAGAAATTTGCTTTGATTTGACATTATGAAACTCTTTAGCTCTCACTACACAGGTCACAAAATTAACAATTAATTTGAATTAAGTGTAATGACTTTTTCCTTCATATTTTCATATACAAATTAACTCTGTCATCACAATCATTCACATTACAAAAAAACTGCAACAGGTCATAAGGGATGAAAATGCCTGATTTGAGGTTATACAGAAAGTTCTGTGGCAATGAAGCATGTAGAAAACATGAGAATAAGGGCCATATTTTCGGGTAAAAGAGAACCAGCATTTCACAAAGAACGTAACTATCAGTCATGTTGAACTCAACATAACAAATACCATCTAAAAAAATATTACTAAGGTAAATAGTCCAGCATAATCAGTGGATATAAATTAAATAATTTGAGCTTAGGACATTTGTGTTACAAATGTGGAAATCTACTTATCTTTCATGATATGTGATGTAAAGAAAAAGCAGACGTGGACATAAGTATGTTTAGAGCACCACAAATCTGTAGTGTCAAATATTAATCAGAATTCACTTCAGAATTCTTGCTTCTTGGCTGAAAAAGAATCAAAATTTTAAAAGTGTAGTATTATATGTGATCAAAAGATTACAAAATAGAGTGACTGAAATTATTAAACACGTCAGCAGAACCTCCTGTTCAGAAGACTGTAATATATCATCTGTTAGAAAATACCAGAAATTAAAATCTATAGGTATAAAAGAATAGATAACTTGAAAAGAGTAGTCAATGAGTAATTGCACATAAATGTTAATATTACACCTTATATTTGCTGAGAAAATTCTTTTGATGATTGAAATCTGTGAAGAAATCAGATTGAACATTTTCTATGTTGCACTCATTCTTTTATGGATGCAAAAATGTATGAGGAAAATACTAAAGAAAAAGAAGGTAAATTCTCAATTGTAGCATTTTAAAAGCATCTTCTTTAAGAGATTATGTACTGCCAAGAGGCTGGGCTAGCTTATTTTATTTTAAAACAAAGGTTTACTATAAAATTGTACTAGAAATGTAAGTATAAATATAAATATATGTATGTATATATGTATATATCTATCTGTGTACAGATAGATACACACATATGGATATAAAAGTGTATTTGTGGGCATCTGCAAATACTCAGCTTTATATTGAGTTAGCTACTATTGGTCTGTAAAGTTTCTAACCTAGTTATAAGATTGCAAGGAAATAAAACCATAATTAGAATAATTCACCACCATAATTAGATTGTATTTTTCTAAGTTTAAGCAAAGAAAACTTTTTTGTAAATATACTTCAGAAAGAAACAGTGATCTGAGAAATCATATTTATAAAACTACTGTACACTTTAAACGGAATCCAGATTTTTTATATTTGAGGACAGTTTATCAAAATTAAAGAAGTGATGGCACTTTTAGATAAAAATTTAACTGAATTAAAATACCAAACTGCAAAAGACTTTTTTAAATAAACATGAAAAAATTCCTTAATGGTGTTCTCACAAAATTTAATTTCAAAAATGATAGCCCACAGCAGATCAATACTAGTAAAATTAAATGGATCAAAGTCACATACACACGAATCGTACTTCTTTTTATAACTGATTAATACTCAGTCACACAGTGTTAACTATCACCAAAATGTCATACCAGGTGTTTGAGTAATAGTGTAATAAATCAAGCGTCGTATCAAACGCTATGTAGGCCACTTTTTGAGAAGTGTACTTCGCTAGTTCAAGACACTAAACTCACTCAGGTGGCACATTTTCATCACTAATTAAAAGAAGTAGTTGTTGAATGAGCATGGAGGGCTCAACGTAATATATCATCACAAGAAGGGAGAACCAGTTTATCAATCCTACAGGCTTTGTTTTGCATCTTTAGATGGTATTAAATAAATGTTTAAGATTAAGACAAAGCTGAGAGACCGTAACATCACGTCACACCAATAATTACATTAACCCTATAACTAAAATACTTTATTTAGGCTTTTACTACATGAGTTGAATGGAAGAAAAATTACTTAGCAAATGAAAGATATTAATAATAAACCCATATGAGCCTTTAAAACTTAAAATTGCTATTTCACTCTATTCTCACAGGATCTTATGACATAAGCAGAAAGAGAAAGGGCTTTCTATTATTTCTTGCCTGGTAGATGTAACCCCAGGAAATGAAAATGTTATTTGACAAACAGTCCAGTGTGTTGGTGATGGTATGATCCTTCGTGTATCAAGTGGCTTTTTGGCCATGGTCATCTACATAAACTGGTCTAATCCTTTCGCGAACTCCCTATTTCATGAAGGTGTTGACATAAATATAAAACCTAAAGGTGGTAGGGGATTGAAGAACAGACCAAAGAATTATTTTCTACAATATAACTCTTAACATATGAAATGTCCATGCATGTAAAACTAATGTGCTCAGTACAATATAATAATTTATTGGTCTTTATGGATTACTAAAAATATGTTATTCTGTACAAATACACATCCTTTATGAAGAGCATCAAAATCAATGAAGTGTGATCAGGCCATGATGCACTTTTCTTCCAATTCATAAATTTGTTGTTTTACTAAGTCCTTTCTAAAATAACTCTCCCATCATAAGATATCACATCCATAAAGAAGCAAAGATAACGGGTTCATTTTCTACTCCAGTTTCTGTTATTTATATTAAATTCTGCCTTTAGGAAGAGCTATGGCTAATAGTTTTAGGGTTTGTCTGCTACTGTATGATTTAATATAAAAGGAAACCATTTGAAAGTCACAGGAATGAAAACTAACAGAATGCACAAGGGGTCAATAAGGATGTGTATTTTTCTTTCCACTGTGATCTATTGCTATTCAGAACAATTGATTAGACAGGTTCATTATTGTTTTGCAACCACATATAAACCATTATTATCCACATTTGCTCCCTAAGGTGTTCTCATGGACACTTTTTCAATGATTTGTAATTTCAAGGAGCAGCAAGCTTACAATTCCTTCTACTTAACTTTCCTGTCCTTTAAAGAGGATTACCAACTTCGGCACCCTAAAGGCCATTGGAACAGCAACAACCTTCCTGAAAATGTTTTATCAGAGTCACAAATATTTATCATCTCAAAACTGTATCCAGTCCTTAAAACAGTGACTTAACTCTATCCTGCATAGGTTATTAAAGAGAGAACCATTATTCTAGAGCTGAAGTCTTTTGCAACGTTAGCCTCAAACCATCACTTAAAAATATGTGCTGATGGTTGCAGTACTGTTGTTTGGAGAAATAGACAAAGGATTTGTGAACTATGTTTTATTTGGGGCAATTTTACTTTAAATCTATACAACCCATAACATATGGAAAGATGAATAATCTTGTGGTAGAACAAGACCTAAAGATTTGTCAAGTTTAATTTTTTTTCACATTGTAAAATAACTAACTTTTCTCAAAAACAGATTCAAGCAACAAAAAAAGAGATTACCCCATGGGATTCTCATGCGTGTCATGTTCAGTGTTTTTAAAGAGGTAATTCTCTTTTAAGTTCAAGTTTGTATTTCTATTTGTATATGATTTTATAGACATGTATCAAGGTAATCTAATTTATAATCAGAATTGATTCTATTTCTCTTTCTAATAAAGAGGAAATAAATAGGTGACATTGTTAAGTCTTTGGGGTCTGGGATCAGGCTCATTAATCCTGGTCTTCTGTTTACATTGGACAAATTGCTTACGATTCAATTTACTTATCTCTAAAATGAGAGAAACAATAGTAAAGAGTTTTGAAGTTGCTCTGAGGATTATGAGAGATAACTCAGGTTACATGCCCAGCCCGTTGTCTGAATGCGGGCAGGATGAGTGAGTCAGGAGGAGGGAGGAGAAGAGAAAGAGGACCAGGTATACTAGTGATAATTATAGTACGGACAATATAGAAAGACTTTATTTAAATGTTTTCCTACTATTCGTAATAAGGACTTGAAATTTGTAATCTAAGGGAAAACAAGATCACATCCTTCCTATATTAATAGCACTTTGTTAAAAGTCACCTCCTTCAGAGAAGGAAGTGGTGCTGGCCAGGTAGAAATAATGATACTCGTTGAAACTTAAGGGCTTTCAGTGTGAGCCAGACTTCTGGAAACTATCCTAGAAATAGTATGGGATGCTGACTTTTAAATGCATAGCTTCTAAACGAAGGTCTGATGTTTCTTTTCCCCCGTTTCACTGAGAAATACCCGATGTGTATCATTACGTGACTTTAAGGTGTACAGCATGACTTGATTATATTTGCATATATTGTAAAAGGATTATTACCACAATGCTTTTAGCCAACATTCACCTTCTCATATAGATACAATTAAAAGAAAAAAAAGGGAGAAAGGAATTTTCCCCTTGTGATGAGAACTCCTATGAGTAACTTTCCCATGTATCACACGGCCCTGTGAGCCATGACCATCACTGTATGCATTCCATCTCTAGTACGTAGTTGTCTTACTATCTGGAAGTCTGTACCTTTTGACACCTTCTTCCAATCTTGGAGACATAAATATTTACAATTCTTATATCTTCTTGCTATCACTTATCATTATATAATGACTTTCATTTGTCTTTTCAACTTTTAAAGTCTATTTTGTCTGGTTTTGTCTGATAAAAGTATAGCTCCATCTCCTTTTTTTGTTGTTGTTTGTTACCATTTGCTTAAAGTGTCCTTTCCACATCCTCGCTGTAAGTCTGTGTGTTTTTAAGGCTAATGTACCTTGTGGATAGCATACCTTATTCTTCTGGTGTGTTTTTGTTGGTTTTTTTGTTTGTTTATCTTTAGGTTTTTTGATCGGGTTTTTTTGTGTTTTGTGGATTTTTTTAATCCATTCTCTCTCTATTTATTAAACCCTATTTATTGTAGGGTTTAATCCATTTATGTTTAAAGCACTGATTGACAGGTAGACTTACTATTGCTGTTTTGTTCATTGGGTTCTGTTTGTTTTGTAGATTCATTGTTCCTTCTTATCCTGCTGTCCTTTTTGTGTGTTTTGATCTTTCAGTGTAAGCGTGCTTTGACTTCTTTATTGTGTCTTTTTGTACAATAACTATGTGATTTTTCCCTTGTGGTTACCATCAGGGTTACATAAGAACCTTGAACTTGTAACACCCTACTTTAATTGATAACAACTTCATGTCAGTACAATTTATAGATGTCACACTTTTACTTCTCTTCCTCACATTTTAGGTTATTTTTGATACAGTCGACATGGTTTTTAATATTGCATAACTAATAACAGATTAGTGTAATTGTAATTATTTTATTACACTCTTTTTAACTTTTAAAATAGTGTAGTAAGCGACTTATGCACCACCATTACCATGTTGCACAGTCTATTATGACTATGTATTTATCAACACCTGGGAGATTTATTCTCCTTTTTGTGGTCTTTTGATGTTAATTAAAGCATTCTCTTACTTCCACTCAAAGAAATTTCTTTAAAATTTCCCGTAAGGTAGATCTGGTGATAATGAACTTCTTTAGCTGCTGTTTGTTTGGGAAAGTCTTTATCCCTCCTTTGTGTCTGAAGGACAGGTTTGTCAGGTATAGAATTCTTGGTTGACAGTTACTTTCTTCCAATATTTTGAATATGACATCCCATTCTCTCCTGGATTGAAGAGATTCTGTTTAGAAATCCACCAGTAGATTTATGGGGGCTCCTTGTACATAAATTTTCTCTTTTTTCTTGCTGCTCTTGACATTCTTTCTTTGTCTTTGATCTTTGACAATTTAAATCTTTTATGTCTCAGAGTAGCCCTATTTGGGTTCACCCTATTTGGGTTCAAACTATTTGAGGTCTTTTGGACCTCATGGGTCCAGATGTCCATTTCTCTACCCAGGTTGAGAAACATCTCAGCCATTATTGCTTCAAATATACTTTCTATCCCTTTCTCTTCTTCTTCTGGAATTCCCATCATGTGAATATTGTTCCTCTCTGTTGTGTCCCATAATCCATAGGCTTTCTTCACTCTTTTTCATTCATTTCTAATTCTGCTCCTCTGGCTGGGTAATTTCTAATGTCCTGCCCTCCAGGTCACTGATTCTTTCTTCTGCATGGTTGAGTCTACCTTTGGAACTCTCTGTTGAATTCTTCAGTTCAGTTACTGTATTTTTCAACTTTAGGATTTCTCTGTGTGTATGTGTGTGTGTTTTGAATGGTTGCTCTTTCCTTGTTGATCTTCTCATTGTATTCATGCATTGTTTTCCTAATACCTTTTAGTTGTCTGGGTTTTCTTGTAATTCACAAAATTTCCTTGAAATGATTATTTTGAGTTCTTTGTGTGACAGTACATAGGTCTCTGTTTCTTTAGGGACAATTCTTGGAGCCTTATTAGCTTCCTTTGGTGGTGTCATATGAACCTGATTTTTCATGCTCTTTGATTCCTTACATTGGTTATCAGTGCACTTGAGTAATGGGGCTCCTTTTCCAAACTTTACAGGTTTGCTTTGACAGAAACAGTCCTTCATCAGTCAGCTTAGTTTTGGATTCTAGGTGTGTCTGCTGGTAATACCCTTGGGCAGGTGGGGCCTGCTATTATAGTCTCTTTTGGGATAAGGAACTGTTTGAGCTCTGAAGATAAGGGTATGGGAGTGACCACTGGCTGAGAACAGTTGGATAGTACTTCTTGGTTTCCTATCCAAATGAGGCTGAAAAATGGGTCGATGGTTTCCTAGATTCTCTGGTTGAGTTTATTAGATGGACTTAACCTTACCCCCTGCCTCCATGTTTTAATTTACATATATAAATTTCTGTTAGAAGCTACACCTGTTGAGTTAGTTCTTAAACCATCTCACACAAAGAATTATTTAATTTCCAGTAATAAACAGAACTAATGCATACTTAAAGTTTCATTCAAAATCTATATTTCTGCACTCATACATAGGCTATTGAACAATATAGTCAGCAAAAATTTGTACCCAATAATCCAGCTACAGAAGAGAATGGAAAACTCTATTTGAATGTACAACCTATTGATTTTACTACTCTTAGAAAGAATGAATCAAGATCTAATTTTGAAGTGTCACTGAATTTTAAGCTGGAATTTCTTCACACAGATAATCTCACCCTCTTAATTTTGTGAATTTGGCTTCTTCCTTAAATGGGAATGTGTCACTTTTGAAAATAATTTAACTACATTTATTTGCAATAGTCTGTCTTTAATAGGCTTACGATAAAAACTGAAATATCTATTTGTTTTATGGAAAATATTTCACCCCGAGCAATACTTCTCAAGCTTCCTTGTGAATAGGAGTACTCTGGAAGGCTTGTTAAAAATGCTAATTTATTAGTTGCATCCTTGGAGATTCTGATTCCATGGAGCTGAGGTAGGACCCAGGAATGTATATTTTATGAAGAACCCCCAGGTGAATCTGATACAGGTGGTCCAACGGTCGCAATTAGAACAATGTTGATCTAGGATTACCCTAGATTTTATCACCCGCTTATTATCAAGATAATCATATTTCACTATAGACCCTCTTTATTATCAAAATGTTCTTCAAAACATGATAAAGGCCCATGTCTAGTGAGTTTGAAAATAAATATTACTGGGGCACCTGGGGGGCTTAATTTGTTGAGTATCCAACTTCAACTCAGTTCATGATCTTGTGTTCTTGAGTTTGAGCCCCGTGTCGGCTCTGTGTGGATAGCTCAGAGCCTGGAGCCTGCTTCAGATTCTGTGTCTCCCTTTCTCTCTCCCTGCCCTCCTCTCTCTCAAAAATAAAGATTTAAAAATTTTTAAAAGGAAGATAAATATTACTCTTTCCTTGGCCTGATTTTAATATAGTCTCTAAGTAACACTCTAAACACTCAAGGCAAGTTTCCAGTGCTCCCTCATCAGTAAAAATAGACCAAAGGCGAATGCAGAACTCCTTTAAACCAGGAGCAGTAAGCCAGGACTCACCTCTGCGTCTCACACACACGCTCTCTTCCTTCCAGCATCCTTGTACGTTACCTTCAGTGTAAGCTCAATCTCTCTTCCTTCTCCCCTGACTCAGATTCTCTCTCTGCAATTTCCTCCCTCTTTAGAGACTCTTAGCTTATAATCTTCTCATGGCCTACTTTTTTTTTTCTGTTTTCTCCTCGATATCTTATCCAAGGATAAAAGAGGGGAAGGTACATCCAGGCCTTTCATAGATTTTGTGGATTAAAAGTGGTGGATTTAGAGGCGAGGGCTAGGGAAAAAATGTTGGATAAACAGAGAGAAATTTGGATGGCTTCTCTGCCCAGTCGGGGCTCCTCTCCCAGTCTGAGAAATGCCTGGCTTCTTACATTCTCCCTAAACTAAAGAAAACCCAGAGCTGTCTCTTCCTCAGGGAGATGAAAACTCAGATCATAATGGCCTGCCCAGAACTTGCTTCTTCCAATTGGAGTCCTTTCACCATTCCATGGCCTTAATCTACAGTTCTCCTCTCTTAGGGCTTTATCATTCTACAGAGGAAACCAGGGGTTGCTGTTTTAATGTGGTATAAGCCAAGTACACTGAAGTTTCAGCCAAGAGAAAACCTAAAATGTTGCTATAAAAACCTTTTCCTGCCCATTAAAAAAGCTTGAACGCCGAGTAGTGTATTTCAGGTGTCGTCTTTAAAACAAACATAAACACATAGACAGTCTCACGGCCCATGAACATGATTGCTTAACCTTCCAGAAAAAAAGTCATTTGATTTTGATCTAATTTACTTGTGAAATCTGGATTTATGAATGATCCAATTTCAGCCTCTTAGGGAAATCAGTTTTGAGTCCAACAGAGTTGGAGTAAAAACAAAGATAGGAACCAAATATCAAAAGCCATTGTGTATTTAAATTTTTGAAGTTGTAAGGGACTCACGGGTCTCACTATCTCTATTTCAAGGGGGTACAGAGGTCCCTGACACGCCCTGCTATTTTGAGAAAATAGTGTCTGCACTTGCACATCATCATCAGTGTGTGCGTTGAGAGTCGCATCATCGATGATGGAAATAGCTTTCCTTTCATGGCATTTTCAGACAGAACTGTGACTTCTAAAATCAGTCACACACACACACACACACACACACACACACACACACGCCTGTAGGCAAAATGTGAACCTCACCTCTCTGCTTACATGTCTTGAGTTGATATTTCACAGACAAGAAGTTTTGTTCGCCTGGACCCTAAATGATCTGTTAATGATTTGGGATTTTAAACAGTTCCCTCTGAAAGCTGGTTCTTGTAATCAAGTTTGACATGAAAATAGTACTGTCATTACACTCAAGGAAATGCCATAGTTTAATGCTTAATCACATTACATTTAAGATAATTTGTATGTCATGAGGCTGTACTTTGGAAACAGGAATTTGAACTTTACTACTGAGCAGACCATAGATCCTCCTAGACTTTTAGTCTCAGGGCACGTCGGGATTGAGATGTGGTTTCAGGAAGTTGGTATGGAAAAAATACCTATTTATTAATTATACTTAAATGCTGTAGAGAATACATACATGTAATTAAAATGCCAATGATGACAAATAATAGTGCCATGGTTAATTTCTTGTAGAGCTAGTGTCTTTCTTTTAAGGGAAAATTCTGGCCCCTTCACCCGTCTCATGGACTCCCAGGAGTACTTCTAGCCCCTGATTTGAAGCATTTGAATGCCGTTCTTTTTTCAAGCAGTTCAGATAGTTTGTCTTACACATCGTTGTGTGTAGATGTTGTCTGGGTGATGGAAAGTAGGGATTAAGCTGACTTTCTTACAGGGTCAATTTACAGCATAAATTCAGACAGGACTGAGCAGATGATTTACATCTTCAAGCTAACTCATTAAAATCATGATGAGTAATGCATCTTATAAGGACATTAACATACACCTAATAGGTCACCCACACCCACAGCTGAGTTTTAGAACTCCTTAGGGATTCCATTTACTTGACATAAATGGTTTTGTATGATTGCTCTAACCAGTCATGACACCTTGAGCAAAACAACTGATGTCATTCAATAAAGAGTGAAGATCCATTAAAGAGAAAACCCATTATGACATTTTATACAATCTACAATGCAAATGAGAGCACTGTTTAAACGTAAAAATGGGAAAGAGAATCTGAAGGAGGCTAAGTATTTTCTAAATCAGGGGGAAAAAAAGCTAGTCTTTACTCCTCAGAGTACCAACATATTCATCAAAATATCAGAACTGCAGAATATGTCTTTGTCTTCCCAATGGAAGGAACCAGATTTCTCAAAATGCGTAGAAAGATCTTCCAGTAAGAGCCCTGTCCCCCCAACCCCCAACGTTGTGTTAAACTTCATCCAGTTGTTCAACTAATTCTTATGCTTCTCCGATTTTACTGGATATGATGTTTTTATTGGGGTTCAGGGAAGCATGGCTAATGACATCAGCAAGCTTTGTCATTTCTCACTGCCAGTTTTCTACCCAACTTACACTTTTGTCACTCAAACTGCACCCGATCGCTCCAACAATTAATCTTAAAGCGCTGGAGCAGGGGGACTTTTAAATGGACCCCTTCTTGGGATTTTGTGTTAAAAACAGAAAAGTTCCCATGAGTGAAGGAGGTAAGCGAGCTCCATCAGCCCCTCCCTCTCCCCAGGTCTCGCTCTCCTCTGCCACCCCCCAAAAGGACTGAATTACATTTCTCTTCTTGTCCTTTAAATGAATAGCATAGTTTGGGTGAAATTATCGGGCAATTGCATGCCTTTTATGCAGATAATGCTATTTGATGAAAGCGGTGTTTTGATCTGCTAAGGATAATACAGATCCAGGGGTGGATTCATTGGTGAGAGTAAAGCTGTCTTCTGTGATAACTTCATCTCAGCATGAGGTCAGACGGGGAAAACTGGGATGGGGGATTAAAAAATGACACAGTCGGAGCAGTATTCAGTTCCCTGCTGCGCTCCTGGCTGCACACCATAGCCTATGTTTCTGATCTGTTATGGTATTGTCTGCCTTTCTCTCTCAGAGCAGAAAGAGATTGCTTAAAACTTTTCTTTTTTCAGCTAGAGGGATTAGTTCTGTGCAGCTTTTTTAATTAAAGAAACTGTATCTTTTTTCAAGGCAATTTAAAGCTTCGAGAGAAGGGCCATCAACACCCATAACTGAGTACTATTATCTGTAACAGAGCGTGAGCTCGAAATTTGATATTCAAAAATAGGCGAAGGGAGCCCGAGATTTCTGTTGTGTTTTTAACCTCCAGTGAATGTTCAGATCCCCAAATGAAGAACAGCAAATAAATTATTTTGTATAAGTGCTGGATAAGTAGTAACGTACAGTCGCTTCGCTTTTCAGCGAGTGTAGCCGTGCTTGCTTAATTAAATCTTCATGATGATAGCGAAGTGTACTTGAAAATAGTGTAAGAGGAAATAGGTTCGACTATCTATCTTTTTCGGCACCCAGAGATCATTTTTAAGCTTTTCCATTCTACTGAAAGTGATAACAGTAGAAATGTCTGCCTAATATGGGCAATTTGCATTTAAACAGTGCAAAGTACAATATTATGGTACGTTATCACCTCGAACCTCCGCCTTTGTGGTAAGCGGTCATCATCTTTATTAATCTAAGGGGAGCAGGGATTGGATCTAGCCAAAGCGATGATGAATTTGTCAGGACGTATACATTCGAGTTGAATTTATGGCTCAATTTAACCCAGGTTAATGTCGAAAATCCTCAAATGTTTCAAATAAGGCCCATATGGTTATCACTTTAGAAAGCATGCAGACTCTGCACTTGGGTTGCTACATACACATCTCCAGCTAAATTCCATGCCAGATCAATTAGAAACAGCCCTCCTGAGCGGACACGAACAGAGGGTGTTTCCCCAATAGGAGCTGAACCCTTGTCTTGAAGAAATAAAAAGCAGTCCTCTCTGGCTCCACGTTTCTTACCATTAAAAGGCCAAAGGAAATTTGGTGAACAATGAGGGTGTCAGGGTATCATACGTAACAGAAAATACTTAGAGTATCTGCACTTTATAGGGGCTTCCTACCCGTGTTTCCAAATTTCAGGAAATGTTACGTCTTAATGAAAAAGAGACAAACAAAATTTGATCTCTTTGTTTTTCCCCATTAGTTTTGCTTTTGCTTCAAACTGTCTGGAAAAAAGTCAACCAAGATCAGAGGTGAATTGATGTGGTTTGATATCATAACTAGAATTATTAAACTATGTGCCATTAAAAAACTAATGGGCAGAAAAGCATACTTAATAAGTATATTTTTGAAATCACTTTTATTTACGGCATATCCTTTTTAAAAAGAATGACTGAAGATAATGAAGATATTTTATTCATACATTCACTCATTCACTCATTCAATGATGATTTATCAAGCATCTTTTGTATGACAGCCCTTTATGCTGGACCCTGTGGTTTTAATTTTTTTTAATGTTTGTTTATTTTTGAAAGAGAGACAGACAGAGGGGGGGGCAGAGAGAGAGAGAGACAGACAGACAGACAGAATCCAAAGCAGACTCCAGGCTCTGAGCTGTCAGCACAGAGCCCAACATGGAGCTCAAACCCACGAATCCACGAGCTCATGATCTGAGCCGAAGTCGGACACTTAACTGGCTGAGCCACCCAGGTGCCCCTGTACCCTGTGGTTTTAAAGAGCTATTGGAAAAGGACCATATTATAAAACAGGGCCATCGTTTATTACAAGCAGAAAATGCGGTAGAGGCTCTTCCAAGGAAGGGAAGTATCGTTATTAGGAACTTTAATAAATACGGCTTCCAGAGGCTGAGGGGACAAGACATCCAGGCTCAGGAGTCGGCAAAAGAAGGAGAGAATAGGACTTCTCTCTGCAAAGAGATATTTAGTGGGTCCCACACTGAATGCAGACACTTGATGCCTAGACTTCTAATCTATGTTTACAAGTTAACTTGTAGAGTGGATCCCCAAAATATGTGAAGGACATCAGATTATTAAAAGAAAATTGTCCTGTGCCATGAATTTATAAACATTACCAGCAGCTAGTGCCTACCTTAAATACACTCTATATTGTATAGACGGTACCTTAAATATAGCATATATACTGCTTACTAAAATGGCTACTTATAGAAAATATGACCGATCTTAAAGGACAATCCATGGCAACTATTAATTATAAAGGTTTTGTCTTTTGGTGTGGAATACTGTGGCACGGTTTAAACACATATGTGGGATTAAACCAAAATTACAAGTGCCACGTGTGAAAAGATCCTTCTGTGTTCAGAATCCTTCAAGGAACTGGGTTTTGTTTGCGACTGAAGCGAGACCACGTCAGCAGCTGGATTGGGCTCCAAAATGGCCTTTTCACCGCAGATCGGAGCCACGTGTGGGCCCTGTTCATCCAGTGGGACCGGAAAAGCAGGGTCCCATTTAAAGGGCGGTTTGTCACATCTCCAGGTCAATGGGTAGCTCCAAAACGCATGCGCATCGAGAGAGGCCTATCTTGCGCTAATTAAGGTAATGAAAGATATTTTCTACCACCAGCAGTCGTTTAATTTTATGACTTGATCAGTGATCAGATGGGAATATGTGTTTTATGGTTTCCCTCAGTCTAACAGCCGAGGGAAATAAGTTACTTATTTTCACGGGGGAAGAAACAACTTGAAGGACCTCGGCGTGAAAGTTAAGTTCTAGGGCTGTCAGTTGGCCCAGATGCGTTGCTTTCCACGTGCAAGGTGATTTGCTTACCCACCAGGCTCTGGGTGCCCAGGACTCCTGCCCTCCTGACTGCCAGCCCCCAGCCTGGGTTTCAAGCTGCTCATGACAGCTAGTACTCAGCGGGGGCAGACCTGCTTCTGGAAGTATATAGATTATTGGTTTTCCTGATCTTTTCAAAGGGTCAACAGGGAGGTCCCAGTGTCTGAACCTCAGTCCTTTCCTCCCTTCCTTACCAGCGCCTGGAACTCCTCTGGTGGGAAACGTCCATCTGGATTCGAGCCCCACAGTCGGGCCATTCTTGCCTCAGTTTGCAAGAGTAGATGCAGTGATTGCAAAGGTTGGCTCTGAAGTGGAGCGGTGCCCACGAGGCCCCTCTGAGACCGTCAGACCTGCCTGACCCGGTGATCCCCTTCTGCACGCCTGAAAGCCCCGCATGTCTGAAGAGGAAGTGGCTGCAGGACCCGCTGCGCCCCACAGGAGGGCAGGGGGGAGGCGGAGGGGGACAGCTGCCACCCAGCCTTTGCAGCTCCAGGCTGGACCTTTAGGAACAGGAGGGGAAAAAAAAAACTGATTACACCCTCCCCCCCCAACATCAGCCTCCAGGGAAGGCTCACGTGATGCCCACTCAAATGGATAAACATCGCGTTCAAGTGGGGAGCGACCCTCAACTGCGGGGGGGGGGGCACAGTTGATGGAGTAGCAGATCCAAAGGGGTTGGCCCATTATCTTCTTCCTGCCAGCGCACTGGGGCGGTTTGCAAGGGCCTCAGGCGGGCTTTTCCACGCTCGCGGGTGGGGGCTGCAAGGGGAGCTCGGAGACAGTGTTCTTTCTTTCGGAGAGCTGCGTATCCTGGTGACCAGGGGGCCCCACGGGAGGGCCATGCCGCCTGCTCGGCCCCCACGATCCCGCACCGGCAGGGCTGCGTTAACGCGGCAGTCACCAGCCGCGCCGGCTGAGTTTGCTGAGAGCGGCTGGAGGTTTGCAAAACCGCCGGCCACGTCTTGCGTTTCTTCGCCCGCTCGAGTTTTTATTGCAGCCAAGGGCACTGCGTGATCTACCCACCATCCCCGCCCTCCAGTGACAGCCGCTCAGGGAGGCAGAAAGCCGGAGGGTCACGTAGCAAGCCGCCTCTCTGCTTTCCAAGGATGCATTTGGAGGAGAAAGCGTGGGGGATAGTTTGGCACTGGACAACGTCAGCTTTTCCTGAGGATCTCAAATGATGGAACTTCTTTGGTAGTGGGGGGGGGGGGGGGACTCAAACTTAACACACACGAGCTGCCTGGGTTTCGGGCTTCCTCTTACACAGGCACATAGTCTTGGAGGTGTCCTCCAAGACTTTGTCCACCAGGGGTGCCTGGCATCGAGTGCACGGGGCTACAGGAGGGATTTCTAGAGCATTTTGTCTATATTGTGTGTAATTAGTGGGAATGTTCAGCATCACATCCTGAGAAACTTTGAATATCGTGTAACAGGGAGCCGGGCTAGAGACAAGCTTCAAGATTTATTACCATTTCTAAATTTTATGAGTTCTATTGTTTCCTATGCTCATTACCAGCTTTAGCTATAATAAGGGCTGAAAAGAGAAAAGAGCTGAAAAAAAGGAACATGCCACTCTCGGACCCCACCTCCTGCCTTTTAGTTCTTCGGCTCTTTAGTTCTTCCACCAGCCATTTACTTCTGTTCTGGCTTCTTTCTGATGTGTCTTACCTGCTTGTGTGTGTGTGTGTGTGCGCGCGCGCGCGCGTGCGCTTGCGCGCACGTGTGTATGTGTTTTCCTGGATAGTAAAGTACAAAAGAGTTAGGGGGAGTGTACATGGACACTTAGAAAAGTTTTGAACACTTAAAATGTTTTTGTGGGAACTGGGCCACAAATGTGATTTATATACAACACCCTACTAGTTTCCTTAGGATCCCTTCAGGGATGCAAACTTTAGGTAGTTTGTGTGACGGTCATGTAATATCTGGAGCAGATCTTCACAATTCAAAAGTTTTCTTGAGAAAATGAGAATGGCTGCAATGAGAGGGTAATAATCATTCATTCCCACTCCCCACCCCACCCCGGCCTTTTTTTTTCCAAGTGTGAAACACACAAGGCAGGAGAGAGACGGACCCACCCACAGTGAACTCTAGATTCCTGCCGTGTGAATGTGTCCGTGCGCCCTGGGAGTGGGGTCGTGCTCATCACGCCTGACCCTTCCTTTTTAACGAGTAGGTATGTTTGGTCATTTAGCCACTTCGAGAACTCAGAAGCACTGGGCACACTAATTCAAGATCAGGAATTCTCTTCCTCAGTTCGACCGAAAACTTTGGAGAAACTCTAGCATGAAGCCTCAGGCTTTCCTAGGGGGGCATTGCTCTTGTGTTCGGAGTGCTTACTGTTGTTTCTCGTTCTGCACGTAGTTACAAATACACGTGTATTTCCTTCAAGCCCGAGCCCCGTTAGGTGCAGGTCTTTGGAATCCTCCGCTCTGAAGTTGAAAGTGGAAGATGGAATGAGGAGGCTCGGAGCTCCCTAGGTTCCTCTGCCAGGCTTGCTAGGTCAGGTCTGCAGCGGCCGTTGAGGCCTGGGGCACTAAATCTCAGCGGCCCTCCGGGGGTGGGGGGTACCCTAGGACGCCCGGAGAGGAGCCAAGCGCGCTCCTCCTCCCCAAGCGCGCGAGCCCTAGCCCGGCTGCAGCCGCATGCGGAACAGGTTCCAGAGGGGCGGAGAGCCAGAGAGCAGTCCCTCGAAAGTCGAGGATTGGTTGGGTGTTCCAGAACTCCCGAGCAGCCGGGACATCAGTGGGCCTTGGTGGGCTTCCTTTGTGCTCGGGAAGCGGGCGCTGGGGAGCCGGGAGCAAGGGTGATGCAGGGAACTTAAGTGAGTAGAAAGTGACAGTGTCTCGTGGGGAGCAGTAAACTTTTATTTCCCTCCCACAGCAAAGTCGAAGCAGGGGTAGCGTTTAGCTGCTAATCTGAAAGGAGAACCGGGTGGGGGGAGGCGTCGGAGAATGCGGGGAGAGGAGCCTTTAGAGGACTCCAGAATCCGTCCCCACCGGCCAGCGCAAGATTGTTGGGGAGGTCTTGGTGCCTGAACCGGAGGGCGGACACTTGTTCTCCGCCGGCGCCGAGCTGGGGCTTGTGCTTAACGGCTTCCCGCGTGCGAAGGTCATTTGCGCTTTTCAGTCTAGGGCGAGAGGACACTCTGGAAGGAAAGGCGCAGGTCATTTTCCGAGCCTCTTGTAAAGGACGGGCCGCCTACCGGGAGTGGAAATCCTTAATTACACCCGCCTGCCTCAGAATCCATCTTCCCGGCAGTGCCTTGCGCTCCTACCTCAGTCGGGTGACTCAGCTGACCTGAAATGCCCACCCTATGAAAGATCGAGAAAAGTACTTTCCTAAGAAGGTGAGAGGTTTGATTACACACACAAGTGTTTCCACTTCGGTCCAAAGTAATTACCCGCCCCGTCCGCCGCCCCCACCCCTCCCCGCGCGCTCGCGCGGGGGGGAAGGAAAGGACAGGACCCCCGCCCCCACCCCGCACGCACCTACCCCCGCACTTCTTAGGTGCGTGTGAATTTCAAATGGCGCTGTAAGTTCATTAGTGTTTGCAATCAGCGGCAGGCAGACCCTCATCAGAGCCGAAAGCCTGCAAGAGCCATTCATCAGCGTGAAGTGTTATTCATGGATGACCCCTAAATCACGGCAAGAGTAGTAGATGCACTGATTGGTCACAGCATGGGAGCCTCGGAGCTTTCCCGTCCCCGACGCGGCAACGAGGAGGGGAAAAGGGAGGGGCGGCGAACGTGGTTCAGTCCGGCAAATCCCATTTGACAGGAAAAGGCAGTAAACGGGGAATCTCTTTTTTTTTTTTTTTTGAATAAAGAAGAAGAAGAAATAAAGTACCTGTCATCTTGACAAGTGGCGGAGCGGAGGAGTCCAGGATTATAAATGATCGCAGCCCGATCCAGCTCGCCCTGTGATTGGGCTCTCCCGCGATCAGCACTGGGGGAAACGCATGGTAGGCTCCTCTCCTCTCGCACGCACACACACACACACACACACACACACACACACACACACACACACAC
>NC_043700.1:12293305-12309845 GCF_006229205.1 Suricata suricatta
CTCGGGGAGGCGGCAGCAGGTTGGCCGGCGCGGGGGGCCCGGGAGCCTGGCGGCGGCGCGCGGGTCTCCCCGGGGCTGGCCTCCAGGCGCCCCGGCCGCTCCGTCCCCGCCCCTCCCTCGCGTCTGACACCTCCGGCCGCCTGCTCAGGTGGCAACTTCGCGGGCGCCTCTCGCCGGAGGAGCTGGGCACGGCGCTCCGGGTCCCGGGGAAGCTCCGGGCTTGCGGGTTCCCCGGGAAAGGCGGCCCGGAGGCCGGGCGCTCCGCGGGGGCAGGGAGTCTTGCTCCGGTCGGGGTGCTCCCCAAATAAGGTGGCGCGTCCTCGGAGAAGGTAGCCGAGAGGATCCTTTGGGGCTCCCAGGGAGCGGGAAGCCCCGAAATGTCACCAGTTTCCGGAGGAGTGGAGAAGAGGCTTCTCCAACTACCGGGGAGCCAAGTTGGGAAGGAAAGGAAGGACGGCAGCGAGGGGCCGGGGTGGCGTGGGGAGTGGTAGATCTCGACTGAAACTTCATCCGGAAACTCTGGATGGGGCTGGAAACAAACAAATCGCCTGAACTGGGCATTTAAAAAATTACCGGCGTGCGGATCTGCAACTCGATCGCAGGCTGTACCGTGCTTTGCACCCAATTAGAAGGAGCGTCAGATGTTTTAGATGGAGGTGGGTTGTGTCTGATCGCCGCTGAACACCTTGTTAGGCCGTTTGCATTCCGTTCCTACTGCCTCGCCTTTCAGGTAGCTGTGATGGTAAGCTGCCCCTAATGCTTATTGACGGGAAAGGGTAAGAGCAGGTACATTTGTTTTCTGAAGTCCTTATAATGTAAAGCTAGAGAAAAGTTTCCAAGTACTTTTGGGTAAGTGCAGGGGAGGTGAAAGGGGGAGGGCTGTCTAGGCACTTTTTCCGGGGCCCCAGGCAGCTGGGATTCCAGAAAACAGGACTGTCTCTTCATAATGCTCTTTTATTTCTTATCTTCTGACCATGTATTTGTCAAACATTTGTAGACTCTGGCAGAATCCACTGGGCGGTCTTCTCAGTAGAAATAGAAGTATGTTCAGGCATTGCCTTTCCTTTCTGTTGTCAAAAGGAAAAACAAAAAAAGGCAGGGCTGGCATTCGTGAAAAGCCTGGAACCCCAAAAGGTGGGTTTGTAAGTGAGCAGAACTTGGGCTTTGATTCCTTTAGTGAATTTGTTTAAAAGGCAGGCGATGCATCTTTTCCCCCCCCCCCCCCCCCCGCCGTTGCCCACCTGGAAAAGTATCCGTGGTCCATCTAGTATATTAGGAACCGAGTTTAGAATTAAGAGTAACTACATAATTAAAATTCATTCTAGGTTTTAATATTTCAGTTGAAGCAACAATTTTTACAAATACACCTGCAAACTTGTTTTGTGTACTCCTTCATACATTCTTAATTATCTAAAACTTCTAGCTTTTATTTCTTAAAATATGAGATTCTTGCAAGAGCCTTGAAACTTTCGATTTGTGATTCTAAATGCAGAGCAAATATTTAATTCTTGTTCTAAGAGTGAGAGGTTAGTTCAGTAATAAGACTTGCTAATCTCACTTTAAAATGTCATGGCATTCACAAATTATTCCTAAATTCTTCAAACGCAGGGGTTTATAATGAGTTTAGTTATTCTATTGTGTATTTCAGGATTCTACTGTACCTTTCTCCCTGTTGCATTTTCCTTAACAATTTGCCTTTTTTCTTATTTGAATTTTAGTCTTCCTCTTTATTCAAAGGTACTATTTATTTGCTGGGGGTAAATTTATTTTATTGTAGACAATTTAGAAAAGACTATTATGACGGAAAGCAACTCCTTTAAGTAAGACAGGTCTATTTCTACACATACCACTCAGTTTTTATGAAGTGTCTTTATATACTAATCACAATGCCAGGGCTTATATATTTGAAGAACATATTAATGTCCTGTGCCAACAGCATTAATGTTAGCAACCCACGGACAGGGAATATTGACTCTAAAGAGGATTTCTTAATTAAGCAGATAAAATGATAGTAGAATTCTGACTAGGTCTTTTTTTCCCCTCAGACTGAACCACTTTGCACGGCTGAGTTTCTTCTCTAGAAAGAAATGTTTTAGGTAAATTATAGAAGCTTTTCTTACTGTGGTCTCCTACACGAGTCATGAGTCTTTTGGATAGAAAAGAGAACCTGCTTTATTAAGGGGAAGACAAAGAAAGATAAGGATGCTTATCTTTGAATAGAAGAAAGCACCTAAGAGAGTGAAGAGTTTTAAATTTATTCGGAAAGAAAACCTAGCTGAACAATAATAATCCAGTTAGCAAGTTCACACTATTCTTTCTTGGCTTTGCTTCTGAAAGCCAAGAGTTTAACCTATTTTCTTTGTAAAGAGTCAAGCAAATAAGAAACCAGGCAAAAGTGTATGGCTATGGTTGGGAGTAGAATGACCTATCAGAAATACTTGATCAACTTTGAGCTGATGTACAAAGACCGATGTTTTCGGAACTGCTGTGAAAGGATGTTTGGAAATGTTCGAGTCTGTCCCCGCCTACAGTGGCTGGGAAGTACTGAAGACAGTCATAGTCTAACATAAAAGCTCCGTAAAGACAGTTTTATTTGTTTATCAGTATTGATCATTTTAATAAACCCATTGCCTTCTTTCTCTTAAGCTTTATTTATCCCTTTAATTTTTTTTTTTTTAATTTCGGGGCAGCTGAGGAATGTCATCAAGGTATTATACTTACGTGAATCAGTGTATTCAGCAGTCTTTTTGAATTGTCTACCCTTTTCCTTAAGTCGTGCGTAGAAACCTGTTAAGCATGTTCAGTGACACATTGCTTATCTACGCAGCGTTTTCTTTGATAGTCAAATGTCTATTTTGACTTTCAGAATATACTTTCTTTACGTCAATTGAAAATATCAGCAAAGAATATGGTAATTTGCCATCAAACTTTGATCCACACCCAGTTCTACATCCCTATGAATTTTCAGCTAAAACCAGGGTTCGTATTTGTTTTACAAAGTGGACTGAGAGTCTGGAGAAAATGTTGACACCCTTTCAAAAATAAAGGAGTGTACTGAAAAGACAGCACAATAATGTCCTGCTGCCTAAAAGTTTTAATAACTCAGTCTTTAAAATTATGTCACGTACACTTTAGCAGAACACGTTCAAACCCTTATTTTGGAGATAGCAGCTGTTTTAAGAATCCTGATGGACATTTTGTGCTTAAAAAAACCCCATAAGTTTCAAAACTGATTAATTGTTGTGTCTTATAAAAACTGATTTATTTCATAGTTTTTTATACCAAGCATTACCATTATGAAGCCCTCCTTCTAATTGAGATTAATGTTTCTGGGCAAAGAAGTGGTTTCGAGGGCTGCATTCATTTTGAGTGCTGTTGTAATCAATTTTCGATACAGCATTCCATGGTGGGTCAGTTTCCATCCAAACCTGCCTTATTATGTAGAATTAACTTGTTGGTGATGGATAGTAATACTTCTACATCTTGAAAAGTCATTTGTTTCCAAACAAGTGTGATGGCTTGTATGAGTTTTAAAATATTGCTCCTTATAATTAAAACATCCTCTTGGGGACTTAATTTGAACTTTCTTTTAAGAATTATATAAAGCATGAGGAAGCAATTCATTATTACAAATTCAGCTAAAATAGCCTTTTTTCCCCCAGATGCAGTATGCCTCAGGTGTATTTTCTTGTTCATCAGAGGGCTTTGTGGTCTTTTGGAATTATAAATGGTAAACGTTATACTACTAGGGCATTTCCTTTTTTGTTTACAGCAGTATTCTAGTTGAGTTTCTCAAGGAATTCTTAGAATTCTAGATCTACATCTTGAATGTGTGTTACAACATTATTTCCTAAGGTGGTGGGTATGACCCTGACAATGAGGGACAATTTATCCTCTTTGGAAACCTGGAAAGACGGTTTATATTGTTGTCCCTACTGTCTTATTTTCATTTGTATCTTACTCGTGTCTGGTTGCAACCTTATGCGCGTTTTTTTTTCTCTCTCTTGAAAGGCCACATTAAGATTTTCTTGGACTTTGGTCCATGTTACATTGCTTACTGTGATGTATGCTTATAGTCTCAATGAAATAAAATGTTGAAAGCACAGAATATAAGGTTAATACAGATGAGTATTCTAATATAGCCAGAGTCTGTAGGATTTTTAAATAAATTTGTGGCTGCTTTGTAGTGAACAGAAAGTTCCCACAATGACATTGTTTTCTGCCTTCAGGAAGAAAAAGAAAGACTTGATTGAAAATGTGTTTATTATATTTTAACTTTCTTCACTGTAGTGGTAGATTATTTACATTGAATTAGTGTTTTTCCAGGTAAAACCATTCACTTAAAACAGTTTGAAATGCTAAAATAATGTACTTAAAATGCCACTTTGAAAGCATCATTGTAGCCACCCCTTAGAATATAAACTTTCAAACTGTAGAAACATGCTCTAAGATATGTAGATGTCTCAAACACCAAAACTATAGTAGAAATCCTTCACTGGAAAGAATGTTGATTTCTTTTTATGGTTTTGGTTAAATAACTCAGGTGACTGGGTCGTTTGTTAGAACAGCCATGTAGAATTCCTGTAAAAGATGGTAATCTACTGAAACCTTCTTTCTACTTTAAATAAGTCACCGAGCAAATTAATGTCAATATCATAGAATGTACTTCCAAGTCATATGAGTTTATGATTGAAACCATATCATATAGTAATCATGATAATGCTGATGATGATGGTGGTGATCGTCGTAATAAAAAGAGATTTTACTGCCCTGTTTCTACTCTTGCAATCTTAGAAGAGCTAGCACTGAGGTAGCACTGACTTTTCAAACAAGTTTGTGATAGGTGGCAGTCTTAACTGAGGTCACAGACTTCAAGGAGGTAAGGGACGGCTTGAAGGTTTTAGGAGCATCTATATGTGGAATGCAGCGCATATCACGTTACCAAACTAGGGTTATATTCTTTCTTGTAAGGGAAGGAGCTGATGATCACTTCTGGAGATATGGCCATTTTAAAACTCATTGCCCCCATATCTGTCGTCATCTCTGACTTCCTCTGGAACAGACAAAACATACAAAGAGATTGTCCCTTTGAAAATGAAGTGCTTTGGGAAAAACAAGTGCATATATTCACACTTGTATTTTTCACGTTCAAGTATATAAAAGCAATTGTGAGACGTTGTTGGTTGGTAAAGTATTTTCCAGTATTGGGGAGTGCTTTTTACTTCAATTACAGAAGTTGGGGAGGGGGGGAATGATGTGATTTGGTTGGCCCTGGGGTGGGGTCATATTACTTAATAATAAGCAGCTAGTTTATAACTGGGTCTACAGGGTCTCTGCCTCAAAACCAAAGGGAGATACAGAGAGAAAGAGGGGGGCGGGAGAAGTGAAGAAGAAAGTGACGTTCCTTTGAGCGTTTCTGTGTGTAGCAGTGTGCTTGACAGAAAAAGCCATCGACCAAGGGCACGTTTGGTCACTGCCAAGTTGGTTGGGTAAGTACAAGGCAAAATTAACTTCACTTCTAAGTATGTGCATTTTGGATTCAAGAATGTGAACATCATTAGTTTTCAAAAATTAGCCCAAGAAATTCCAAATATTGCATATGGTTCTTCATATTGTCAGAGGAAAGAAAATATATTAACCACCCTATTTGTTTATATGGTACTGAATGCCAAATTACAATTTTGTAATTCTCAAATCTATATGGAGACTTAAACACTCCGATTATTTAAAATGATCCTTTAGGAGGTAACTTACAAGGTCACTTCTCTGCAAAGATGAAGCTCGTAATCAATATATTTTAGTCATTCTGTCATTTCTTCGATTATTAGTTACACTTGCAGAATCGTGTGATAATTCCTCTTCAGATTGCCACAATTTAGAAAGAAACAGCAGCTTGATCATGACTCTCTGCTTTCTGTCTGAAGAGTAGGATGACATGAATTGGCGGTCCCTGCTTTATCCAGGGAAACAAAACAAAACAAAAGATATTCTTTTACGAGAATGGATTATTTCCTCTTGAGTTCAGTGAAGCTCAACTCGTGTTGTAGGATTGGAACTGTGGAGCCCCTAGGAGGGCGAGGAAGTGGGGTGTCTTTCCGATAGCAGGGGCGTTTCCAGAGAGAGGGCTTTCCTTCCCCCAGGAAGCCTTAGCGTCCCTGTCATGGCCAGCATTTGGCTTCTGTGCTAGAGTGGTACCTTAGGACAGCTAATGTGCTGGGACCACACATTGGAAGGTACGTTATGCAGACAGTGATAAGACAGGACTGCAATGAATTTAACGGATGAGAAATGCATGAAGTATTTCAATGGGTTTGCGTGAAGCACTTAAAAATATGTTAATATTGGGATGCGTGTCTTTTGGTCATTATAAAAGCGATCCTATTGAAAAGGATACTTGTTTATTCTCTGTCTACCTAAGCTCTTTTAGAATGTGACATCTATGCTAATACCTTTATCAGAGATTTTGAAATTTGTCAACATGTAGGTGGAAAAACTTGGCAAGGGACTGGTCCTTTTTAAATAGCTCTTTAAAAATAATAAGAAAAAGAAAAAAGCTGGTACAGGGCTTGTCATTTAAAATAATTATGAAAGCCAGAAGACAGCTGTAAATTTCATTTCTTTCAGAATTTATAATAACTTCCAGTTAAAGAGAGCTGTCATACCTATAGTTTTTGAAGAACAAATCTATTTTTTTCTCCAAAGGGTGACAATAAGAAACATCTTGAACTGTGTTTTTACATTTTTCTGTATTTATAAGCAAAAAGGAAATGAATATTTAAAATGTAAATGCTCTCACTTAAATTTTGTTTACTGATAGGATGAGAATAAGAACTAGTTAAAAATACTGCAATTAATAACTAATCTAGTAATTTAAATACATATAGAAGAATGATTCACTTTAATATCATAAAGGAGTAAGAGTTTTAGTAATAAACATTTATATTCTGTCTCGTGATTGTCATGAAAATAAAGCATTCTTCTTACACCAGTATTGCTGAAAATGATAATAGCATCAATAATAGTTGGAGAATAACTTGATACAATCAAATTAACTGAACTATGAATCGTCTTCATGTTCTCTTTAAGAAACAATTCTAGAGGATTTGAAAGCCCTTGAAAATAATCATACCTTCCAGCAAAAAAGATGTTTGCTACTTTACAAAGCTGTCGATGAATTTGGGCTCAGAAAGGGGTGAAGGTTGAAGAGAACTTTTACTAGGATATTATCACTTGGGTTACAACAGAGCAGACGTTTGCTATCTGTAATATATTCTTCTCAGTTGATATTTCAACCTTAATTTTCAGCCACTCTTTCTTTAATGAGGCCGCGAGCATATTTAACACTTAGGGTAAATTTCAATTTAAACAAAAGTTAAAGCCTTTCCTTGTAGGTAATGTGTGCCTGTCAAACCTGAATTAAATCCTTACTTTCAGAGTCATTTTTATGCTCCCTTATAACTTTTTCTTGCCAAATAGAAAGAGCCTATTCTGCGTTTCCTGTGACTGAAAAAGTAAATGAAACAATATCTTCCTTTACTGGTTCTTGTTGCCTCAGAGTATATAGTCTTCAGATGAGAGTGTGGCATTTCAAACAATTTTATAAACAGTAAACAGCCCTCAGTTGTTAAGTTGATTTGCCAATAATATCTTTTTCTTTGTTACTAATTATAAAAATTACATGTGTGGCAGAACAGAAAACTTTTTAAATGTTTTCTATTTTGTGCTTTGTGATAGGATTTTTAATTTTATGTTTTAATTTGTATGGTGTTAGGTATAGTCTGTGTATAGTGTTACCTCTTTAAAGGACAGAAATCATCACAAAGGATGTAATTTAGAAATTAAGCTTATTTTTTAGATGATTCATATAGGATTTGAAGCACAGTACATTTGTAGGTAAAATGCAGTGGCCGACAGAAGTCTGTATTTTATATTTTCAAGTTTAAATATCGTTTTACTGATGATGTAAATAATTAGACCTTATTAATTGAAATTTTTACACTTATGGCTTGTATCTTTCACGTGGTTCCACTAATCAAAACTTCAGATTTTTATTTAAATGGGCATTATGCTCTATTGTCCATAATTAAGAAATTTAAATATATTAGTAAATCAAAACATAAACTAACCCTAATATAAGTTTTTGAAGAACCTGTTAGGAATGAAGATGATTAGGTAAATCTAGTGCTCAAGATGAATGCTTTAATGAATATCCCATTTTATATACTCCAGATACTGGGAGACGAGTCATTAATATATATGTATACAATATCCACACAGATAACCAAAAATTTATTTATTACCAAACTGAAAGGTGAATGAGATATTTATATTACTTTCTTAAGTCACACAGCATGAATGCATCTGTAAAATAAAAGTTACATTTTAAGATGCATCATTTATTCGTTTTCTGGTTTCAAGTAATCTCAGTAAAATTCATATCATCTTGCATTTCATTTAAGTCCGATGATTAGCCTTTGGGTCAGCCCTCAGTCAGTATAGCCATGGCAAAAGTCTAATCTCTTCTAAGTCAAGTTTTGGATAAAATCTGCACTTCCCAATAACATCCTTCATCTCCACTGTGCACGTGTTTTCTGAGATTTTTGACAAAGGAGAGATCTGAAAGAGAGGACCACCGAGTGCTTGTTTTAAGAGATGCCATCAGTTAATTCTGCTCACAGCATCGGATGAAAGTAGCTTTTAAACCTGTATTGTACTTCAGATAGGAATTTTAACATATCAAGGTTGGTGAATTTCGTATTAAGCACTCAGCACAGGGTAATTTTGAATTACTTAACACAAATCATTAACGTATCACGTATTTCATTTAAATGTGATATAAGGTATATGAATTGGTCGTATAATTACTGCTTGAGCTTTGAAAAGGCTGTAATGCACGTTAAAATTTTTAAATGTTGAAGAAAGCAAAGTATCAGTAGTTCTCAGACTTGGAAACTGTTAGTAATGTAAGCCTTCTAGGGGCTCTTATTTTTTTGTTATTTTGTTTTCGCCTTTGTTTTAAATGTACCTTCTAGGGTATTATCACTTAATTTAAGTCTGGAAGAGTAGCATTTGATTTAGGAATAGATGTAAATTATTAGTACACATTATGTATTTTTCCCCCCAAAGGAAAGTATCTTAAGGCTTTCTGGGTGAGGTTCCGGGTCTTTTAGGATTAGGAAGTATTGGTATAAATGGCTAATTTTGGTAGAAGAGTGTTACATAGTTTTTAAGTCCTCTTTATGACTTTTAAAAGAATATCCCATCAGGAATAGGAAGCTTTGTGGATAAGCTGCCACTCTTTGATGAAGGATTATGCGTTCTCCCCTAAATCTGTGACCCCAGAACCTGTTACACAATAGTTTTATCAAGTAGCACTGGACTGGCTTGGCCATCATTTCATTTTCTTGAAAAAGTTTATTGCTTCCTTTCCTAAATCGAATATTTATGGAGAGTTTCAGTCTAACTATAAATTTGGGACATGGATAGATCCAACCCCTCAAATCCACAGGTTAAGAGTTTGATGCAAAATAATAAAGCCTGAAGCTCAGAAGGATGCTTTCACATTCACGCCAGATGACAAGCGAATTAATTATCGTGGGGTCCTCAGTCAGTCGTGTGGTTTGCCTACTCAGGGAAGAGTGCGGGGTCCGTGGCCTGATTGAAGTTCCTTGTAGGCTTTTCCTGTGTCAGTGATACTCAGAGCAACTTGAGACATAAATAACAACATACAGAAAGGAAGCCATCACATAGCATTTGTTAATTTCCTCGGAACGTGTTTGCAGAAAGTGAGCGTATTCTCGTATGGTTTGGTCATAGATTTTTTAAAGAAAGAATGGATATTCTGTTATGTGATTATATTCCCACTTAGAATGAATAATTTCTTGCAAAGCAGTAGAGTATGATACAAATGTGTCATCTTCTAAGGAGATTTTTTTGTGTGTATCAAAGAAATACACTAAAAGTTGAATGGTCAATTCATTCTATTGAAATATCAAATATCAGTTAACTGAGACATTTTAACTATAAAACACAGTGATCCTTCATTAAAAAGCACAATTTGGCATAGGCAATTAATTTCCTTAATAAATGGGTTCTTATTTCTGAGTACACTACTTTTTAAAAGTTTAAAAAAAGAGTGGCAAAGTTTACTCTAAAAAATGCAAAGTCCAGAAGTAGGTACAAGTTTTTGACAATATAGATAATTCTAGTTTTTGTGGTTAGTCATTGAATCATCTTACAAATTTCAGAAGATGAGTGTCTTGAGTTATTACCCCCTTAAACTTTTATATACGCATAAGCAGATATGTCTGTTGTGGAAGATATATGAAATGAAAAAATTGGTTTTATGCTTAAACGCTATGTTGAACATATTTATGAAAAACTGTTTTAAAATATTGCCTTTAGTGATCACTTTAATATAACAATTGACTCTGCAAACCTTCACAGAAGATTCTAGGCTTTTATCATAGGTATAAATATGAGGTTAAAAAATGAACAGTTCTACCTGGAAACTACTAGATGTAGCCAAGTTTCAAGTACTTAATTAAATTCTTCTAAAAAATCTTATAAAGACCTGAAAATATTTTATGTAGACCTCAGTCCAAACTTCCAATTTATTATCAGTGGAAGAACACAAGGTTTAATACACTGAATGATTGTAAAACATTAGTTCATCATGTTTCCTATTTTAAATTCTTAAAATATACGTGTTTTAATTTCACGTGTACACGTAATACAGATTAAGGATTTGGAAAAGCAGGGTTTTTATTCTATCTTTCATCAGCTCTGTAGCTGAACCCTGGCAATCTCTTTCTTCATTATTCTAAGCCACTATCGGATACTAATCTTTGCTGCACCCACAGCTGTTGGAGGATTTTTTTTTCTTTGCAAATGTAATTACAAATACATGTGTCTTATGCACCTCACTTCCCTTAAATGCTTATAGAGGAAAATGAAAGGCAGCAGGACGGGCCATGCACAAAGTCCCTGGGTAGGCCTCTTAGTTTTCAAATCATTATATCAGTGGATGTGAGGAAGAATTGCAAAAATGAAAACACAAGTTTGGCTTCAGTGATGTCGAGCAATAAAAATTACAAAAAATTCAATACTTTCTCTACAAGGATGTTTCTATGGGATGAGTGCCACTGAGTCCATGGTTTCCACCTCTCTGTGGGCCGTGTTCCTCCAGGGATGGTCATAATTTAAACTAAACCAAATAGGATAGGCTGTTTTGTTCACTTCTTAAAAACCCATTAAAATAGGACATTGTAGAGAGAGATTGATTAATCTCATGCATTTGTTTGCATGTGCCCAGTTGGAGAATGACTGATGTCACGTAGGCACTTAACAAGTGTACGGTGATAGGACCCCGCAGAAATTAGAGTGCTTTCTGGAGAAAATTCACCATATTTGCTTGCATGAATATTATTTATAGAACACAGTTGAAACTAGCCATATATAAGGAAATGTTTAGAAATGTTAAATGTGTCAACTTTTAAGGAAAACCTGTCTTCATTATTTATAATATCTCTCTTTTATACTCTTAGAAGTTTTTTATCTCTGTGGACAGTGGGATTGGCTATCTCTAGGAATAAGTAAAGACACTTTCTGTGATTAGAAAAGTGTAGAAAATTGAGTTCAATACTTACTGCTTTTAGCAAGGTGTCAAAGATGTTACATAAGAACACAATTTGGTTTCCTTTTATTTGCGATGCTGGAGAATATCCGTTGCCTGATAAAAATTCTTTGGAGGGGCAGTGGGTGGCTTAGTCAGTTAAGTGTCCAACTTCAGCTCAGGTCATGACTTCACAGTTCGTGAGTTCGAGCCCTGCCTCAGGGCTACAGCCTGCTTCAGATTCTGTGGTTTCCTCCCTCCCTCCCTCTCTCTCTCTCTGCCCCGTTTCCCCTCTCTTTCTCTCTCTCTCTCTCTCTCTCTCTCTCTCTCTCTGTCTGTCTCTCTCTCTCTGTCTCTCTCTCTGTCTCTCAAAAATTAATAAATATTTAAAAAATTCTTTGGAGTACCCAGAAGGTAGGATGAGGGGTGGGATAAATTGGGCTTCAGTTGGAAAAGATAGACCTACACACACATCCATGATTGTTCTGCTACTTTTCATGGAAGCACATTCAGTGTGGGAAAAGGTATTCAAGATATACAGCCAAAATAGGAAAAGTCCCTTAGTCTCAGGAATGCTTTTGAGAACTATTCAGGGGAAGAACTATACTACTTACCAGTCAAAACTTAAGAAGTTTTCCTCTTTTACATTTAATATACTAGAAATTCATAGTGAGCCACTGCCATTGAACTGATAATTTAATAATTATGAAACTGTCTCGATGTGCTAAAGCTCTGTGCCGATTTGAAATCCTTCCTTTGTTTTTAATGGGTGCCTCTCTTCCATGGGCATTTTTCCTCCCCTGATTCAGTTAAATCAAACCCCAAGTGTTTTGTCACTGTTCTGTGTCCAAGTGACTGTGTCCTGCAGATTAGAAGACACAAGACGTGATCTCAGACCCCTAGGAAGTTTTCACTGCTAGTTGATGCATGATACGAAAGATAACAGACAGTCATTAAGGTTATTAAGAAAGCTGGAAGAGGTATCCGAGGAATGACTGCTTTGGTCAGATTGCACTGATAGCCCATGGATCTTTGAAATGCCAGAGAACTGAAGAGAGCAGAGAATCTAAGGCTTCCAGCACGCAGCTTTCCTGCAGCCTACAGACATTAGCAGAGCCTTGAAACTCTATGGACGTTGGAAAGAACACGAGGCAGTAACTACTGATGAACAACAGAAGTGCCCTGGGGCTCACAAATGTTTAAAAAGACAGATAGCTGACTCAATCAGAACATAGGCCTTTTACTTATCCACACGGACATGGCCATAGACGCCCAACAAGATGAGGGCACGAAGAGCCAGGGACCTGGGAAGAACAAAGGTTGGCCATTTGCCGCCTTCCCTGTGCAATAACTCGGCCAAATGTTTGTCACAGCTTACCCATGAGAGTTCTGTGAAGCAGAGCCCCTTCTCTCCTGTGCTCAGTACTGCTAGCTTCTAGCACAGTGCCTGGCCCTGAGGAGCCCATCAGTAAATAATTGATGTGGGAATGACGTCTTCCCTCACTCCATGTCAATGTCAAGTGTCCTCCCTAGAGAATAGCTCTTTCCTACGAAAGGCTTGTGGTCTCTAGACTCAGGTCATCCCCCAGGACCCCTGAAATTCTAAAAGTATTTATTTTGTTATATTAAGCTTTCCTATGATTCATGTTAAATACATAGTATCACCAAGAAGTTGTCAGCCTTTGAAGGACGGCAGAAGATATGACTGTAGACCATAGATCTCTGGAAAAACAAACACACAAATGAACCCAAACAGTTGACATGGAGACGGAAGGGGTTTCCAAGGCCAGGAGACTGACTGAGCGACAGGAATCCACTCCAGCAAACCCAGCAAGTTTTGGAACAGGTGACAAGGGAGGTGGGTGAGCTAGGTGCATGAAATTGGCCGGGTTGGTTACGTCTTGCTTTGTACCTCCCCAGTCGACGTAGGTTCTTTCATATTTCCTAAAATATGCAGTTGTCTTTGTCTTTCGTCTCTCCACTTTTGAAAGAGACACAGAGAAATGTTTCTTTGCTATGAGAAAAACAGCAGAGCAAGTTGGGTAATAAATGGTGTTGATGTAGCCTTGGAGCCAGAGACGCGGGGCGATGGGAACCGGGCACCAAGGGACGTGCACTTCTTCCAAAAGGAGACACCACATCACACCTCTCGACTGGCTCTGGCCACATGGGGGTGAGACAATGTTACCAGATTGCGAGAGTTTTCAAGAAATGCCAAAATAGGAATTATGTGAAATCTCTAGATTTTTAAATGTTGGCTCATTAAAAAAAAAAGGAAGAGAGAAAAGAGAAAAAGGCAGCGCACAAAACACCCAGGGAAAACAAAACACGTCTGTGGGCTGGCTTTGGCAGTTGGACCACCAGTTTGCAACCTGGGATGAAGACGCTGAGATCCGCATTCTGTCTCTTGGAGCTGATGGGTGAGAGCAGCAGAACGGGGTGGAGGATCCCGCAGAAAAATCTGTGATGCGCTTGGAGAGGGAGCTGGGGCCCAGATTGTGGATTATCTTAAATGTCATCCTCTTCCACCCATTTTGGAGGGGAGAAAAATGTTTGCAGTTTGTAGTACACTTTTTCCTGCTTTAAAACAGAAACCCGGGTTGCCAGTGCGCCTTCCAGAGGCACTATTCGTAGCAAGTCAGGAAGGGGTTAAGTGATGGTAGTGGGTGTAACCTGTGCTTTTGACCTTCACTCAGATACTTCCTATCCCTGCTCCCTGTCTCCATCTTCTGCCCACCAGGGACTGCATATATGAGGCTCTTGGTAACTTTAAAACACCTATAATTTGGGGGCACTCCAACAGCAAGCTATAGCTAATACACTTTTCCGCTAGCATTTGAATATTACCTGAATCCAGATACTAAATTCTATATATAAGGAAAATCCAAAGTTAAACATGACATATTGGATTAGGTCATACTCATTATGTTAATTGAATAAAGAGAACACTTAAATTCCCTTGGCACACTGTGTTTCATTGTCTGGTGCTGAGCGAGCTGGGCTCTGACATGTCTTTGCTCAAATCCCTGTTTGGTCAGTTATTTGCTGTGTGACCTTGGGGAAAGCCAACCTGTCTCTGAGCCTCATTTTCTCACATGAACAACAGGATTGGGACTAATGGCTGGAGCCTGGTACCACGCCCTGAGCACTATAGACGCCACACGGTGGTGGCCGCCCTCACAGGACTGGCTGTTTGACCCCGTTAGCGAACCTCATGTTTACTATCATGGCTTCCTGTGGGTTTTGGAGTCAAATTTGGAGACCAGCGTCTGGTCCCACTGTGCTGCTTGGAGACGTTCATCTTCATAAAATATTGAGGTGCTCACATATCCATGTGTGGGGTAGATGAGATGAATTGGGCTGAAAGGTGGAGGGGGATTATGGAGTGTCAGGTATGTAGTGCGAGAGGGTGTGTGTGTGTGTGCGTGCGCGCGTGCGTGTGCACATCAAGAGTAACGCATGCTCAGCCAGCACTCACACTGCTGCAACATTAGCTCTCTAAATTGGGTAAGAATAGCTAAAAAGGCATCCCAGGGCCTCTCTTTACTTGGGCTGTCGCCTGGAATATTTCTCTTAATGAATGAACGATTCTTAACAACACTGATTCTCTGACTTGCCGAGCTACTGTTTAGAAGTGGTGAGTTCAAGGGGAGCAGAGGTTGAGATAGGCCCTTCGGGTCTGGCCTGTCGGTAGCCGGAAGAGTGAGTGTGCAGTGGCTTGTGCAGTGGCTTACCCAGGGGACAGCATCCGCGACAGCAGTGGCGAATGCCCAACATGAGGCTACCGAGTCACTTCAACAAAAGAGGGCGATGTGCGTGATATTTTCCAAGCATTTATAGGAAAAGGGTGAAAAGGTTTTTTGACATTTCAAGGAGTCTAAGATTCATTTCTAAAATTTATCTGAAGACACATTCCTTAATGATGTCAGATAACGGGGGTATTTTATGGGGGAAAAGCCTTTTGTGACTGGATGAGCATTTTAACTATATTCTGTTTCATATTTTTAAATAAAAGTAAACAGTCATTCTCTTCCCACAGCACTGTTGGAATTACAGACACATGTAAAACATATTCTGTATTACAGAATAATAAAACCTAATTATATACTTAATATATCTATATAAACATATAAATCATATATATGCATTACATGTTCATAAAATTATTTTCATATAAATTATAATATTTAGATATTCCGGGAAACTTTCATGGAAATTCCGTGCCCAAATTTAAAACATATGTTTAAAATATACTGATATATGAAGTAGAAACAATTACAAAACAAACAAGTATAGCAAAAAATATATATATTTCCATTTAATTAACAGAATTACTTCGCCATTTGGATAGATCTTGGCTGTCTCTTTAAAAAATACATGATACAAAGCATATCCACCAGCATATTAGTTAGCCTGTGCATTTCCTGATTTTTTTGCTGAAAAGCAAATTTTAACCATTTGTCTGAAATGTTGGCTACAACAGAAGGTAGCTACTTGTGTTCTCTTTTAGCTCTGATGTCTGCATTGCATTATTATTTATTAAGCATCTCTTAAGAGTCTACCATCGGTTCAGGCTCTGTGTGAAAGAGGTGCAAAAGGAGGGAAGAGGCAAATGGCAGCAGCCCGAGAGAAACTCGCCCTAATTAGACGGGGGCTCGGACACATGGAGCCAGAAGAGGTAACGCAAGCTGTAACACCCCACGGAAACTCAAGGAAGAGAGAGGACCATGTGGGGTAGGGGCAGTTCCATCGTATTCCACCTTCATCCTTCCCGGGACAGGATTCTTGGTGCCTCCTCCCTCAGGCTTGAGGACTAGAGCTACCCCTTCCGTATCCACTTCATCCTCTTTGCTCACACAAGCTAGAAGTTTGAGCGCCATCTTGAAGACGATCCCAGGGCTCCCTGCGCACTTCTTTTTTTTTTTT
>NC_043700.1:12309945-12353257 GCF_006229205.1 Suricata suricatta
TCTCCCCCACTGCCATGCTAATCCAAGTTCACATGACATTTGGACTGGCCTCCTACATTAGCTTTCTAATTGATCCACTGGCGTTCGATCTGGACCTCTCTCCAACTCAATCTCTGCATCACAGCCAGAGTGATTTTTTAAGTGTGCAAAGGGATCCTAGCATTCCTTGTTTAAAATAGCACGTAGTACAAAACCCCTTTTACGTCTTCCTTTTGCATTTCCTTGTAAAGCCCACAAAGCTGAGGACCTTGTTGAGGTTTGCTCCCCTTTGTTTTATCAATGATGTGCGTAGTACGTCATACGTAGTCCTTTCTAAATACCGATTAGTTGAATAAACGCGTGAAAGATCCACAATTCTAAAGCCTGACTTCAGACTTCAGAGACTACTAGAGTCTCTGTCTTCTTTTTCTCTCCAAAAGCTTTTAACCATGTTGAACGTGAATCTATCCCATTCTATTCTTTACCATTCTGTTTTTTGTCATTTGGGGAAATGGAGTATCCCTGTCTACCCTTTGTTTATTCAGGACTTTTCAACCACAGCTACACCTTAGAATCACCCAGTTGGTTCTCACAAGATACCAATGCCAGGATTTCACCTCACCCCAGACAAATTAATTCAGAGTCTCTGGAATTAGGGCCTGGCCGAAATCATTAACTGTAAAAGGCCCGCTGGGTGTTTCTAACACATAGTCAGAGTTCAGAAACCACAGCTCTGTTCTTCAGGTCCTATCTCCCAACTACCCTTTCCTCGAAGGAGACTTGTAGATTGCTCTTTTTTTTTTTTTTTCTTAAAAGCTAGTAGCATTCAGTAGAGCAATAAAGTCAAGACTTATTTCATATTTTAGGAATTCCATCCCTCTGTTGTAAGATCCATTCAGGCTGAAGATTGTACATTATATTCTGGAAGTGGCTGAGCCTTGAGGAGTTACTTGATAACTTTTTATTGGACTGACAGCCGCTTGTCACGGGGACAGATCTAGGGTTAGGAAGCCAAGTTCGGTCTTTTAATTTGTGGCTGCCTCTGTGATTGCCCAGCCCGCAGATTTTTCTCACGTGTTCCATCTCGTGCCTGCTCTCTAGCGGGCTGTCTGTAGTCCGTGATCCGCTGAGGTCTAGAGGCATCTCCGTCTTCAGTTAGCAGGGTAAACAGATGGTTTATACTGCTCAGAAATCCGGTGTTCCATCAGGAGCTCAGAGACTTGTACGAACAGTTTATACAGCTGTTACACGCTCCCTTAAGTTTGTATCCCATTGTTGTAGGTGCCGCCAACCGAATAGGGACTGAACCGCGCCCGGAGTAACTTCCTCGGCAGCTGGGTCTGCTGGCGGGGCTGCAGCAGGTGTAAGAGCGAGTTCTTAGATGTGCGCATGCGCTCACTGACCCATGCACTCCACTGTCCCATTAGCAAAGGTCACCAAATTTAGTGTAAGTGCTTTGTAAGGGTATTTCTCCACAGACACCGTAAAACAATAGGTTTTATTAAAAAAAAATTTTGTATGTTTATTTATTTTTGAGAGCGAGAGAAGGATACACAGAATCCGAAATTGGGTCCGGGCTCTGCTGCCAGAGGGTCTCGAACACCCAAACCGTGATAACATGACCCGAGCTGAAGTCAGATGCCTAACCCGCTGAGCCACCTCCCCCAACTCCCCCTCCCCCAACTCCCCCCCTCCCCCCCAGTAGATTTTGAAACACAGTTTCTTCGGCAGGTGCAGCTTTCCGCGGGAAACTTCACAGTACCTTTGTTTTAAGTCAGTCTGGGGGCTTCAGCGCCGAAGGGAAGAGGTACCAAACCCCAAGCCCTGCTTATATACTGAGATGGAGGGGCGATGCCACCCCAGACTCCAGGCTTTCACAGGAGTCTCAAAATATCCTTTTCAGTGGCTTCATAGACTGGAACAGACTTCACCATCATTTTGCCACTACTGGAGGAATCTCTGCGGTTCACCCCAAACCACAGAACCTTTAGCAGAAATGCCCAAAGTATGGGAGGAATACTTTTTTTTAAATTTTTAAGTGTTTGTTTATTTTTGAGAGAGAGAGAGAGAGACAGAGATAGAGTGTGAGTGGGGGAGAGGGAGGGGCAGAGAGAGAGAGGGAAACACAGAATCTGAAGTAGGCTCCAGGCTCTGAGTTATCAGCACAGAGCCCAACGCGGGACTCGAACTCACAAGCCTTGAAACCATGACCTGAGCTGAAGTCAGACGCTTAACCAACTGAGGCACCCAGGCGCCCCTGGAAGTGATACTCTTGAGTGGTTATAACAGTTTGGGTAGTTAAAATGGACTTTGAAATTTATTTGTCACCAAATTTCTGGTTTAAAAACCAGATGTTTACTCATGGGTGATCATTTATTATAATCGTTAAATTCCACTTTCCGTAGACTTAGAAATCGTATACAGGTAAAGAGAAAGGGCAAACTGTGTTCTAAATTTGTTTTGTGGATGATATCCTGTGTTGGAATTATTAGGGGTGTCTGGGTGGCTCAGTTGGTTAAGCGTCCAGCTCTTGATTTTGGCTCATTATGATCTCAGGACCCAGACTGACAGCAAGGAGCCTGCTTGGTATTCTCTCTTTCTCTCCCTCTCTCTCTCTCTCTTTCTCTCTCTCTCTCCTCTCTCTCTCTCTCCTCTCTCCTCTCTCCTCTCTCTCTCTACCTCCCTCTCCCTCTCCCTCTCCTTCTCTCCCTCTGCCCCTGCTCCTGCTGGGGCACACACATGTGCCCATGCTTGCTTGCTCGCTCTCTCTCTCTCTCTCTCTCTCTCTGTCTCCAAATAAATAAACAAGAATTTTTTAAATGAGGTTATGAAAGTGAGCTGCCTGTGAGATGGAGCCAGTGAAATCTGGATTTCAGTGCATTCCGTGGTTAACTGTGGGTCCCAAGAAGCAAGTACACTTCAAGTTCAGTGTTCATGTAAAACCACTAACATAACATCTCACTCTGCAATCTTTACTGGGGCTCAAGCTGAGTGACTACAATGGCTGGCATTTTCACTGTTCTCACACTTATAAAAATAAAATTAGAAAGCAGGAGAGGATACAGAAAGACATCTGGTAGCACAAAATGGAGACATTTATCAGAAAGGATGCCTTTTTTCCTTTTAAAAAACTACAAAAAGTTTGTTTCATCCAATTATGCCTAAAATATACATTTCACATAATTAGAAAGTTGAATGAATAACAAAGTTGAAATGAATATTCTGTGTATTCAATCATAGCTTAACTTCCTTTTTCTGGTAAGTGTCTTGCCTTAATACACCGATTATCCTAATTCACAGTCTAAGTGCAGAATTAGAAACAGGACGTGTATCAGAGGTAGGTTTTCATAAAGCGTGGGAGTGATGGACCGAGGGTAGAGTTCTTAGGTTTACTTGTTCCTTTTTTTTTTAATGTTTATTTACATTTGAGAGAGAGAGAGCACGAGCAAGTAAGCGAGCGTGTGAGCAGGGGAGGGGCAGAGAGAGAGGGAGACCCAGAATCCGAGGCAGGCTCCGGGCTCTGAGCTGTCAGCACAGAGCCTGATGCGGGGCTCAAATCCACGAACCACGAGATCATGTCCTGAGCGGAAGTTGGATGCTCAACTGGCCAAGGCACCCAGGCATCCCACCTATTTCTTTTAAAGAAATGACTTGTTGGGGTCCCCTGGGTGGCTCAGTCAGTTGAGCATCCTACTTCCGCTCAGGTCATGATCTCACAGTTTGTGAGTTCGAGCTCCACGTTGGGCTCAGTGCTGACAGCTCGGAGCCTGGAGGCTGCTTCGGATTCTGGGTCTCCCTCTCTCTCTGCCCTTCCCTTGCTCACACTCTGTTTCTCTCTCTCAAAAATAAAATAAACATTTAAAAAAAGAAAGAAAGAAATGACCTGTTGCTTCCCTTACGCAGCTACGCTTATTTTATGAGATAGGATATGAGTCACTGCATTAGGTTTGCATATTATTAGACTGGTGTGTATAACAAAAGACAAGTTTCAATTTCCACTGACGCTGTTCCACCTCTCGGAGATAACAGGTAGACTTACAGATTAGACTAGATTCGGAAGCCACATGTGAAACGAACTACATCAACTTCCAGTTCTCATTCAGTATCTGTGAATCTGTTGCTGGTATATTGTGACTAATCGTGAAAGAAATGCGTTGTCTTCATAAAGTCGCTATACTGTATGTAAACGACTAAAATGTAATTTTAAATGCAACGTGGATTGCATGTGTAAGACACACTCTAATTTTGTAATTTGTGTTGAATCTTCTCTACGCTGATACCTCATTAATTGCCGCTAATCAGTCCGTCTATTTTATCATGCCATTTCATGTACTACATGTTCTGAAAAAGTAACACACTGTGTAGTTATTTGCTGCGTGTGCTCATTTCTTTCAGAACATTTATTTATAAATATGTTTACAGGCTTAAAATTATTCATAAAGTCCATAGTGCCTGGAGTTTAAAAATGAGAATTAATTGGGGAGGGGCGTGTGTGCGCGTGCGCGTGTGTGTTTACGTGTGTGCAGTTTTGTCTTGATGAATACCATCTCCAAAGATCTGTACATTTGACTGCCGTTAACCAACACTTCTCGAAAATTAGATTAACTCATAAATCAAGTGATTTTGAAGCCTGCAGTCTAGCTAGGCAGGTGGGTTGATTCTGTTCTCTTAGATTCACTGAGCACTGGATTCATGGTGTAGCATTTCAAAAATCCTGCTGAGTCTACCCTCGTTTTTGAACACTTCTTGTAAAGACCATTTTAGACTCTAATGGAAGAGACACCAGGGTTCTCCCAAAACGTCAAGCAGGAATCTGCACTTGGAAAAAAACAAAAAGCCTCTTGAGACAGATTGAATTCTTCTGAAGAGAAAAATATATAATTTACTACCCTCTGAAATATTAATGGAGATATACGTGAGGGGCTTTTTTTCAGGAGAATTTATCTTATCTGTGCATTTAAAATCTTTCTTTTGCCCCAAACAGAATTTGCTGTCGCAATGAAAAACTTACGATTCCTGACCGTTTTTGTTTATCAAATATCTGGTGTGAGATCCACAACTTCCGGTGTAATCCACACTAGCGTTTGCCCACAGCAAAAGACCTCTCTCCAGTGGGGGTTAAGAATATTTAATCCTGTAAAGCTGACATATATAACGTGTAGCTATGTCAGCTACAGATGTTTCTAAACATCAGTAACAAAATTATAGACAGGTTTTCAAGCTTCTGTGGTGGGAATGAATACATCTGAGGATTCAACTTGCTGACAGTGTTTATGTAATTTAATCTTACCATCTGGTAGAAAGTAAACATTTTTTATAAAATTAAAGTTTATAAAGTGAATCTCTTCGACTTTCCAATTGTTGCAAATGACACATTTAAATGTAGTTTCATGACAAATAAATGGAGATCCGTCTCCACTATTTCAAGATGATATGCTCGAATCTGCGTTGGCTCCTTTTCCGTAAACAAATGAGGACTTCCATCTCAACTAAAGGTTCTGCGTTTCATGCTTCCTGCGTGTGTGTTTTTATTTCTCCTTTACTCATAAGAACCCAACACTCAGCAGTGTCGTATGTCAGTCACCTCATAATAAATGCTGTCACAACTAAAATGGTGTCTGCACTGAAAATAAATGATTCCTCCTTTGCGGTCCACATTTTTTCCACGATGTAATAATCTGTGTCTATTATGCAGGTACCTGTTCTGAGAATCACTTAGCATAATCCAGCGTGTTCCCTTTAGAGGTAGCACCTTTCGCTCTTCCTTAGAAGTTGGCAAATGAGTAGATTTGTGTAACCGACAAAATAGTCTACAAAGCTGCCAAGTTCAAACTTTATAAATCTGACCTGGACATTTTACTTGAAACATACAGGCACGCTGATAGGCTCTTGTGTGTATAGTTGAACCCTGTGTTAAATTGGAAGTCTATGCTCTATGTTGATGTAATAAAATTTAATTAGTTGTAAGTCAGGTTTTGGTTTAGGGGTAATTAGTTTAGTGTATAATTATTACGTCTAATAGCAATCTGAAATCTGCAAGTATTTTGATCTTTTTCCAAGTTAAAAAAAACCATCTGTAAGATTTATAACACAAATCACACTCATAAAATCACATTAGCTAATTTCATTAGACAAATTGTAGAAAATGTTAAGTGGCAAAGTAAAATTTCAGTGATGATGTACATGTGTCATGTTGAGCTAAGACATAAAATATTTTAAAGTGGGGTTTTTCCTTATTAAATTTAAGGCAGTCTCGTGGAACTTTTGATGTTTCTTTTTAAAATGTACTATCTGTAATTTGTGTGACAAAATTCAGTGTTATTCATGTAAAAGCTATAGTACAATGATCATCAGTCCTAACAAACCCATTATAAATCAAGGAGATTTTATTTAAAACCTTGAAAAGTACTTTTAATTCATAGAGTTCTGACAAGTGTCTAGAAAATTTTACCTGTAAGTATTGCACACTTTCCACAGGATGCAAAGTAGTTTTCCGTCAACAATACAACTATACAAGAATACACTATACAAAGAAGCCCATACAAACTGTTCAAATTAGTAAACAATAAATTTTAAAATGTAATCTCTCTGTGTTACAGAGATACTATTCTATTTAAATAGTCTTTCAGAGTCCTAAATTGGGGGGTCACTGATATTTCTTTGGGGCATTTTTCTACTTCTTATCAATCCTTTTCTCTAATGGGAACCCTGTTTCTTTGTTCTTGTATGATCCAAGTGCCACTCATTTCTACTTTCAAATTATATTGAGCAGCTTTTTTATTTCCTGCAAACTTATTATTACTTCTGACTTAAAATTTATAATGCAAATCCATCCCTTGTAATCCAGACCTGTGCCAACAGCATTTTCCACATTAGAGATCACATTTCCTGTCATTGTCCATTTCACTTAAAAACATCTAAATAAAAAGCTGAAAAATTTAATAAACAGTGTGTATGTAATAGTGCAGGGTTAGTAAAAGCGGGTGAGTTGGCATCACGTGGCTATTGAATAGTTTCAAATAAATCTTTAGAGCCTACTGACTTCTATAAGCAGAACTTAGGTTTACTACAACTTTGTAGAAAACATTAAAATTTTCTATTTCTTTGATAATTGGTTCTTTGTCATTCTACTTTATTAGCAAAGGGTCTGTTCTGACTTCAAAAGAGGTCTTATGATCATTTCCATTTGGCAAGGAGAAAGAAGTGATTTGAAATAAAATATTCATGAACTGACATAATTAAAAATATTAACTGAGACATCTAAATTGGCTTTTATAGTATACCATTATAAATATTTATTTAGACCTTTGTGAGTGGCTGTCATGATATACACATTTTACATAGAGCATCATTTCAGCTATAAAAAAAAGTATGGATTTCTATTTATGTTGCAGTTATATTAACGTGTTGAGTTGGCATTAACGCAGAGAAGTGTTTGCCGCATATCTAGTGGTTACACAGGACAGATTGAGGGGCGATGGAAAGGGGGTTAGGAGAGAACCCATCAATCGGGAATCAGTCTTCAAAGTGATAAGACATGCCTGTTGAAGTTTGCAATACAAAATAATATATAATTAGGTGTCAAATGAGAGAGATTAATAACATATGAGGTTGGACTGTGGCTTTAGGCTATTTCTGAATAGAGTTACCACCCATTTTTAGTTTGGTAAGCAGCCTTTGAGAAAGTTGACCAGATCTATTTCCTGGCTGTCCAGGAAATCCAATGTACAAGATGTTGTTTCATAAACCAGCAATCAGTTTACTAATTTATATTGGGGACCAACCCCATGTCCCAAATATTTTTATTGATTGCTTTGGGCACTGGCAATCAAGGAACCCCCCAAAACTGAGAGAACTAAAATCAGAAAGTCACTAAGTAAATTTAAAATTATTCCTGAGTTCATTAAGTTACTAAGTACTACTTTGTGCAAAGACCCATGTTAGGAACGATGAGAAATAGAAATGTACAAGGTGGTAAAGACCTTGCATTAAAATATAGAAGCAAGGGGCACCTGGGTGGCTCAGTTTTTTAAGCGTCCGACTTCGGCTCAGGTCGTGATTTCACTGTGTATGAGTTTGAGCCCCGAGTCGGACTCTTGCTAATAGCTCAGAGCCTGGAGCCTGCTTCAGATTCTGTGTCTCCCTCTTTTTATCTGCCCCTCCCCTACTCACTCTATGCCTCTGTCTCTCTGTCTCTTAAAAATAGGTAAAAACATTAAAAAAAATATATAGAAGCAGGGTCCAGACCCATGTACGACTATCGTGTTTTGACGAACATGTTTCCTGAACTGTGTGCCGGAACCCGGAGTGTCCTTACTGCTGTATTATGAAGTGGATTTGCCTGAGGAAAAGTAGATTTAATAATTCTGCCCTGAAGGACAGGCCTGGGTGGCTCAGTCGGTCAGGTGTCGGACTGTTGGTTTTAGGCTCAGGTCATAATCTTGCGGTTCGGGAGTTCGAGCCCCACGTCAGGCTCCATGCTGTCAGCATGGATTCTCTCTTGCTCTCGCTCTCTCTCACTGCCTCTGCCCTGCCCCCCCCATCTCTCTTTCTCAAACAAACTTTAAAAAAATTCTTTTTTGCATACCAACACAAATAAGTAAGAACATTTGACTAGACTTTGTGACCACATGAATATGAATGAAAAAGAAGAATCCAGAGAAGATTCTGAGATTTCTTCCTAGGTCCTGAAAGTAAATGTTCTAAAAAATGGAAAGGAAAGGGGCAGGGGTGGAGGGGGAGAAGTTATTTCTGTTCCTAATCGGACCCTCTAGGTTTCTTGGTTCTATGACATAATTGGGGGGCACCATGAGCAGTTTTTAAAATATTCATATGTACCACGCACAGAAGGATTCAGCACCCGAGAAACGGCTCTTGGACACTTCTAGCTCTAAACTCAAGGATCAAGACTGACCTGACTCCTGCCCTCATGCCTTTGCAGGGGATAGTGGGACATCAGAGTAAAAATCCAGGAAGATTTGACAGTTCATGATAAGAGTTTGGGGAAGATGCATCAGTGATTGGGTGAAGTGCATTTAGAAGTAAGTCCTAGTTAAACTCGGAGGGGGAAAATATGTCTGGTAAGAGATAAAAGTGGCACCCTAAGGGCTAAAATTTGAGGCCAGCCTTCCATGAGGGAGCTGTTAAAAGGTGAGGAGACAGTCTTGGGAATGGAAATCAGTCTGCAGAGTTTGGACAAGCATCAGGGCCACACGCACAGACGTTGGCCAGCATGACCAGAAAATTTCAAAACTGGAAGAGTGATAGATAATATTGATAGTCTCTGAAGCAGGCGGTTTGGACGAGAACCTCCATACTTGTTTGGGACGAAAGTGGTGTCTTCTGCCTGTGGACTCAAGGACACAGTGGGGGGAAATACGACACGGAATATGGAAAATATGGGAGATGGTATATGGAGCTTAGTACACAAAGCCAGCGGGGAAAGGAACATGACAGCTTAACAGGTGGAGTATTTGCAAGAGGCTTAAAAATGGGATGTGGACCAATATTTAGCTCTCCTTGGCCGCATCTAGAGTACTGATCGAGAGTTGTAAGATTACATCTTCCAAGTACTGACTTTTGGATGGCTTTGTTGGAGGTACTAAATAGAAAAAAACATTGCTTGTTTTCTTACTGCATTAGAGTAATTTTTTGTAAGTCATAGTGTCATTTGAAAAGGACACTTCCTACAAGTTGATATATTTGAAATATAGATTCAACTCAGAAGTAGAAATTAACTTGCTCAAAGACCATGGTCTTACGTAACTAGTTTATCTTGATGAACAAATTCTGTTGTCTCATGAAACTTCTCTTTATCTTTGATGCTAGGAGTAGTATCTGGAAGAGCAAGAATTATTTCCTAAATGAACAGGTTCTTGAAAAATCAAAGCAAACCTTGATCATCAGTAGAAATTTAATTTCCATGCAGGATGAAATTAGAACTGATTTCTTATTTCCCCTCCTTATTCTTTTGGGAATCTTGAAACACATATGGAAGTGTATGTGGCTGCAAAGCAAAAACTCTGGATACCCACCTACTTCCATTCCCTGGCTGCAATTCTTCTTGTATTTTTTTTTTTATTCTTCTCCATCTTCTGATTTCATCTAAGAAAACATCCTGAGCTACTAATTCTCTCTCTCTCTCACACACACACACACACACACACACACACACACACACACACATACACACACATTATAACAAAGAGGTTGTACTCTTCAATTTCACATTACCTGAGTGACCCACGGTAGCAGAAAGGGTCCGTTAACTACTTAGGAGTGATAGGACTCAGATTGAGCCCCCCCAGGGAGAGGAGGGCAGTGGAACTGAAATTAGGAAGCAGAAAAAATAATTGAAACTGAAGAACTCTAGTCCATTAATCTGGAGGTTCCTTGTATAACCAATGAGCTTTAATATCCAATTTAATGAAAGATGCTTATTTCACTTTCCGGAGCAGAAAAATTAATTGGTAGCTATAATTTAAGTTTGGTCTCCTTCCTAATTGAAAGGATGTCTAAAGGGAGGGGAAGAAAAGGAGAAACATTTTCATTCTACCATTTTCAGTTTTTAATTTCTTTTTTTTTTGGAAAGTTTTATTACAGGTATTGACATTTTCATTATTTCAATTGGATACTTAATTTGGTACACACTATAAGTAGGGGAAAAAAAGCCTTTCAAGACAGCAAACAGCTTAATGAGTTTACAATCTGTTCTCTGGATTTGCGAGGTGTGCGGGTTAAATATGTCCAGAGTGAAGCTGGCACGTGCTGGTGTTTCAGAAAACACGTTGTAAGGCAGATAATGGGATCATATATATTTTACCTTTTCACTGTGGGAGAAATGAAATTTATAAGTGTCTTTCCACAGCCTGCTATGGTATTTCTGGCCAACCCCTGAAATCATGTTGAGTTACCAATGCTCACATTTTAGGCATGTTTCCTTTTTACCTTTATTACTTCAGGTCTCTGGTCTGCCTGGTTTAAATATACGTATGTGTATATAAACACACACATATGCATATACATGTGTTCATATACATATATTTGCAAATCACAAAAACTCTATGTGCTAGTGAATGTACAGAAATATTTCACACCCGTTTTTATTTTAATGGTGCTCTCTCCATATTCCCCTACATAATTCTAAAATCAAGGTGAAATCCCTCAGAGTGCTTACACAGAAGCGCCACCAGAATAGAGCCCCATAGGAGTATGGCCTATTTAAAACATCTGAAAATAACCCGAGTGCAGACCTTCCTACTTTTTCCTCCACCAAAGAGACACCAACAGCACGGGAAAGCCTTTAGCTGTTTCATTGACCATTTCCCTCCTGTGGTGCTAGAATGGTATGTCCATTGACAGTGATTGGTTCTAGAAGGCTTTGCCAAGCCTGTCTTCATGAGGGCGGGCGGTGTGGGGAGAGCCAGTGGTGGGCTGGGGAGCCCCTCGATTTGAAAACAAGCTCATCATGTTCCAAATAAAGCTGGCATGCCTTTGCATGTGGCATGCACGTAGGTGCACACGGGTGCTCATGGAACTGGGGCGGGGGGTGCCAATGCGCTCTGAGAATATGGTTTTGTCTCCACAACTGAAATGTCTCCCTGGCCGGCAGTTCGTGAATTGCTATGGGATCATGTCAGCCTTTTTGTGTTGCGCAGCGAATGATTTATTTTGCCCAAACTAACCATGCCATTAACCAATTCGATGTGGTAGTTAACAGTTAGTCTTAGGAAATGTACAGGATAAATATCATTCTGTGTGGCCACATACCATTCGACCAGCATCATCACACACACAAGGCATGATGCTAAGCATGGGGCCTAGTTTCCAGTAGGCTTGTCGTAAATGGTAACAGACGGGAGGATCATGTACATGACACATATAAGAGGCAGTAGCGCATAGTAGTGAAGCCTATGGTCCAAACCGGAACTCCCTACGTGTGAATTACTCTTCGGTCATTTATTGCCTGTGTGATTACCTACTTTCTGTGGGTTAGTGTCCTCTACCCTGAGTGCGGAAAATAGTGCCTACCTCCCAGGTTAGAAGTGAGGCTTAAAGACTTTATACATGTAAAGATAGTATTATTGTGCCCGGCACATAGCTCATGGTTAATAAGTGTTAACTATTTTTTATTGATATTATAGAAGCAATAGATAGAAAAAAATCTTTGGTTGGAAAGTGATCTTCTTTTCTTTCGAATCACAGGTTCTAAAGTAAACTGTTGTAATGATTTGTTAGATGATCACTGGCATTTAAATCATGTTTTATAGTTGGCGGAACTCTTTTCACATAGGTATTTTTAAAATGTGATGCGCTGCTTTCCTGAAGCCTTTAGAGACAGGCAGGAGAGATGTGCAGACTTCAGAGGTGATTATTTTGAAGGGACTTTCCAGAAAAGCTGACCTAGCAGAATCCTCCAGGAGTAAGGTGAGGCTCGTGAGAACCCTCTGGGGTCAAACCAGGAGCAGAGCGCCTTCTCCCATGTTCATCCAGTCTGGCCAGTGCTGGTGTTCAGGTGGCGCTTAATAAAGTCTCGTTTCCCTTTGCCTCATAGGATCTCTTAGCTTCCTATCATCAGATTAAGACCCTGAGACTCAATGATAAGTTTAACTTTTTTTTGAGGGGGGAGCAGAGATGGAGAGAGAGGGAGAGAATCCCAAACAGGCTCCTCTCTGGGCAACGAGAGGCTCTATTCTGTATCAGGACTACGAGTTCATAAACTGAGCTGAAACCAGGAGTTGGATACTTAACCAACTGCCCCAAGTTTACTTGTTCTTAACGTGCATTGGGGACGGTCCAGAACTGAGCCAAACGAAGGAGTTCTGAACACTTTCCTTTTCTCAATGTGAAAACAGATGTCACAAATTCTTCTGCTGGGATGAAACTGGAGTTCCCACTTGAGATTACACTCGGAGGTGCTCAGAGAATCGCATCTCCAGGCCCTGTTTCCAGCCACTATGCCTTGGGCCCTGAAATTCCTGATTCGTTGAACTGGGGAGAAGTTTCTGTGATGAAAACACCCCGAACGTGCTCAAGTTGGGTGATTTCAAACCACGATCGAAATAAAAAAGGAGTTTTTTTCCTTTTATTTAAATTTATAAAATGCTTGACATATGTTTTCTTCTGTTTTACTCTCAAAACTACTTAAATCGATGTTGCATGCAGAAAGTCTTGAGGTTCAGAAGAGCTAACCATTTAATCACTCCAGAAAAGTCAAAGGATTTAATCTGTGAACAAACGACATGGGCTTTTGTTCAGCATTTTATACATTTTGATGGAAAGTTTTTGTTCAGGGGCACCTGGGTGGCTCAGTCGGTTAAACATCCAACTTCGGCTCAGGTCATGATCTCACAGTTCATGGGTTCAAGCCCTGCATTGGGCTCTGTGCTGACAGCTCAGCCTCTCTTCAGATTCTGTGTCTCCCTCTCTCTCTGACCCTCCCCTGCTCATGCGCTCTCTCTCTCTCTGTCTCTCTCTCTCTCTCTCTCTTCCTCTCTCAAAAATAAAGTAAAACATGAAAAAAAGTGTTTTTTAAACGTTTTTGTTCTGATGGGGGTTAGTGCCTATTAAAACACTTTTTAAGTGTTTTATGTATGCAGAATGTATATATCTTCCTACTCCATGGCCAGAAATGGTATTTTCTAGTGATGTTTCATCCTACGAAACAGAGCACCATATTTAATATGTATCAACTTTTCAATAAACGGATGATGGAATCATACACCCATCACTTAACCTCAAATGTCTCCGAGATTTATGGAGGCTGAGAATGTTCAGATAACTACATTGCCCACTTTTATCCTTTTAGATAGAAGGCATCAACTTCTACTGCCTCACCCCAAAAATTATGTAGGGCAGGGGTAGAAGTTTCCTTATAAATGTTACAACCAGCTCCAGAGAGGCCATTGGAAGATCACTCCTTGGCCAGCCCTGTTCATCTTCTTTGTGGCTTTTGTAGATTCAAACAATGTGACAGTAGCTGTCCTCCAAGGCAAAGTTTAATAGAATTAAGGAAATATGAACCTACAAACAGACATACTAACTCTGCATAAACGCCATGTCTTACATGTTCCAGGAATGCTCTTTTTCGTAGGCCCATAATTTCTTATAACATGCGTGCTTCCCCTCTAAATTTAATAACGGTAATTTTGTTAGCTATGGAGTATGTTACTTAAGTGGTTTAAGACACTAATAAGTTGAACTCATTACTTAATCGTTTCTTAGAAAAAAAACTATTTCGTAATCACTTTCCTATAGTATTTTGTGAAGCTTTCAACTTTCTCCGAACAATTATGGCTGCGCATTTTATCCTGGGACCAATTAGGCATTCTCTCTCGCTCGCTCTTTTTTTTCTAGTTAATTTCTATATATCAGCTTTTTAACCAGGTGATGTGCTTATAATACTTCATCTAGGCATACCTGCAAGATTTTAATTCCAGAGAGTTAAAAGCAAAAGTCAGAACTGGGATAAAGGAATGTTCCAGAGCATATATTTTATAGCAGAAAGTGAAATCGTTTGTTCTTAGCCAAGTCCTTTATATGATTTTAATTCTTAAGTATCCACTGATTGAAGAACAATGTAGTGTCTTCAAGGTGAGAATTTTTGTATTAAATTTGTTTTAAATCAACTAAAACAAACCTTTAAAAATGCTGGGCAAAAACGTAGCTAAGTCTCCTATTTAAGTCAGATTTCATTTCAAACCGCTTTGAAGGACCCCTTTTACTTATTCTCTTGGTGGTCTTTCAAAAGCCAGGTGTCTGGGATTGTCTCCAGCCTCCTCTAAAAGCATGCCAGGCTTTGGATTAATACATGAGAGCCGCCTTTTCTTTAGCGGCGCCTATTTACATAATGCCTGTGCACTTAAACACACTCGGAATGTATGGCCAGGATGAACCCAAACCAGAGTGGGTCAGCAGTGTATGGTCTTGTTTTTCCATTGAATTAATTTTAAAATACCCCTCTGTCCCACAGCTGGAATAAAAAAAAAAAATAAGGCAGAGCATTTCTGAATTCAAATGCTGTATCCCAACTTCAGAATCAATACCGTAAATAGCAATATATAATAGAACGAGAATTTTAAAAAATGAATGTCTATCATTAAATATTTCATCATTATTAAATATATCACGATAATTTATACGACAGAGCCACCCAGTGTATTGCAAACCTCAAAGGCCTGTCTGCTCTGAAATTGTCACTTCCTTTGCACAGAATACATTTACTTAATCCTCTGGTTCAGCTTTCAGGTTCAAAAAGCGTCTTTGTGCGTGTATGCGTATGTGTGAGGTATGAAATTTTTAAATGTAATCTCTGTCTTCTAAATATTGTTTCTTTTTAAAACACAATAAGTCAAATTGAACATTATGGGATAAGATGCTTCTCTAATTTTAGGCTTTTACATGAGTGTTGAGTATGTTAGTGGCTTAGTCCAGAAAGCTTAGCCCTTTGTCATTATTTCAGACCTCACATTCAGATCCGCTTTTGTGTTCTTCCCCCAGAAGGTTAGATAGTATCAGCTTTGTATTATGGGCAGGAATCCACTTCACTAAATTACAGCTTGTTTTAAGTATTTACTTAAGTGTTTGTAGGACTGGAGGTCCTTAATAGTAGCACTCGCTCGCACACTAGAAATTTGAATTAAACCTGCTTTCAGGGTCCAAAAAAAAAAAAAATACTGAAGGATTTTCTTCCTAAAATAATGTGAACTTTGAATTGGGATAATGGAGCTTTGAAAAGTTTGTTTCCATTTGTAACATTTAAATGCTTGTTTTTCTTTGGCTTCTACCAACTGACTTGAACTTGAAAATGTTGAGATTCTGTTACATGTTTGTGGAGAATGATAATCTCACCCATGCGTCGGCATCGCATGTACTGTGGTTTTCCCCAAGCGTCGCGTTAATGTGATGTTTATCTGCTCTTCTACTTTAGTTATTTTTTTGAAATCCTACTTTGACATCTTCTTTTCGTGTACATTTATGCAGCGATTAAGTCTTCCCGTCTTCCTTTATAGCATCTCCAGATCTACACGGTAGAGAGAGCAATTTCTAATACTTATTTAAATTGAGTAAGTTTCCTAAAGTCGTTGTATGTGAATGAATGGTAAATGTCTAGGCCTTTTTATTTCAGTATTATTCAGTAAGCATGTGACGTATAAATTATTTGTTATTGTGCTTCTTGATAAGTCATTTTTTTCCAGAAGTATTTTTATTAGGAACTACATTTGTTTAAGTAACACTTAATTGAGCTTTCTCTCATTTTAATGAGATCTCCCTGTTCTTCACGCAACACATCACTTGTTTTATGTTATTTTATTCTGCTGTTTTACTTACTATCATCTGGCCTCAGAAAACTTCTTGATGAATTTTTTTAAAACTTTATGAGAGATCACCTTTTTTTTTTTTAATCAGCACCGTGTATGAATGAGCCAGCTTTGTGACATTGAAACAAATCAAAACCCAGCAACCAAATAAAGCCACAAGGCAGTTAAGATTTTGAAAGAATGAAACAACTTTCTCAGGAATTGCAATCAAGTATCCTCTATACACAGACTAATCAGGACTATTTCATTTCTTCCTTTCCTTGTCCCCTTGAACCTTGAACCTAACAATAAGAACTCCTACAAAACCAACCCCCTGCTATGGTTCACTAAACTAACGCCCTTAAAAGGCATTTGGCAGGGACTGGATATGAATGAGAATGTTCCCCAAATCTTCTGCTGAAAGATGGGGCCTCCTGGGGGAGACTTTAATTGTTTTCCTCTTTTTTCTCTGCGGGAGCCCCGGAGCTCAGCTTCCTAACAAAACCAGTATTAGTGAGGAGATCAAAACCAGACCTCTAATATGGTCACTATTTGACCACCTTTTTATAAAGTTAATCAAACCTGTTAAGAAAAAAGTAAAGTAGCAGAATGTAATATTCTGGAAAGAAATTCCATAATATAATATAAAATTCCAATAGTTTGACCCTGTGGTGGATGTTTTCTTAAAAAAAAAAAAAAAAAAAAAAAACCTGATTTTCATCGGAGCCAATGGGTCAGTTCAGTTAAATGAATTTCTTCATTTATGTGTGGATCAGCTTTGTACATTTAAAGCGACTGTGTGCAATATGTATATCAGTCAGATTATTTATGTTTGCGTTGCTTAATTTTCGCATCACATTTGACAAGTGTAAACATATATTGCATAATCAATCACAAATAATGTCATTAAAAATAAATTAGTTTTAAATGTCCCGTGATGATTTTGGCTGATGTTTTTACTGGCTTGTGTATTTGTTTTAATTTGCTTTAAAAATGTTTATTTTTCATGGCTTTACCTAGGTAGATAGTATACCCTTTGGCTTTAGAATGTAAGTCAGAGGTCTCCTGTCTGTGTCAGATGAAAACAGTTATCTGAATGGCTTAAGGAGAGCCACGCATTTGTAACGTTGTTTCCCCTTTGGAGCAATTAGTGCTGATGGAAAATAGTGCACTGTACATCCGGGTATTTGTACCCTCCTAGGTCAGCAATGAGAAAGGATATGAAAATGTTAGACTTGGTTCTGACAAAGGGCAGGTTCCTTTGGATATGATATCATTTGAAGGGCACCTCTTTCCTTTAAGAATCACTTCTATTATTCTGGGATGCCTAAATTATCTCAATAGAATTTCAGTCCTATTTTGTGTGAGTGAACTACTCCTTATTAAAATGTTAATATCTCCTGGTCACTTCGGTCTGATATCTTCTGGTCACTTATTTCTAAGCTTTGAACTTTCGGATATTGAATTATGCCCTGTGTGAAGGAGAGAATAAGTTCAGGGTGATAAAGAACAGAAAACATGAAGGCATGGATTTCTTGGTGTTTGTGTAGAAGTCCCAGCAGGAAGAAGGGTACCCAAGGGAGGAAGGGACTGTCACTAAACAGAAGATTGCCCTAAAAGAAAATGTTGTGGTGGAAGTCCTTGGTACAGATGCAGTGCCCTCCTAGAGTGGCAGGATTATTTTTCAGATACTACACATCTCTTGGTGATTTGGTTCTTCTAATTGGCAAACAGTATGACCCTACCTATGAGAGCAGGGATGTTCGGAAGCGTGATTCTGAACGTAGACTCCCTGGTTCCATGCCCGATTGCACCATTTACTGTTGTGCGTTCTTAGGAAGGTAACATCTAGGAGCCTCAGCCTCACCTCTGCGAAATGCCTACCTCCTGGGATCGTTGGAAGGATGAAGTAAGATTGTATGTGTAATTAAACCCACGAGACATATGGTTGGTTATCTTAAATCTGACTTTTCCAGATTATCCAAATGTTCCAAACAAACAGGCACTATAACGTACACCCAGCGTATCACTAATCTATTATGAGTAGCTAGGGAAGACCTAAGACCAACTCTTTTTCACCCTTGCATATGTATTTCTTGTGAATTGAATTATTTTAATGAGGAAACACAAAAGATTAAACTCAGAAGGTAATCAACGAAGTGTGATCCAGAATGGAATCACTTAAAACTACATTAAGTGGTGACTCGCTATGTTACAATAGTCGACTTCATAATGTCTTCATGGACAAACCTGCAGTTTGGTGGCACACAACTATCTGGAGCTTTCTCACCAGAGGTTATCACACTTAGTTAACATCATCCTTTGCGGAACCCTAGGATTCATTGCAGAGACAGCTTTGATAGTCTGTAATTTTACTAATAATCTGTCTAAACAGTTTCTTTTGATATTTCTCACTTGTATACATATCATTGTTAACATTTTTAGGGGGTTCAATGAGTAGCTTAAAGCAAAAAAAAAAAAAGAAAAAGAAAGAAATCAGTGTTGCAATCACATTTCTAAACACAACATGCTTAACTTAAACCCAACTAGAAGCAATTTACCTCATGATGTGTGACTTATTATTTTCTCCAAAATGTTTTCTCTTCAGGAGACAAAAAAAAAAAAAAAAAAAAAAAGAAAAGAAATCATTATAGGAAATGCCAAAAAAACTGTGGAATTTGAAATAAATGTTTAGTTGGTTCATTTTTGTCATGTGTAGAAAAATGAGACAAGATGAATAAAATATGATTATAAGACTGAATCTTTATTTGAATAAGGGGGACTGTGCATCAATTCAATGAAAACACTAGATGGAACTTATACGGTTAATTTACATTAACATCTGAAATAGGATGGAGTTGCAGAAAATTAGGGTGAAATAGGTTTTCAAAGATTATAACTGCATTTTTGAGGAAACCAGGATTTCCTGGGAAATAATCCAAAGCTACCTTCATCACCCCAGAGCCCACCAAGATGACGTTGTGTTGTTTTTAGCCAGTTTGTTATTGAAAGAGCTCAGTGCTTTTGTGCTGAGAAAGGATGGAGACAGAGGTCCTTGTCTGTATTTCTTGCTTGAGGAAAGGACCTTGATTATAATTCATTAATATGCAGTTACAGAATGAAGGACTACTTTGGTAGAAATAATTTCTACTCCCACGAACTCAGGGGAAGTCTCCCAAGAATGATAAGAAATGGATTGGGGAAGGATAATTTCCTTTCCTTCTTTTCTAGTTATTTCAGCTGAAGTTTAACATACTGAGAGACCAGATAACATATGTCCATTTTTTATCAGCATTTTCATTTGTACCGTGTCCTGAACCATGTGCATATTTACAGAACTGTCCCAAATAGAAGCTTGCCAAGATTGTAGAAGGTTGTTTTTTTTTTTCCTGAAAAGGCAGCAAACCTTTGTTATGTTATTATTCCAAAATAAATGTTTTCTAAATTTTGTAAAATGCTGACCAGCAGTTTGATTCCTCAACTTCAAAAAGTTCAATATTCTAGGAAATGGCTTGAAATTACAAGCGTGCTTCAGGTTAGACAAGCAGAATATTTTTGTACAACAAAGATTTTTAAACAGGCTGTACCAGAAGGTTATTACAAGTGCATTCCCAGTAGATCCCAGGTTTCTAAGACTGAAATTTCTGGGATAGAAGTTAATCAAATCCTTTTATTGCGTATGCAAATCACTGCGCTGGGCCTCTGGGGAGTTACACGGGATGTTTCTTTCCTTAAAGAGTTTACAATTGGATATAGAGGCAAGATAAGATCCTTCTAAAGCACCAGAAATCTCTAAAAATGACCATTGTATCAAAGATGTATACATTGAAAAATATATCTGATGATGCTAAACGTAGTGTTACAACCATAAAGAGGCGTATGGTTGAATACATTGTAGAAAAGGAGTAGCTTTCTTACTACTTTAATGCAGATTTTTAGTGTCTGAAAAACTAAAGGAGGTTTTAGGATTTAAACAAACCTTTTCAAAATAAACAGAGCCAGTCTATTTGTATTATTGGTCATGACCTTACCCAGTATTCTTTGTCTTAATTTGGAGCGAGTATAGATTGAACTTCCTGGCTAATCCTCACAGAGAAGAGAGGCTATGGTGTTGGCAAATGGAAATATTAGTCTCCTTTCTTGATCTAAAATTAAGTGTGTTTTATAGTCATGTGGGAACAATCTATTTCATCCAGATTTTTGGAAGGGCGGAAGCTGTCAAAAGAAGGATTGCAAATATGGCTTGGGGTATCTTCCATCAGGTTTCGTACCATTTAATTTACCCTTTTTCATATCTGTCTGGTCATCAAAGCGATAGAGCCTATTTTCTCACGTCTTTTACCTTTGCTGCCATCTTCGGCTTCTGCTCGGAAGTTGAACAAAGTTTTAAGTCGATGGTACCATTGCATAAACAGAGAGTCCTTTTCACACACTTATCATTGTTTGAACAGAAACTGTTTTCCATATTTTTTTTTACAGTGATCTGTTACTTAAACTATATCGGGAACCTGATCAAAGGCAGAGTGAGTCACGCTGAATCTTTGGCTCTTCTGAATTTGAGGTCAGCATTTCAGCGAAGAAGTCAGAAAGGAAAATAGAAAAACAACTCTCATTCTTACGTAGACAACAAAGGCCTTTAGCCACGGCTATCTTGTTAGTCTTTTCTGCTGGCCTCCCCAGACAGAATTGGGTAGGATTCCATCAGGACTCTGTAACCGCCCTTCGAGCCTGCGCTCTTCCAAACAGCAAGAGCAGCGGAGCCCTGTATGCGTTCGGTCCCACCACTCAGAGCAAGAAGCTGAAACAAAATGATGCCAACTGACTTTAAGGCAATTTCCTTCCCTCTGTGGAAATTTCTGCTTCTCATATTGAATCGATTCACTGAGTGAAACTTGACCTCTAGCTACAGTGCATATCCTTTGCAATGTGCTCAAGTAATTCAAAATGAAATACCAGTTGTATATAGAAAATCCAAAATCTGCCTCGAGTATGTCCAGCTTATTTTGAAAATGAAAATGCTTTTAAACTCTGCTTTTCTATTAAGAGAGCTACATTTACCATACATTAGATTTTTCTGTTCATTGTAAGATAATTAAAGTAATGGAGTCTAGCCCGAGCTATAATTGTAAGCACATAGTTAAGCTTCCTTTATATTTGAAAGCTGAGTTGGGAAAACGATGCAATTAATTCAAAGAAAAGAAGAACTTTCTTTGTTAAATGGTGTTTTTGACCTCAAGTATTATGATGATCAGTTTCCCGTGAGTGTGTGTGTGTGTGTCTGTCTGTCTGTCTGTGTGGACGGACTATAGGAGATGCACCATTAACTTTTTGTCAGTCTCTGTTAAAAGATAGAGACAGTTGTAGGCTTAAGAGCGCAAGAGAGAGTATTTTGATAAAATTGCTATATTATCTCTTTAAAATATGTACATTGTTTAGATTATTCCTTCTATAAAATTTGCCTATTTCAAACAATAACTTCTAATATTTGTTGACCCCTATCATTGGATTTATGCTGAAGGAAAACAGGCATATATTTTTATAATAGAAGAGTATTTGCTTATTTTTAGAAACAAATTACTTCACTGGAACTTGTTACTTTTATTACATATTGCTTATGTAAATCAAGCTAAACCACATTTAGATGCGCAGAGTGAATGGATCTCAAAGCAGCCAATTTATTGACTTCTTGATCAGTGCTGATCACGGCATCTGTCTTCATGGGGTGCCAATGCGTGCCAGGGAGATGGTGTTTTTTTAAAAAAATTCTGTTTATATGAGCTCAAATAGCTTGAGTAGGAAATATACTCGTGTGTCTCATAAATATTACATATATTTATATCGGATTCTATCCTGTTGAATAATTGGTGTCACGCATCTCATCTCTCCAGAGTTTCTAATGCGCAGGCAGTTGGTGAGAGAATGGAGGCGGGAGGTATTGGCAGACAGTGTCGCGTCTTCAGATCTTTAATAAAATTAATTAGCGGAGGTTTATGCCTTGCCATTTTTTAAAATAGTGCAGCAATTGCAATGTAAAAAGAGCAGTTGTTTGACTATATTATTTAATTAAACAGACTTTCCTCCCTTATTCTTGAAAAAGAAAAGCAGTTATTCAAAGCATAAAAAGAGAAAAAAGAGATTAAAAGTAATGGTCTGTAAACTTTGCAAAGTACATAAGGGAACCTCATTAATTCTGGATATTTAAAGTATAATCGAAAATTGAAAATAAGTGTGAGAAAATACAAGAACAGAAATCTTTGGAAGGAAACAACATTCTAAATTGATTCTAGGTTTTTTTGGAAACCCTTTAGTGAATAGTTACATACAAAAGCAAGGCCATTATCGTAACTCATAGAGTAAATTTATTAGTAACAGATGCTTCCCTACAGGACCAAGTCTGTGAAGCTGTTAATATCTAAAAATGGTTAGGTTTTGGGGCGCCCGGGTGACTCAGTCAGTTAAGTGTCTGACTTCGGCTCAGGTCATGATCTCACAGTCTGTGAGTTCGAGCCCCGCATTGGGCTCTTTGCTCACAGCTCAGAGCCTGGAGCCTGCTTCAGATTCTGTGTCTCCCTCTCCTTCTGCCCCTCCCCTGCTCGAACTCTGTCTCTCTCTCAAAAATAAATAAACATTAATTTTTTTAAATGGTTACATTTCTCTCTTTATGAGCACTGTCCTTCCCGAATAATAGAAGACTTATATTTTTCTGGAGGACCATAATTATTTGTCATCTCTTCCCAAAAGAAGAGCACACACCTATGTCAGAAAGTACCCTTCTTAGAAACGTTTTTTTATCTTCCATCCTCACTTTTTTTTTTTAAGAGTAGAGCTCAGAAATGGGCTTGCTTATTTTATGAAAGCCGTGTTATGATAGCAAAAGCCATAAAAGGAAAGAATTCTTTGGTTGAACAGAAATTAATTAGGAAAAAATGAGAAAGGAGAGGTAAGCTCTTAAGTCAGCGACTTAAAAAAACGTTCTAACAGCTGTAATATGAGAGAACATACCAACACATTTTTTAATATAATTATATGAAAAAGACATTTTTATATTTCCCTCTTCTAGCATAAAAAGAGTTTTTTGTCAAGCAGTAACAATTTATTCCTTATGGAAACTGCTGTATTATTGTCTGATGGCCATTTTAGATCCATAAAACGAAATGGATTAAAGAAAATTAAACAGTATTTTTAAGTGTCTATAGTTTGTGGCATGTTAACAACAATCTATGTGAAACAGAACCAAAAATTAAGCTTGTGCTTCCAAGCCTCTTTTGTGCTGTAATACAATACTTAAATGTTTAACTGAGAGTTTGTTTTACAATTTAATTGTGAAAGGTTCCGTAACTTAGGAGAGGTAAAATAAGATACAACCAAATGTAAGCATGTATTATATACACGTTGTAGATTATGTATGATATGTATGTGTGCGAATATATATATTTCCCCCTGCCCCACATTATTTGTTAGAGATATCTTAAAACTTAGATGAATCAGGTGAAGTAGTTTTTGACAGTCAGGAGAACTGCGTTCTAACTCAGAATGTGTCCCGACACGGGTGCTCTTTGCTAAGTCGATTAAACTCACCGGGCCTCAGTTTCCATTTTTGTAGACGAGAGGATTCAATGCCTCTTCTAAAATCTCAGGATACCTCCAGATTTCCATCAGTATTCAGGTCATCTTCCAATATTAAGTGCAAAGCCCAGAAATGGCTCCTCGTCTCTCAGGACACTTAATGCCCTAGTAAAATCGTATACTGGTCCCCCAGAGCTGTGTAACCCGCTCCAGGTGGGTCTCACACGTTGCAAAGCACGGCTATAGGAGTAGATATTTCGAATTGGGTTGAGGATGACTTTGAGAGCTGCTGTGCTGTTTGCATCTAATAGAATGAGCCACTGACTTGACAGTATTGAAGGGTCATGGGGTCGAAGCTCCGAGTAATTGCAAGGAGGAAAGCACAGTATGGTACATAAGGGCTCTAATAATTAGCCAGCAGCCTCTCCCATGCATCTGGTCCCAAGGAGCCCTCGAAATGGGCCACGACTGTCTGCCGATCGGCCCCTGCCCACTTTGCCTGTCACAGGTCTATACGTCGTGTTAATGTGAAACTTTAACTGCATTGCTCATCATCCAGCATTTTTTAAAAACTGGATGCAATACTTAAAAAAATTTTTTTTGGAAGTTTGTTACCCTGAGCACAATCCTCTCTTAATTATTGTATCCAGTTTTTGGGATGCCTGGGGGGTTAGTTGATTAAGTGTCCGACTCTTAGTTTCAGCTCAGGTCATGATCTCCCGGTTCATGAGTTTGAGTCCCCCATCAGGCTTGGAGCTGACCCTGAGGAGCCTGCTTTGGATTCTCTCTCTCCATCTCTCTGCCCCTCCCCTATTTGTGCACTCTTTCTCTCTCACTCTCTAAAAATGAATAAATACTTAAAAAATGAAAGAATTATGTTCAATGTTTATATGGCAAGGCATATTTAAGTAAAAACCATTAGATGTTGAGAGAATGAAGCCAATTGAGAATTTGTTAATATTAAAACATCAAAATATTGAATCAGTACCATGCCGTGATGTGTGTTTGAAACACACCAAACTTTACTGTGAGACATCATGCTGTTCGTCTGCCCGAGGGTAGCAGTTGACTTCGAGGTGTGACTCTTGGTGGCCCTCCTTTTCCTTATCCTGGAAGACTCGGTGACTCCAGTTTGGCACAGTCTTTCTGGATTCAGTGGGTATGATTGCTCGCCCCTCGCCACCACATCAGCGCTTTACATTTTGATCTCATACGACAAAATACACTGTATGGGGCAGAGAGTCCAGAATGAGCGAGGGGTCTTAACTCTGGGCGCTGTACACGCAGGACCACAGCACAACTCAGGCAGCTGTGCTTTAGATGCATGTGCACAAGAAAGTCAGAAGATGAGGGAGAAGGTCCATGAGGAAACCATATCGGAGGACGGTGACCTTGAGACGGGAAGGCTCATTTGGAGCATGGCTCAAAGTCTCGGGCTCACCCCAGACCCATTGCTGAGGATTTTGCAAGCATAGGTCTGGGCACACATGTGAGTTTGTCCTCACACGTCTCAGAAGCTGGTGCATTCAGTGGTCTGGAACTTCCAAAAGGGTGTGAAGTGCACTTTTTGAAGCAGCATCATTAGTCATGCCTGTGATTCTGTAAGTGCGCCCGCACGCGTGTGTCTGTGTGGGTGTGTTGTGTGTGCACACACGCCAGCCCGAGTAAATGCGCTCACACGGTCTAAATGCTGAGAAAGGAGTGGCGCTGAAGTTCTCTCCGTCCAGAACCCCCCCCACCCTCTGGGCGTCAGATTTAGGAGTGGGGAGGACAGGTGTCTTCATCTTTGAAAGTACACTTTATGGGTTTTACCTTGAAGATGTTTTCTTTTTTAAGGACTTTAATTATTCTTAGAAACCATTTTGTGGTTTCCTTTTATAAGATCACTAATAATGACTAGTGAGATGGGAAGATTAGCAAATATATATAAAAAACATTTTTTATAGTTTATTTATTTTTGAGACAGAGAGAGACAGAGCATGAGTTGGGGAGGGGCAGAGAGAGAGAGGGAGACACAGAATCCGAAGCAGGCTCCAGGCTCTGAGCTGTCAGCACAAAACCCGACGTGGGGCTCGAACCCACGAACCATGAGATCACGACCTGAGCAGAAGTTGGCCGCTTAACCAACTGAGCCTCCCAGGTGCCCCACAAATATTATATTTTGAGTTCTTTGTTACATTTTCTTATTTTCTGTAAATATATCATTGTATGCATTTACACTTATTAATAAAAATTGAGTGTCATTGCAAATTTAAAGACAAAGAAACTTATTATTTCCTCATTTGGGTCCTTATATTTTATTTCCTCTAAACATTACTTCTAGACACTAGAAGGGGCTCTACAAATACTTCCTAAATTAATTTGCCCTGACATTACAGACATTCTTAAGTATTTCTCGTACTGTTCTGAGCCTATCAGTAACTCAGATAACTGCAGAAAACATGTCAAAAATCAGCACAGAAATACTTGAACAAATAGTCATTGTTTCTTATGTAGAGCTGAGCTCTGAACGCTTACATTCACACAAGGATGCAAGCATATTCCTGGTCCCTCATTCAGTGGAGTTATCCTTGGACGTCCTCTAAAACACGTCACTTTGGATGGTTTATTAGAGGACCGTGAGGTAACAGCGTTCCCAGTGTGGCTAAGCCAATAATCCATTTATAACTACACTCTGGTGACAATGAGCAGCCCAGTGGATAGTTAAGAGCAACCTGGCAGTGGCAAAGTTTAAACGTCAGGACTATTTCTAAGCTCTTTTTTTCCATTTGCCATGTTTTAGTAAATGAAATTTTTCACTGAAAAAAATGAAGGGTGTTTTGCCACCAACAAAATAACTCTGGGGTAATTCATGCTCTGCCAATCCAAAGAAATATGTGGAAAATGAGGATGTACTTGAGGTTCTAAAATATTTATATTATATTGAAGAAAACATTTCTTTTCATTTCTCTTAAACTTCAGAAGTATACTTTATTTCATCTGCCTGATGCTGGCATAGATCTGAAAGCTAATATAACATTATTTACCTATTTAGTGAACGCCTGCTCTGGTCTGCGCCCTATTCAAAGGTCCACAGATACTTTGCTTAACTCTTTTAACCCTGTGTTATAAAAGCCAACTTGATTTGTATTCAAAGCAGTAGCAGAAGGATTTTAGAAATAAATGTACGGTGTTAAATTCCTTTATGAAAGTTTTCATTTTAGAGTATTACTGAACTTGAGTTATGAGGAATATTTCAGCTCTCCCAAAATTTCATTTGTATAAGAAAAGCTTGAAATTCCTGGCATTCATGTGCATAAGAATTGAGTCTAAATTTTTCGGGGAGCATTCAAAGCCCTCTTTAACACAAATCTATCCTTATTTCCTGCCTACCACCAACTCTTCCCTGGAGATGTTCTGAGTTTCCCTTGGCCCCCGACAACGGGGCGCCCCCCATTCCTTTGCTTTTCCTCCTGCTCCTTCTGCTTAGACTGTTTCTTATCGTCATTTCCATTCAAGGGCCCGCCCGCCATTACCACTCTCAATGACTGCCTCCCTTAAAATGTCACGACAGGCCACCCCATTGGATGTCATCCTTTCCCGCCACACGTTGTATCCCAGTTGCTAACAGTAGTGCAGTTTCATCTAGCTCTATTGAAACAAATATTTAGTTATCCTTTTAGAATGGCCCAAACCCTAGACAATAGGAATAGTTCCTGCTAGTTCAACTTTCCGTGGTAGTTACCAATACATGCCTCCCTCTTTCCGTTGAAATCAGTATGCATTTCCAGGCTCCTGTGCTGTATTTTAGCCTGAATACTCCCACCACGTGCCAGGAACTCAGCTCCGTGTCAGAGATTCAGAGCCCCTTTGGTATCGGGATTCCTTTTCATTGTTACTTCCAGAATAATCGTGTTGTCTTCCAATAGATTATAACTGCACTTTCAACTAGATCATATGAAATCTATATTTGCATTCTTCTTTGCTTACCCTTTGAGTTTTATGATTGTAGGAGCCAGTAGATGATTATGGTTTAACACAGTTATTTTTATTAGAGAAAAATCCAGCCATCTATGGCCCACAGGTCAAAAATGAGTTTAGGGTTTCAAACAGATGAAAAGAAAGTATAAGAATAATCCTATCTTGGGGCGCCCATGTGGCTCAGTCGGTTAAGCATCTGACTGTGGTTCAGCTCATGATCTCATCATTCCCAGGTTCGAGCCCCATGTCGGGCTCTGTGCTGACAGCTCACAGCCTGGAACCTGTTTCAGATTCTGTGTCTCCCTTTCTCTCTCTGCCCCTCCTCTGCTCATGCTCTCTCACTCTCTCTCTCTCTCTCAAAAATAAATAAACATTGAAAATATTTTTTAAAAGAATACTCCTACTTTGTGACACAGGAATCTTACTGGAAATTCCAATTTCAGTGTTCACAAATAGTTTCATTGGAACGTAGCCATCTGTGTGTGTTTGCATCTGGTCTGCGGCTCCTTTTGTGTGAAAGTGACAGCATCGGATAGTTGTGACAGCCCTTTGTGACCCACAAAGTCTAATTAACTCTCTGGCTCTCTACGTAGAAGACACTTTCCACCCCGTTTTAGAGTACCAGAAAGATATTTTCTGAGACTTTACAATCTCTTGGAAGGCAAGGCCCCTCTTTGCGTCTCGTCCCGCCCCCTTCAAAGGTATGGCTTTTTCGCCCTTTAAATATCGGTTTCTCAGTCGGTTTGCTGATAGTGGCCAGAAGTCAGGTTAGAGCACTGAGCAACAGCAGACGGGGCCCCTCACTTCGATCAGATTTGTGGCTTCCATTCCTGACTGGCCATACAGTGACAGTCAGCAGTGACTCTGGTAAGTTTTGGCCAGCAACGTGTTGATCATTCCTCGGCTTCTTCAGCTACTTCCTGACATGTCCTTCTTGTGTGTTTTACAGAAAACACTAATTCTCACTTTGCGATGTGGCCCCCATTCATTCCCAAGGGTGTTTATGCATTCGTTTTTGATTAATGGAATGTTTTCTCCTATCCCAAGATAAGGGTGGGAGATGGAACCTATCTAAATTGCATCTGGTGTGTGTATAAGGGCAGAGCGCCTGCTTTGTGAGCTAAGCACAGTTAAGTCCGTGGATTTAGGTTTAAAAATAAATAAATAAATAAATAAAAAGGCACTGGCTCTTTCCTCTGTGTGGCAGTCCCTCAACTTTTCTCCGTCGCTGGAAACATCAAGACGGAGATTTCCTGTCAAATCTTGTCGCGTTCAGGCATGTGTACCGGCCAAGGAATTCCTCACCTCACCCTCCGATCAGGGTTTTGTTTGCTTGCTGAACTTTAGCAACAGGGTTCCAGCGCCCCTTTCACGAGGACATTAAGGTAAGCCTTGTACGTTCCCACGAGTGGACTATTCTGCACGTAGTACACCCTCGTGAGTGTGGAATTTGAGGCACTGAGGAGAAGCCTGTTCTGTTTCATTGATAACCGAGGTTCCCGAAAAATGAATGGGGAGAATATATCAGCCCGAGACAAAAAAAAGTGTGTAACATTCATTAAAGTGTTTGTTAAATAATGTATTCAGGCTGACTGTGTTTCCCAGACTCTTCTTTGCCCATTATATGTTCTAGTAAATTAAAGTTCGGAAACCTTTGTCAGAGTTATAATACTCAAAGTGACATCTAATTCCCCCAGACAACAGATACAAGTCTGCAGGCCTCTCTAATTCTTTCCAGTCTTTACATTTATTGATTCTTTTGTAGACCTGTTTCATTCAATCTATTACCAACCGCACTGGTTAAAAGTGTGAAGTTTACCACATTTGACCAGAGGCACATTAAAAAACAATAGTGTCCGGCATAGGTTCCATACATCCTGGGAGCATAGCTCTTTATCTGAGCAAGATTTTCATCTATAATTACGACATTAGACTTGAAGTGCTGGCTTGATTAAAAAGATTGACATGTTTATTTTTTGACTGACCTATTTGGGTAGATGTGGATTCGACTCGTCTATTGTGTGCGACCCCGTGGTACAAGTATTGTATGAGTTGAGCAAGAATCCTGTTTGTTTGAAAGGCCCACCATTTTATCCTAGATTTGAAATACCCTTATTTAGTAGAGTTATACAAGGCAACGCGTGTGCTGGGATTCTCGCTTACCTAGACTTTATAAATAAATATATATTTTAGAATGCTCTTTTAGAGTTTAGAATGATGGAGATGACTACTGAACCCTTTATAAATACTGCATAAAATGGCCTCCACAACTCCATGGGCCACGGTAGACTTTCACGGAATTAACATAATATACTTTTTATTGTACACCATTCCTCAGGATTATGTCTTTTCTACACATCCGAAATTGTAAAACATACTGCGTAAATAATTGATAATAAACAAACAAATTCTACTTTTGCCCCGCTGTACTTCACCAGTTTCCAGACTTTGAAGTCCCGTGAATAATTGATGGACCTTATTAGCGCAGGCAAATCAAACGGTATCCTTGATCCGGGAGGTTTTTTGTCTTCGTCGTTTCTGAGCAGAATTGCTAAGTGATCCTTCTGAGTGGGGATGACACCGAATGCCACTGCAGATCACCGTGGCACGCTTGCTGGTGTATACTGATGCACATAACATTGCCAACGTGCTGATACCTTCCCTCCTGGAGTTTGTACAGTTACCAGACTGTCTTCTGAAGCGAGGACTCGGTCTATCTTTTAAGGAAGAGAAATGCCTTTCCCCATGCTTGTCAGGTACCTAGGACATCTTCTGCATGTTTAGAAGGGGATTTGGACTCGATATACATCCCTTGGCGGAGACACGGGCATGCTGAAAAACTTGAACCCAAGCATCAAAAGACAGATTATATGATCTTTTTTTAACTCATAAAAGCTTTGGCAGCATGCCAGCTAGCCAGACTAAATAATCGATGACGGCACAGTGCTCTCTCTTGCTTGGGTGTGGAAAACGTAGCCATGGGAGAATGAGAAGTGACGTTTCAGAAGTTTATGAAAGATTTATGACTTAAACATTTTTTTCTCCTCATGGTCTTCTGTGTTATTTATAATTACAGGAATCTTAACCAAAGGTTCCATTGATTTCATAATGAATTCAAATAAAGATTTTAGTTCTGACTGACCTTTAAAGGTTAGACCGGTTATGCATGTTTTTTTTCCCTAAAAGTTTCCTATTGTGAGGACATTTATTTTTTCCCCTGGAAGTATTCATAATAGAGACGGTCACTCTAGACGATGGCTAGAACTCCAAGTCAGATGACGGAAGATGTAACTAAAATGTAACTGATACACATACACACTGATGTATTCAGAAGGACTTCTTTGTAGTAGTTTCACTCCAAGAAGCCACATAGGAAACTTTCTGTCTCTTTTCCAGGGGGTCAGTATAAGATAAGTCATCGGTGATACATTACTTTTTCTGGTATTAGCTACCTATCGAGGGTTTGATTTGCAAGAGCACCGCACGGAAAGTGGCGCTTCCTCCAAACTACCCTGTTCGTGAGATCGCCCTTCTCAGCGGCAGGACCCGGGCTGTTGATGACGGTCAGCTGGTCAACCTGACCTTCTGAAATGGATAAGGGAGAATGTTCTAAAATGCAAGGCCACACTAAAGCACGGCTTTTAAAACGTACTCTTATGACTCTTGAAATAACAGTATAAATGCAGCTTCACTGCATTTCGAATATTAATTACTAATCATAACCCCAAATTAATGTGTCATTATGCTGTGTAGAGACATTTTAAAAGAAATGCAAATGCCCCCCAAATAAAAGATTTGCATTTGTTATCAGCATTAACTCACTTAACTTCAAACCCTAATTATTACTATTTGTGAAGGAAATCACGGCTCTCCATTATACTCTCAGAAAAGTCTCTAACCTTGAAAACCTACCCAAGGCCCTGGCTAGACCTCAACTCCTGCAAGCAGCTTGTAGCTTTGAAATCAATAACCCTTCTGGCAACTTCTTTTCAGGGCCAAGATTAACTGCCCTAGGAAGAGAGCTTATCTTGGATTGAACTCCAGAAAAAAAGCTAACAATCCTGTTTGGGCTCTACTTCTCCGATATCTCTCTGCTTGGAGCCTCGGATTTCTCCCCGGATGACACTGCTCGAGAGCAGGGCTTTCTTTCTCCCAGCATCCCCCGGGGGAGTGCATTTACCATGGCTCTGGTGGCTGATGCATTCTTATTTCCCCAGGTCTGTCTGGCCTGGAGGCTCAGAGCCCAAGTAAAAGCTTTTCGCATTGAGTTGCTGAACATCATCTGTTTACTAGACGTGACATTCGGAGAGTCCAGAAGCACTGTAGCCTGTCCATGTGCGGGACCAACTGGCGTCGTGGCATCCAGAAAGGCAGTGTGCGATTACTGATTCAGAGGGTCAGTAATTCGCCAGATCGTGTCTGGGAGGCAGGAGATAAGCCAAATGGGATGGACGAGCCTCTTCTCGGGGATCACTGTGAGCCAGTACTAGGTGGCAGGCGGTAAGCTGGTCCTTGACACTAGGCTCTTTGTCTCTGTCTCATTGTCATATCTCTGGATGGAATGCTTCAAGTGCACTCGAGTCCTCAGGTACAGTGAAGGACTCGGACTGGGAGGGGAACGGAGGGCTCGTTCCTGGTTCTGTGGAGATTTATAGCAGTTCCTTTCAGCCCAACTGTTACTCTCTAAGGATAATTCTGATCATTGAAGACTTTGTATATATATAAAACATATATTTGTATTATATATAAAATTTCTTATATGTTAATTCCTTATAGAATTCCTCATATATATAATTCCTTATATATAATTTCTTACATATAAAATTTCTTATATATAATACCTTATATATAACTTCTTATAATAATTTCTATATATAATACCTTATATATAATTTATTATATATAATTTATTATAATTTCTATACATAATTCCTTATATATAACTTCTTATACATACAATTTCTTGCATCTATATATAATTTTTGACACATTTCAAAGAAACACACCAGGAAGTTTGTACGACAGTCATACCTCGTTAACGTCACATCTCTGTACCGAACCAAACACTTTTAGAGCATCCCTTCTTTCACACCAAGTTTCCCACGTGCCTGAGGCCTCTGTAATTTCCCCTTCTCCCTGTGTGACCTGCTGAGCCTCGGTTCTGGTCATCTGAGGCAGCAATGGGACGCAACACCTGCCTCTCAGGAAATCCTGTTTTACCTTCTCTACCTTTGGTCACATTTTTCTGTCCTCAAACCTCTACCGCAATTGGTGTCAAAATGTCACAATTTAGGAATTTAAATTTTTCCCAGGAGCTTTCTGATTTTACCGCCTATTGTTTTGTTTGTGAATCTATTTCCTATGCAGATGACAAGCCCTGATTGCATCATTTTCCTTCTCTACAAAACTTTGAACAGAGTTACACTGAAGAAGTAGGCATTCGCTGTTTAACCTTTGTTAGCTTGATTTCCCTAAGTTCTTCACACCGGAAGTCCAAGCCTGTGATTAATAGTCCTACTACTTAGTGCCTTCCGTAGCAGCAGGTTTAGAACTATGTCACATGACCTTCTCCATCTGGAAGAGTCTGGAACGGGGTTCTGGGGACAGCACTCCTCATTCAACAAGAGAAATTCTGCATTTTACTTCCTAGGAGCTCCTTTCAGGAGGGCCTGGCTGCCTCAGTCACTTAAGAGTCTGACTCTTGATTTTGGCTCAGGTCATGATCTCACAATGTGTGGGATCGAGCCTCACATTGAGCTCGGTGCTGACAGCGCAGAGTCTGCTTGGGGTTCTGTCTCTCCCTCTCTCTTTGCTCTTCCCCTACTTATTCTCTCTCTCTCTCTCTTTCTCACTCTCTCACTCTCTCTCAGAAGAAATAAACTAAAAAAAAAGTTCATTTCATCACAGAGGGTATTATCCAGAGGATAAAGAAGAGGCTCCCAACCACTGCTTTAATTACTTAATAAATGCTCAATAAATAATGATCCCAACATGCTAGGACATCAGGAAATAAGTTGCAGCTCAGTGATGTCCCCCTGAAAAAATATAAAGAGCCATCAACGGGACTATGGAAAGAGTATCTTTTGCAAAAAGTGGGTGAAATTGTGACAATAATCTTTATTTACCAACTTCACCTAACATATTTAAAGCAGATACCTCCTTGTGTACAATCTGGGTGGCCTTTCAGGAGGGGTTCCCAGCTTCTTAGAAATGCAGTGCTCGTTGGTTAAACCTGTTTTGCTGCTTGGCAAGGAGATGAAGAACCCATGAGTGGATTCCAGATCTCAGAATGTTTCCCCTGTTCCTCACTTCATTCTACAGATTAGAGATTCACTTGCCCTCATAAATTTCCCCAAAAAAGTTCCTATAGAGATGGTTTAGTTTTTCAGTCATCTACCCCTTGCGTGTGTTCCGTCAGTCAGGTAATCAGATCACTTATACTGAGAGAGGAAGTGCACTGTGTGAGGGTAAGGTTAGGTGTGAGGCGTCTGTGAACTCAAGGCACTGACAAGGAAGGGCACCCAGGTGGCACGCCAAAGCCAGCCGGGTCAACGGCTGGACGCTGGGGTGGCTGGGAGGCCCAACCAGCCCTTTCAGGTGTTGGTGGGAGCCGACAGCCTGCCACTTCAGTTAGAAGAGAAGGATGAACAGCATGAAACATCAGTGGTCTGTGGCCGCGGAAGGCAGATGGTCAGAATAGGGCTGGTGAATGGGGACGGAGTGGGGACGGATGTGAATGACAAAGGCAGGCAGGGGTCAGGCTGTGCAGGGTGGGACACAGGATGCTTTCAGCCGCTCAGTCCAAGCCAGGCTGTGTAGACACTACAGACCCAACGGTGAAGGACCGAGAAAAAGAATAATGATAAAGATGTGATCTGGGAGATGCGTAAACCATGGTCTGAAAGACAATGTAAAGGAGCAACTGGAGATGGGAAAGAGCTGGAAGGGAAGAGTGGGAACTAGTCAGCAGGAAGAAGCCAAGGTCATGTCATAGACACAACGTTCTCAACACGCACAGGTGGGTGATGGGCCCTTTGCCTACTTCGGTGTTTGTTGCATTTTGAAAACTCTATGAAATGGTAGAAAGAAGATTTATATGAAAAGTGTAAGTGTAGTTAGGTAGTGTTGGGGCCCAGCGGAGAGAGCTGGCCGTAGCAGTGTCCCCACGAGCCTCAGAGGCAGCCGTGTGGTCAGCTGTGGAGGAAGAAGCATAAGACATCTCATTATCCAGTAACCTGGAAGCAAAAATCATTGATGGCTAGTGAAGAAAATTACGTTTGCATAGACAAAACTTGAAAGGAGTTGAATGTTGGTGGAAAAATATGTGTGTTAGCGTTTCTGTCGGTTTTGATGGAAAAAATAAGAGCTTGTAGTTTACCATGGGTCTCAGAATCCAGGCGTAAACTCAAATCACCGGATGTGTAGGGTAAGGGTGTGTTTGTGTGTACATACATAACACACACGTGGGTGACTTCTGTAGAACGTCATTGTGCATTTTAAGGTGTACTTTGCTTTGATTTTCCCAGGATGTAATTAGATATTTAGTTTATGAAAATATTGTATTAAGCAAAGGTTTCAAAGGAAGAGCTGTAAAAGGTCTAGAAATGATGCCTGTGGGACAGAACAATGTACAACAATATCAACATTTTCTGTCTAATCATGCAGACAATATTGGGTCAAATAGGCTTTTCTTCTAGAAATAATAGTACAGAACTAGAAACTTTAAGTGTTAGCAATAGTATTATTGAGCCAAATTCATCTTTAAAACTTATTCCACTAACTCCGAATCAAACACCAAGGATAAAAGGTTTAAAATAAAAGAAAATATATCCAATTCACACTTCAGGAAAATGAAAATACTACAGACCAAGAGAACATTCTTATTGAGCTTTTTTCTCATTGCTCTCATTTTAGCCAGCTGGAATTATTTTTAAAGTACATCCAATTCAACCTTTTAAAATGACAGATTTGCCTTTTAATGGGAAATATGTATTTCATCATAAAGATGGAGCACAGTGTCCTTGGCTAAGTTATTCTCTACAGAAGGATGCTCTTCTTTTTTTGTACTCTAAGCTTTGCCTATAAGGAAGAACATGTATCATAGAAAATTTCTTTCTGGCATGGAAGATTAGAAGGATACAGACAGACTCACAGAGGAAAATTAAATATGCACATAGTTTCTTCCAGTATCTAGACGCTATATGTAATGTTAATTGTTATGCAATGAGAAGTCCATACAAACAAAACCAGCCAAGGAGAAGAATAACCTTAGAAACTAGAGTTCCTTTATAATTAGAGACAACCACATGTTTAAACAGCCAAAGAGTACATTAGCAAAAGTATCCTGTAAGTTCCCTTACTTGGAGATTCGCCCCTTGCTCAAGAAACACCTTTTTTTTTTTTTTTTTTAAATATCTTTATTTTGAGAGAGAGACTGAGAGCAAGGTGGGGAGGGGCAGAGGGAGAGAGGGAGACACCGAATCGGAAGCAGGCTCCAGGCTCTGAGCTAGCTGTCCGCACAGAGCCTGACACGGGTCTTGAACCCATGAACCGTGAGATCATGACCTGAGCTAAAGTCGGACGCTTAACCGACTGAGCCACCCAGGCACGCCTCAAGGAACATCTTAAATCTATATTCACTACAACTTTTCTTTTGGAGAAAAAAAAGAAAGCATCTCTAAGTTCTAAGGAAAAACAAACAGTTGGCCGATAACAATGAAGCCAGATTAAGCTGTCTCGGTGTTTATGTTAGTAAAACTGACACATCTTCAATTAAGATGGACATTCCTGAGACACGGGCGTGACTGATGATGTTTGACAGCACGGCATCTGTGAGACGAAGGTCAGTGTTCCAGGACCGCGTACAGGGGAGAGGCTGAGGTCAGCCAGAGATGCTCATCTGACATAGAGTGTGGCATCGGGAAAAGGGGCCGTGAGCTGGTGCTTTGGAAGTGAAATGTGGGGCCAACGGGGGACTAAAGCAAGGGCCCAGAGGATCCGGAAGGTGAGGCAGGAGCAGCAGGGGGGGGTCTGAAACCATTCCCTTCCAAGGGAAGGCTTGGCAGTGTGGAAAGGAGGGCAGCGCTGCCCCTCCCCCGCCAGCACTCCCCCATTAGAAACAAACGTACAATGCGGCTCATCCTGGAGTCTTTTATGTAAAGTGGAATTCTCTCCGAACCCACTGCTTCTTCATTACAAAGCATGGAATCCTGTCCATCAATATTGAGCATCGTGTCTTACTTACCAAGTTAAGGACTCCCAGTTCAGTGAAAGTGCCCAGGTGCCTTTTAGGAAATAGAATAGTTAACTCTGTATTGACAGACATTTGGTGGAAATGCCAGCGCAGCATGGTCTGCCTACACAGTCTCCAAAACTCCTTTCCAATCACAGAAGATGAATTGTACCACTACTAAGGACGTGTAAACAAAAACACTTGGTTTGCGGGGATGGCCATTCATGCATCTGTGCATCCATTCATTCATCAGATGGAACAATGCGCCGGCGACCCTGCTAACTGTGCATGAAGGGAAATCAGACCCCGGCGTATTCCGGCTGAAGGACCCAGCTGAATTTGAAAGTTCTCCTTGGCATTTAGAGCTCTATTTGACAGAAGCTGGGGTATCTGGTGAGGGGGTTGCAAAGGGGCCTTGAAAAAAAGACTTTAAAGAGGATGGAGGTTCCTGGTGAACTTTGAATGCACAACTAAAGGAACTGCACTTTTTTTTTAAACCTAAGCATTCAGTTCTGCCTTCTCCCCTGTGGCCTCAGACTGCTTAGGCGCGGGGTGTGGGAGCGGAAGGGCAGAGAGAATGCAGATGGACAAAGAAAGGCCAGAGGCAGGCGAGCAGGCAGGAAGTGTAGGTAGCAGACCCTGAGAGACTGGGCACAGAGAGCCTAGGCAATGAGGTGACAGATCCAGAGGGTTTGAAGAAGAGGCCGGGGCAGAAAACCCACCTGGCGTTCCTCAGCCTTGGGAGACAGAGGCGTCATTATTAAAACAGATCCGAACGCTATGTCTACTGCCTTCCCTTCCCCCCGCACCCCCAACTTAACCATTAAGAGCATAAACGCACACCCCCAACCCCAAGGTGATGGGGAGGTTTGTGGAAGCGTGGTTGCTGTTTAGGGCACAGTTGAGGCTTTCTGCATGCACGTCCCGTCCCAGCCTTGCGAGGGGGTAGAAAGGGAGATAATGAATGGAAACCTCGAGAAGAACAGAGGGCAAAATGCCTCATGGCTTATGGAGCCCCGGGAGCTGCCGTAAGGTCTTCAGTAAATGACAGAGGCACTTGGGAGACTTGTGCTACTGTTTCTGGGGCCAAGAGTTGAAGCCAACAGACCGGGCTTGGCGCAGAGGTTGCCCACATCCACCAGCTTTGCTACGCCTCCCTCCTTCAGAACTCGCTCTCCCCCTCAGCCTGAGAGCGAGGGCTTCAGTCGCTGCCCTGGAGGGTAGAATGTCTTTGGCAGGTGGCATCTCGTCATGGGCACAGCCCCATAGCCCCTCCGGAAGGACATCTGCTCCTAAATTTCACCATGGCCCAGGCATATGGCCTTAGGCCTCCCTCCCGAATATGGTAGAAGCCCAAAACACCTCCTAAGGTCATGCAAGACTTAGAGCAGGGGAAGGGTAGGGGGAACAAAAAGAGCCATGTTTCAAGAAAATTAATTTCATCCAAGGTGCAAAATGGATTCAAAGGAGGGAGGAAGTTCAGAAGCTGTTACCGTCAAGGTTAAACACCCCTGAAGCATCATCGGGCTGATGGGAGTGGACAGAGGGCTGAGGCAGTGAAGGAGGAAAATCGAGTGGACTCCATAATTAGTTGATGTCAGGGACAATAGACAGAAAAGAGTCAAAGGGTCTGAGGATGGCTTGAGCCTCGTTCTGATTACAAAACGTAAGGAATACGGACACAGCCGGACGTGGTGCGGGAGTAAACGGGGTTCAGTCTGATACAGATTTTGGATGGTGTTACCCCAGGCTGACCAGAAGGGGGTTCTCTTTAGGCTCATAGAAGCACTGAAATACTTTCAGAATGTTTAAGAGCGTTATTTTAAGTGTGTATGGTACAAAAAGTTGAAAACCTATGAACACAGTTACTCCAAATGAATGCATACTAGGCTCGTTTTATTTTATTTTATTTTATCTTATTTTATTTTCTTATCTTTTCTTAATTTTTTTTTTTTGATTTGGAAAGAGTGGTAATTCTGAATGAGTTTGTCTTGAAACTACACTTGAAAGAAATATGTGATCATGTTTGAGTTTCCTCGCAGGATTTTTTAGGCACTGTACACACATTTGTGTTTTCAGGTCACCTTTTCTTTTTGACTGAGGCTCTTTTAATCATTGTGTCTCAGTGACTCATCATAGTCGACACAGTACGTATGGTCTTTCCGTTCACACACTTACTCTCCTGGCTTATATTTTAATAAGAGACAGCCTTAAATGGCTCTTGCAGATTCCCAAAAACCTCTTCCTGTGAGGCTGATACAGAAGTCAAGTGTTAAATTCACTTTCGTGGAAAATAATAATTAAATGCAAATTGAAAAGAATTCAAAAAAAAGAAAGCAAATCTCTCTCTTCAATTAAAATTATAGCCTTCTCTTTCTTCAGACAAATATATGTGTTTGTATTAAATGACCTGGTGAGAGATTTCTCTAAAAACTAAATTCGCCTAAGGTAGTCACGAAAATTGGGTCCGTATAGGTCCCTGTTTCTGAGCAAGTTTTGTGATGTTTCGGTTGCTGCCAGCCATAGATCAGCTGATTTATCATCCTATAGAATTCGCCATCTCGTTTGTACTCCTGAGCTTTTCCGGATTTAAATAGAAACCCCATCTACAGTGAAATACAGTTTGCAAATAATTCCGTAATGCTCACTGGGTGATTTAATTCCGACTCAAGCTGGGAGCCTCAGAGCACACATTGGTCATGGTATATAAAAACAAATGTAGGGGGCACCTGGGTGGCTCGTTTGGTTAGGTGTCCGGCTCAGGTCTTGATCTCACGGTTTCATGAGTTCGAGGCCCACATCGGGCTCTGTGCTGGCAGTGCAGAGCCTTCTTGGGATTCTCTCTTTCTCTCTCTCTGTCCCTGCCCGACTCAGGCTGTCTCTGTCTCCCTCAAAATAAAGAAACTTAAAAACAACAATAACAAAAACCAATGTAAACTCTCCTCTCCTGTTTCTGCTCACACCCTCTTTCCGGCCTTGTACATTTCACAGTGGATCCTTCCTTTGTGAAGGCTGTTGTCTTAAACAGTTCTAATAATCGTTGTTTCTTTACATTTAATGAATAAATAATTGAGGCCACTAACCTCAGCTATTTGCATGATCACTTACAGAATCGCCCCCCACCCCAGGCCCACCTCTCTAGTCTATCTGATGGGCCCCCTCTCTGAGTGGCTGCTCCCAGGACCCAGGCACACTGCTCTGAATTCACTGTGAGTGTATCACCTCAGCGCCCCCCCACCCCCAGCACGGTGGAGCATGTCTATGACTGATTTGCTCCCGGCCTCTCTCCTCATGGGCGTCCCCTGAGCCCTGCTCAAATCACCAGGCCACATCGTTTCCATGTAGACGTGCCTTCAACAGTTTTATTTATTTGTTGTTTATTTATTTGCAAACTCCTCTCACATGTGACTGCTGTGTGCCCCCCATTCTCATCCTGGAAGGTTGGGGGAAGACCCCGCAGCGTGGATGCGGAAGCCCTCGACTCCCATCAGATTCAGAAGCTCCCTTGTGCTGTCCTGCAAGTTGACATGCATTCGCTAGAAAATTACAAAGTTAACCTGATGATTCATACTGAGAAGTCATGCTTCACTTGCAAAAGGTGGACTGCCTTGCTTCAACCGTGGGGTTTGTTCTTCACTGAGGCTGGCCCAGAGACATAAAGCCACTAATTAATTTAGACACTTCATTGAAAGAGGGAATACATAAAATTAAGAAAAAAAAAAACACACTAACCTAACCTAGGATGTAATAAAAAGAGTTACTTGAATTTCTCACAGTTAAAATATCTGCATTCATATATTTTTTAATGTTTTTTTTTAATTTATTTTTGAGAGAGAGACAGACAGCGAGAGCAGGGGAGGGTCAGAGAGAGAGGGAGACACAGAATCTGAAATAGGCTCCAGGCTCTGAGCTAGCTGTCAGCACAGAGCCCGACGCAGGGCCTAAGCCCATGAAATGTGAGATCATGACCTGAGCTGAAGCCTGACGCCCAATTGACTGAGCCACCCAGGCGCACCTGCATTCATATTTAAAAACGTTAACCTCAGAGGGGCACCTGGGTGGCTCAGTCGATTAAGCGTTGGACTCTTGATCTTGGCTCAGGTCATGATCTCATGGGTTGGTTCGTGGGTTCGAGCCCTACGTCAGGCTCTGTGAGGAAAACGCAGAGCCTGCTTGGGATTCTCTCTCTCCTTTTCTCTCTGCTCCTCCCTGGTGCTCTTGCTCTCTCTCAACATAAATAAACTTAAAAAATGTTTTGCAAGTCACATTGTAACCTAATTTGATGGGGTGCTTAGCCTGGCTCCTCAGCACAGATTTCCTGGGCCAATAATGGCCACCACTGTACAGACTGGAGGCCAGCCATGCTCCATGGTGGGTTTTGCTTTCTTGCTTTTGTGCTGATTGCTTTCCTCACCGTGTGCTCTCACTCGTGAAATGGCAAATGCTACCGCCAGTCTGATTCTCCCCCTCGGAAACATGGCGGACTCCCTTCTGGCCTGGGAGAAAGAGCCAGGAGGCTGCTTACTTGCAATCTGAGAAAATACCTCCCTCTTCCAATGTTGAATGAAGCCTTGAATTCCGGGCACTGGAGAGTGCTTCCTTTATGAATGCCTCACCCTCGTTCCTAACCTCTATTATTCACTGAGAATTCGGCCAGCATTCTTTATGATGGGGCTATTTCCCATATGTATCACAGACTTGGATTCATTCATTCAACAAATATTTGTTGAGAACCTTTCACGTTCTGTATTGTCTACATGTCAGTGATGAGGGCTCAAAACACCAGTGATTTCTGCTCTTTTCTTCCTTCCCTGGAAGCCGATTCCGGATTCCTTTGTCTTTTTAGGTTATTTGCCCAAGGAGTACAAAATTAGCAGGCATTATTGAGTATTCATTTGGGGAACTTCTTTCTAGAAAAAGACTTTGGCTGCTCTGCCTAAGTTCCCAAGACCTTATAATTCTCCATCTTGCTCTCCTCTTTTTAAATTTGTAAAACTCCCGTTTCCTGTTAGGATCTGTAAGCCCTGCATGTTTCCTCATGTTACGCACTCAGCCTAAGTGTGAGACTCTCAGAAATTTGTTTGCTAAATCATCTGGCAAATGGTCTTGTTGATGTCTGCGGGGCTGCTCCGAGCCTACAGTTGTTAAGTACTTATTATGGGAATCCAGCCGGGCAAATTAAGAACACTACATGTTTGCTTGTTATTTTAGGACTATTATGCTATGCTTCTGAGGGGGCTCCGCACTGGACCTTCTGACTTGAAAGGACTGCTGTTCTTTATACAGAGGTTGCTGTGTGGCGTCCGAATCTTTGACCTGGCAACAATAAAAGTGATTATCTTCCAGGGAAGAGAATGTCCTCTCGTTGCTTTGCTTAGTTCAGCCTGTTGGAAACTAACACACTTACGGAAGCAGCTCGAGGTTCACTTGGTTTGTCATATTTTATCACTAAGCTGGGCGTCTTTTATACCCACAAATGAGGTTATTTACTTCCCTTTTTAATGTAAGTGCTTTATGTAAACAGTTTTCTAGCATGTATGCCCCCAGAGCAAGGTGAGCATCGCTACCCCCTCCACCTCTCCCCCAGTCCACACACAGAGCTGTGTAGAGTGCTGGTCCTAGGACCTCATTGCATGTTTCCAAGTTCATCTGATTTCACTTCTCCGTGTTGCTCTTGCAACCTTGGCTTATAGCCCCTATCTTTAGGAAAATCAGCTTGCACTTTCCAAGGACTTTTTCCTTTCCGCCTTTGAATAGGCTCAGCTCCCACTGCTCCGCCTTTTAAAACAACATCCAGCACATTCGACATCCAGCGTAGATTAGTTTCAGGTGCACAGTATAGCGATTCAATAGTTCTGTTCAGTATTCAGCGCTCATCATGAGAAACGAACTCTTAATCCCCTTTACCTGTTTCTCCCAGCCCCCCACCCCCCTCCCCTCCGGTAACCATCCATGTGTGTTCTCTATAGTTAAGAATCTGGTTTTGGTTTGTCTCTTTTTTTCTTTGTCCCTTTGCTTTTGTTTCTTTAATTCCACATATGAGTGTAATCATATGGTATTTGTGTTTCTCTGACCTATTGCACTTAGCATGCTGCTCTCTAGATCCATCCAGGTTGAGGCAAATGGGAAGATTTAATTACTTTTTGCGGCTGAGTAATACTCCATTATGTGTAGCTACCACAGCTTACTGATTCATTCACCTATCAATAAATACTTGGGTGGCTTCCATAATTTGACTGTTGTGAATAATACTGCAATAAACACATATATCTTTTAA
>NC_043700.1:12353357-12410622 GCF_006229205.1 Suricata suricatta
TCTCTCTCTCTCTGCCCTCTCCTACTCGCTCGCTCTCTCTCTCTCAAAAATAATGAACAGTAAAAATATTTTAAAAATAATAATAAAATAAAAAACATGATTGTGACCCTGCTGGACTCTAGCTACCATCCTGTTACCCCCATTCAAAGCTACACACTATCACCTCCACCTCCAATATACTTTCCACATTCTTCTCCAATACAGTTCTTGTCCTCACCAGTCTGTCTAAGCTACACACAAAATAGACTCAGCTACTCCTTCAGATGCTCAGTCTTTCTTGCCCTAAACCTCTACATGTCACTGACCATGGGTGGCAAGCTCTCTCCCCTTTGTTAATTCCAGTCACGGTGTAGCTGGATGAGGTCCTTGGAAGCAATGTTACCTGGTCCCGTAGATGATTTCTTGGGACACTGGTAGCCACTTTGCAAATGTATCTTACACCGTTTGAAGGGAGTGTTGACTGGGCTGAAGAGGTTGGCAGACGCATCAGCTCTTGCCTCGGGCAAGGGTCCAGGGCTCTGGGAAGCAGATGGAATCTGAAAACACTGGAACATTTGAACGTATGAGCCCCTGGGTCTACTAATGTATATTAAGTACTCAGAAGAATGTGGGATCCGAGACCAGATCTGTGCTGCTCCGTTGATGAGGCCTGGGTGAGGGAAGCCTCCCAGGGAGGAGTCGGGGTAGAGCGAACCCATCTGAGTCTCGCTCTGTGACTCCTCCATGCTCCGGCTGCCAGAGACACAGAACGGGAGGTGGCTGCACGGCTGTCGCCCCCCAACACCCGAAGACATCTCCTTCCCTGTCCTCTGTCACAGATCCTCCTGTTTCCTTCAGGTTTCTCCCTCGCCTCAGCTCCAGACCGCGGTGCCACCCGCCTGTGCGTGCTGCACCTGTCCCCATCTGTCCGTGGCTCCTGCACCCATGCAGACCCCTGCTCTCTACCTCACTTGTCACCTTGTGGGTTCCCGGCCACATCTGCAGCTTCAGCCCTGGTCTCTCACCTGCAAACCAGCTTATTTTCAGTAGTCTGAGATGCACAAACAGACAAAACAAAAACAAAAAAAACACAACAACAACAACAAAAACCAAAAAACAAAATATCAACTTGCTTCAGAGCTGTTATCTCTACTTCACTTTATCAAAATTGGGGGGAAAAAAAGTCTCTTCCAAATCTGTATCTCTTCCCACCTAACCCATACTGCGTTCAGTGGTTCTCCTGTTGTTTTCATCTCAAAGCCTGAAAACATTGTAATTATTCTCCACGTGCCCCTCATTCCACATCTGGTACCCCAGCCTTCAAATATTTTATTTGATTATTTTCATGATTTTATATTTCTTACCTTGTGTAATATTGCGATTAAATGTCTTTTATATCAATGTTTACTGAGAGTTATCTAATTTCTGTGATGTCATGGTGTGTACACAGTTTTTTTTTTTTTTAAAGAAGTCTTGCTCCATTTTCTCCCTCTGTAATTTTATTTTTATGGATCATTGGCAGAGTAGTTTTCCAAAACTCTTTGTTCATCAGGCTGTAGTACCTGGTAAGGCTCCTTATCACCCCGTTGGTGTCAGAGCCTCTGTTTCTAAACGTATTTCCCACCGTTCCCCAAACCGCGCTCATTACTGTTCAGAGCGGACCTTGCGCTCCCCCCACCCATGCGCCACACTGACGCACATGCTCGTTCCTCATCTCACACTCGCTCCATAGATTAGGGTTCCTAGAGAAGAAGCAACGACCTTCCCAGGGGGAGAAGGACTGTGTTGTTGCCTAGCGTGTCTCGCCTGACTACAGTTGCTCATGTGGTTGACTGCACATGAGCACAGGTGTGCCACCACGCGGGATCTCTAAGCCATCCACCTCCTTGGTGACGTCCAGTAAGTGGGGTGATGTGCAGTGAGTCCGATGGGACAAACCACAGTTAACCCTGGCCCTCCGTTATCATGGCCGCTCACTCTCTCTTCTGGATTTGGAATCAGACAGGATGCATCAAAACAGGGCCCAGGCACAGGACCTGGAAGTTAGTTTCTCCTCCTAGAATGAATACTAGAACCAGGATTCTTTCTAACAGTAAAGATAATATTTACAAAACTGTTTGAACCCATCAATGGAAGATGTGGCTCTTGTTTACAAGAGGTGTAAATATAGTGCTTGCATTGTTTTTGTGCTTTTGTCTTTTTTTTTTCTGGTAGAAATCAAAGATGGCATTTTTGGAGAGAACATTAATAAATTAGATTCATATGAGCTTCTATGATTAATTATGCCCTAATTAAATATTAACCACTACAGTATGTCTTATATTTATGCAATGGCTTCCTTTTCTATTTGAAAATTGCTTAACTATATACAGAAATATATCTCAAATATAGCCTATATTCTGAAACTGAATTTGAAAAGAAAATTGATGTGTATATGAAAATAAGCCCCCAATGTTAACCATGTAAGACTTTGTGGATTATTTAGAAATTAAGTCTACTGTCACCTGTAAAAAATCATTTTGGAATAATTCAGCTTATTAATTTTTTAAAAGATCCAGAATCCTAGCATCGAGGCCATATACTAAAATTACCTTTTTTTTTTTTGCAATGCAGAAAATACTGAATTTCATCACGATGAGGCAGACCCAATAGCACTACCGAAGCACTTTCTGATCCACCAGAGAAAATCATTTTATTTCAAATGCATTTATTTGTTGATTTTATTTCCTTGAAAGTGGGTTCTTTGCTTATGATATGACTTGGCACACATTCCTTAATCGTTGCAGTGCCTCAGTTTATCCACCTGTAATTGGGGTAGAACAATCACTGAAAGGTTTGTTGCTTTAGGATTTAATGGGTTTAGGATTTAGGATTTAGGATTAAATGGGTTATTGTAGGTAGAGCATGTGACATAGAGCCTAACATATATGAAATAGAGCATATGGGGGTGCCTGAGTGTCTTAGTCGGTTGGACGTCTGGCTTCAGCTCAGGTCATGATCTCACAGTTCGTGGGTTTGAGCCCCACGTCGGGCTCTGTGCTGACAGCTAGCTCAGAGCCTGGAGCCTGTTTTGGAATCTGTGTCTCCCTCTCTCTCTGATCCTCCCCTGCTCACACTGTCTCTCAAAAATAAATGAAAAACATAAAAAAATGAAATAGAGCATATGGCCATTCTAACATATTTATTAACTTAAAATGTAGTTAACTAATCCTCATACGTCTCTCACAATTACTATGAATATGTATATATGTATACATATATATTTTTTAAATTCTCATTATGAGACTTAGAGACATGGAAGGGGAGATACAAATGCATGGGGTTTCCCTTACCTCGTTCATACAATTCATGGAAGTTCTGCACATTTTTCAAGCGAAGCCGAGACTAACACTGAGCTGAGCCCAGCTTCCTGGGAGCGTGCCGTGCGGTGCTCCTTTGCAGCTGAAGCCTAGACATGACCGCCGCACGGCTCCCACACTTGTTCAGGAGCTAGAAATCAGATACCCAGAGCACGAGGCAGCCAACAGAACAGACAACTTGAAAGAGATCAGCTCAGCCACAAATACTGCACCTGTGGCTAAGAACACACCCAGAGGCCCCCCAGGCTCCTGTTGCCCACATCTGGGCAAGTACCCGGGGCTCAAAGAATAAAAGGTCAGCCGTCGGAGGCTGTCTTCATCTCAACCACCTTAAAAAAAAAAAAAAACTTATGTCAAGTGAGCACTTTACATGTTGTTCACCCACTTAGCCAGCGCTTCTTCTGAAGCTGAAATAGAATGGCTTACATAAAATGCTTGGAACGGCCTCCAAAAGTCTTCTCAGGCTGCTTGCTTCCCTTCAAGCTGCAGCTTCCTAATCCTTTGATCCCCACACCACTGAACTCTTTGAGAGTGTAACAGAAAGGACAGAGTTGAGATTTCAGTGTGACAAGTGGAAGAAAATCAATTTTGACGTCCCCGAGATAGAACGAGTGGTGCAAAAGATCACCGGTCACAAATAGATGTTCTGTACCGTTGTCTTGGGTGACTACAAATGCCACGGAGGCTCAGTGCGATGGGGACGAAGGGAGGCCGTTTTTTCCTTGACTTGAAGAATAACAGAAGTCTGATGTTGAGATCGCGTCATGAGCATCAACACCCTGGCCATTCTACTCTGCCTTGTATTTTTGCTTGATGGTACAGATTTTAGGCATACTAGCCTTCCACAGGAGAATTTGCACATTGATTTGCAGTTAAAAGCATTTGTCTGTACGTTGAGTTGGATGAAGGTTTCCTACTTCAGGAAAACCAAATCTTCCCTGTAATGGGCAGCCCTGTTTTAAGTGGATATTCTGTTAAGCTTCTGAAGAACTTCTGAGAACTTATTAAGTAATTGAATAAAGCAGAGTGCATTTAGTCTTACAGTTGCACCCTATTTCAGAATATCATCTAACCTATGAGTCAGTTCAGATGTTATACATAAGTGCTAAAACATGGGACACAAAGCAGTTTGGAAAAAAAAAAAATTACGTGAATTACTGTGCCACCCACTAATACATTCCTTAGTGACGTAGTCATCCTTTCTCCTAATTATACTGTTAAAGATTTGGTTACAACTATTTTTATCTTTGGAATAAAGCTATTATGCCCAAAAAGGTGTAAAGAAATTAAGATGGGCTTTCCATAACTCATAACAAACATGGTTGTTTTGAATGTGCTTAATTATTATCACGATTCAGTTCAATCCAGTGGTGATTTATTGCCGTTGGAGCGCTGCTTGTGAATGTCTCGTTAGGAAAAGCCGCTGCCGCACCATCCATGTGAAGGCATATTTCATGTCATCCCAGTAATAGAAGCACTGCTTCTGCAACTCCATTTGCATGCCCAAAATTCTAAGCAACAAGCAAACCCCACTGCGATAATAGAATTTAAAAATTAGTCTATATTTTTTGGCTATTGTCTAGAGATAAGAAATGCAGCTTTTCTTAAATGAGAGGAAGAAATATGTGCAGTTTAGGAAACTAGGATTTAAATCTACATGAAAATGTGAATGTATTAGGGAAGCATAATACATCACGTGTTGGAAATAAGAGATATAATTCTAGTTTCTCGACCCTAGTGTTCCTTAAATATGCGTTTACGTTGTGATCTTGAAGAATGTGAAGTAAATTTAACTGTAACATGACCAGTAGATTGTGTTGGCCTGACATCTGTGTTTTAGCTATTGCCTTTGTAAAACTGAGACATTGAATGGATATCATAGCTTAAGACGTGAAGACATAATTACCTTCCCTTCTTGATCAAAAACATATATTTAGGGGGCGCCTGGGTGGCTCAGTCAGTAAGCATCCGACTTAGACTCAGGTCATGATCTTGCCGTTCAGTGTTTGAACCCCACATCGGGCTCTGCGTTGACAGCTCAGAGCCTGGAGCCCGCTTCAGATTCTGTGTCTCCCTCTCTCTCTGCCCCTCCCCTGCTCGTGGTCTTTCTCTTTCTCTCCTCTCTCACAAAAATAAACAAACATTAAAAAAATTTTTTTAAATCATGTATTTAGTACTATGTTTGTGGATGTTTGCAATTAACCTTCGTTTCAAGAGCTCACAATTTTATTTATCATATTAATTTTGAAATCCCTCTGCATGAAGTCTGGGTGAATCCCCCCAAATTTGTATAAGGCTTAGCAGAATTGACATAAATAACAAACACACTTACATTTTGACAACTTTTGACAGTGATTCTGTTGTTAACATAATACTATTTTATGACCAAAGGGCAGTCTTTCTTACAATTAAATTCATCTGTAGAGTTAGAGCAGACAAGATGTTACTGCTACGTAAAGAACACAGTGTAGATTTTCCTAATTTATCCACATTCTTGGGACCAAAACAAATACATTAATTATCTGTTTTATCAGCCTTTAACTAAATCATGGCACACCAATGAAATTCCAGCCAGAGATAAGAAACGTGTCTACAAGACCATAATCATTTGTCATGATCACAGGCGTGAAATTCTACAGGAAAAGAACACACCAGAAACTTCTGAAGAAATGCTCCGAGCTACAGTGGATGTGAGGTGCAGAGAGCCGGCCCTGTCTCCAGGCAGCACAGTTGTCAATGGCACTTTCAAGAGCTGCCGTAGTGGACAAGGTCAAGCAGTTAGTCTAGTGGACTCCTCAGACCGAATGTCATTAAAGGCAAAGTGTTGTGCCAGTGACGGGCTCAGTCTTTAATAATGAAAAAAAGAAAATATGGTGCCTCCAGAATGAGGCAGTTAGAGTAGAATTGTGCTGAGCTCCAGTGTCACGGACTAAATGACGCTTCACTCTCTAGTTTTTAAGAAAAGATCCAGCTGAGGTCAGATAGAGGCCTTCTGTGGAGTCGGCCTCGTATGGCTGCTCTGCTTTAAAAAGGTACTTTTTGCAACATACAGGATTAAAAAAAGAAGAAGGGGAAAGAGTTGCCCAGCCTCCTAAGTCAATCAGAACGTACAGAAAATATCTTTACATATTCTTTTTATACTGGTAGCAGTCACAGGCAGAAAATTTGAATCACGGTTGTCTGTAGAATGGAGGGTCACAGAAACCTGTAGGTCTACATGTGTAAGGCACACAAAAAGTGGCAACAAGCCTTTCCTTGCATTTTGGGGGGGACTGCAGGCTTTTCTGTTCATACCTCAAATATGTCACCAGCATCATCGTTGAAAGCAAGTGATGCTATTTCGCTTAGTTTGTCTTCTGACTTGAACTCAGGTCTCAGATTGCATTGATCTCTGGGTGCCTCTCTAAGATTAGGGCTCTCCTGTCTCCACAAATTCCCAGTTAAAATTGCCTTTTGGCAGTAATGAAGCATTCATCGGAAATGAACGTCCAATGGTGACTGAGGGAAGGAAAGCCAGGGCTGGAAAAAAGGATGCTGGTCCATCCCGCTCCACCCTCTCTGGGTGGTCTGGGTCTGTGGAGTATTCCCTGTTCTCTGCCGAAAATCCCTTTGTCTTTGTTTTGTTTGTGTTTCCTACTTGATTTCTCCAAAGGCTAGTGAACATCTGCCTGTAATGGTGACAAAACAATGGAAATGCCGCTGTGTATCTGTGCTCCTATTTACCAACCAGAAATGATTGCCTGCACACAGGCTTCCAAACGTGTGGTTTCCTGCTAGGTCAGACTCCATCCACAAAGGAGACAGAAATATTCCTGACGCCAGACCTTCTAGCAGCTTCCTTTGGAGTTCAAATCACTGCGCGTGTCTAAGAGGTACCTAGAGGTTCCCAGGTGAATGCACAGCTGCCTTCAAGATCGTGTGGCCTAATTCTGGCTTATTCTGTTCTCAGCTGACCTCCCCACAGGTCCACTGCATCTGTCACCAGATTGGTGGTCTGGTATGCCAGACCATGGCCATTCTTGAAAATATTGGGGTGCCTGGGTGGCTCAGTCGGTTAAGCGTCCTGCTTCAGGCCAGGTCATGATCTCATGGTTCGTGGGTTCGAGCCCCGCATCGGGCTCTGTGCTGCTGGCTAGCTCATAGCCTGGAGCCTGTTTCAGATTCTGTGTCTCCCTCTCTCTCTGACCCTCCCCTGCTCACACTGTCTGTCTCTGTCTCTCAAAAATTAAAAAAAAAAAATTTAAAAAACATTAAAAAAAAAAAAAGAAAAGCGAATATCATCCAGGCATCAGTTGCAGTCTGGTGCATATAATACCCTGTCGGTTTGGCTAATCTGCCTACGTCATCACTGGTACCCGCAAAGGAAAAGTCCAGATTTTCTAGATATGGGCCTCATTCCCTTTGGAAGAAGGGGATATACCTTGATGGACATGTTGTAACAAACAGAATTTACTGGAGTCTCTGAGAGTTGACCATATCTTCATGTCTTTTAAGATTATTTATTTATTTTTAGAGAGAAAGACAGAGGGAAGAGTGTGAACGTAAGAAGGACAGAGAAAGAGAAACAGAGAATTCCCAGTGGGCTCCACACTGTTGGCTCAGTCATGAGCCATGAGATTGTGACCTGAACTGAAATCAGGAATCGGATGTTTAACTGACCAAGTCATCTAGGCATCCCTAGACCAGATCTTTCTTAATTACCAGTGAGCTAGGAGTTTCTGAGCTCCCAACATTATGTCTGACATGCAGTTGGTGTTCGATAAGTTGACCTGAGTGATGGTTCCTGGTAATAGCCTTTATCCACCGTTTACCGACAATGCTCACATACTACAAATCCTGTAAATGATTCAGGGCTCTTCTAGAAAAATGTTCTAGCATTCCATTAAGGAGCTCCAGTGACCATTCTTGTAACCAAAGTGTTTACAGAAGGAAAATGGGTGTAATTCAGACCGTTTCGTGGGTAAATACCAAAATCTATGTGTAAGTACATTTTTTTATTCCGCCATCATTTCTAGTCATGACTTCTCAGCCAAGTGATTATCTGATTAGCTCTGTCACCACAGAGATGGTGGCCTGTGTGTGATCCACCATGTAAGATCGAAGTAGCCAAAGTATATATTCAATATGATTATGGTGTCTGAGTATTTTTAAAGAAAACTACATAATGAACACTGGCCTAACTAGTACCTATGATAAGAATAACATTCATTGAGCGCTGTGTGTCAGGTACATGTTCTGAGCACTTTACATGGATTCACTCTTTTATTTTGTATAATTTAAAAAACTTTTTTTGGTTTTAAATCCAGCCTAGTTAACAGAGGGTTCTATTAGTTTCAGGTGCACAATATAGTGATGCAGTGATTCTATACATCACCCGGTGCTCATCACAAGTGCCCTCCTGAATCCCCATCACCTGTCCCCCCACCCCCCCACCTCCCCCCTTATAACCCTCAGTGTGTACTCTATAGTTAAGAGTTTGTTTCCTTGTTCTTTCTCTCTCGTTTTCTTGGTTCAGTTGTTCCGTTTCTTAAATTCCACATATGAGGAAAATCATACAGTATTTGCCTTTCTCTGACTTGTTTCACTTAGCTTAATAGTCTCTAGCTCCATCCATGTTGTTGCAAATGGCAAGATTTCATTCTTTTTTATGGCTGAAATCACTTCACACCCGTCAGAATGGCTAAAATCAAAACCACAAGAAACAAGTGACGGCGAGGATGTGGAGGTAAAGGAACCCTTGTGCACTGCTGGTGGGAATGCAAACTTGGGGAAACGCTGTGGAAAATAGTATGGAGGCTCCTCAAAAAAGTTAAAAATAGACCTACCCTATGATCCAGTAATCACACTACTGAGTGTTAACCCCCCAAATACAAAAACACTAATCTGAAGGGATATATGTACCACTATGTGTAGTATAGCATTATTTACAATAGCCAAATTATGGAGGCAGCCCAAATGTCGGTTGGTACATGAGGATAAAGAAAATGTGGTGTGTGTATATACATACAATGTATTAACGCTTTTTAATCTCAAAGCACTCCTATGACATGGTGGCATTGTTATACCCATTTTACAGATAGGGAATATGCAGCACAGAGATATCGCATCATTTGTGTAGGGCTATAGGGCCAAACAAAGTAGAATTGAGTCTTGGATCTGGATGGTCTGGTCTGATTATGTGCTGTTAACCCAGGCACTATATGAGTGCTACTATTTTGTGATATTATTTGGGATTTCCCTTTTAAATTATTATTTATAGCTTTGGAAAAAAATTGACCTAGAATATTACAGGTATTAAACATTCCCCATAAAGAGAAAGATATTCTGCCTGAGAAAAATAAAGATTTCAATTAAATGTGGACAGCCTATCAGTGAAGGTAAAATTGTTTTCTTGAGAATCAGCCACAAATCAAGGACTTGGGTAGATAGCCATCGTGATAACAATAATGAAAACGTAAGTAACAGGTAACACATATTTAGTACTTTTTTTTTGGCAGGCAAGGTTGTAAGTGCTTTAGGTGCATTTTGTTATGTGTAATAAGCCCTATTTTATGGACGTTCAAGTTAGCTACTCCGAGTCACATAGGTTCTGAGGAGCACAGCAGGGACCCCCGTCCAAATGTGTCGGACCCCACACTCTGTTTTGAAACCACTCTGTCCTACCTCCTTGCAATGGTGAGAGAAAACAGCTTGCGTGTTTCACGTCATTACCGCTGGCATCCTGGCGTGTGGAAGAAAGAATGTGCCTGGTGTTTGGGTGAACCTATAAATCCTGTAAAGATATTTTTGAAGATATGATCATTAGGATTCAGTATGTTGTAGAGGCTACTATTGCTCTTCGAATTTTTGCAGTAGTTTGTAGTAGCTTACTGGCTATTAGTCATTGTCCAAATTCATGCATTATCTCATTTAAATTGCCTAATGATCCCCACGAGCAGGGATTGTCACCCGTATCTAATAAACAGGAAGTGAGGCTAGAGAGGTCAGGCAGGAGACGACTCCAAAACCCACAACTTTACTGCTTCATACATCAAGTTTTACCAAATTGCACCAAGCTGTATGAGATTGCCATTTTGGTGGGTCAAAAAATGTTCCGTTATGGGCAAGTTCATACTGCGCAACCTAATTAATGAATGGTAATTACGATAACCCTTCCCTATATTTAATTGCTAAATACATGGAGGGAGCACCTGATGTATTTGCAAACATAATGCATAAGAAGAAAAGTCATGAAAATTTGGCAGCACCAGTGCTTTGATTAGTGCACAGGTATCCAAAAGGTGATCAAAAATTATGTTAAAATTCATTTTGTGCACACACACTTAATATCTGGCACTTTTCTCTTTTTCTTTTTCTTTTATTTGAGAGCTAGAGAGAGCATGAGTGGGGGAGGGGAAAAGATAGAGGGAGAGAGAGATTCCATGGTCATTGTGGAGCCTGACACAGGACTCGATCTCACAACCATGAGATCGTGACCTAAGCCAAAATCAAGAGTCAGATGCTTAATTGACTAAGCCACCTGGGCACCCCATCTGGCACTGTATTTCTTAAAAACTATGATAAATTTTGAATAGGAACTAAGTAATTGAAAAATGAAGATTTCATTCTATTAGTTTGAATATTGTCAACAAACACGTTTGCTTAAAATCACATCTTTTGAGTTAAAATCTGAGTGCCTAGAATAGTAGCAAGCTAAAATCCAACCTAAGAAAACATATAATGAGCCTGCTTCTTTAAAATCCAATTTCAAAATATACAAGTGATGGTTTAAAATAATTGTTTCGGTTTACATTGCAAACTCATGCAAACTGACGTTTATCAAGTTTCGCTGTCAGTCTAATGGTGAAGTCTGCTCTCTCTCCTAAAAAAGAAAAAGGAAAGAGAAAGAAACCTCTGATTTGGAAAATCAGTTTTTATTTGTCAAGGGTTTTTGTACTGTAGATGGAATCCTTAATATGTCTCTGTGTGTACTGGGTTTTCTATTTTCAGGAAAACATGGCCTCAGCTCAACTTTGAGTTTGGCCATATTGAATGAAAATGAGTATCACGTTTGGCCCCTTAGGAATATCTTCCATTTTGGTGCCTTATAAAAAATCTGCTTTAGAGGTGGGCAGTGACTGGCCTCAGCTCTCTCGTGTTCAACAGTTGAGGGCCCTGACAGTTGGAACTTTTTCTTCTCCTTTTATTCTTCCTCTAATCTCCTGTGGGATTGTGCAGTGGACCGCCATTCCGAGCTGTGTCCTAATGTGGGGGGACCGGACCAGAGCCCGTGTCACCACAGATTGGTAATAAACTGCGTGCCACCTGCCAGCCAGAGAGCACTTGACAGGTAGAGATATTTACCTACAAGTCAAAAGCTTAGGTAAAAACAGCAATTTTATGATTACATTACATGATCTTTTTTTAAATATATAATTACCTAATAGCTAGCAGATGGCATAGTGTACATTTTATGTATTTACTGAGACCATAATTTTTCCCTTTTTGGGGATTTTCTTTAGCGACTGGTAATGAATCGTGTGTGATATAAAACCATAATGTCCAGCTATTTGACAGTCATCATAAGAATATACTTCTTTTTTACTCTTGGCAAGTTATTATTATATACGTGTTATTTGGGACAAAATCTGGGTTCTAGCTTAAGACACCAAGAAAGACCTCTCTTTGCTGATTAGAAAAATGTCAGTGGGTCTTGTCCACCGAACCATCACAACGATAGTGCTTTAGAGGGCTTTAGCTTCTCAATCTGCGAATCTTTTAGCAGAGCTAGGTTTTACCCCTCCACTTAATCAAAAATAATGAAGATTTGTGTATGTCAAGTTACTCAGAATTCTCGGTGAAAGGCGTGATTGTTCTGTCTGTGCTTAAATACCTGAGCTCCGATCCAGTTACGCTGCTGCGCAAAAATGTTAACATTTTTAAACAGTTCTTGATTTCATTTGCACTGATTTTATCAAAATCAGGGGAGTGCGGGGGAGGGACACTGTGCCTTTGTTACATGCTGTAAACAAGTCATTTTCTCTTTATGAGCCCCCTGCTAGAAGTCAGCCGCTTTCAGCTCAGAGAACCAAGTGAATAATACCAGGATATTTGATCTTTTAAAGAATTTGCCGTGACATTTTATTTTTTAAAGACCAGAAACTTTATTGAAATTGAACTTTAGAAAAGTGACCCTAGCACTATTGCTGCTGTCCCCAAATGAAGGGATGATCTAGGGATTGATAGAAGATGGCCACAACCCAAAATGCTGCTGGGGGGCCACATGGGAGAACATTTTAGAATAAAAATGCCAGAGCTAAAATCACAAGGATGCCAGCAGCCTAAGAGTTGAAAAATATTAGTTGCTATCTTTTAAACAAAGTCTTGTGTAATTAATTAATACAAGTTCACCCACCTTTCAATACATACTCTGTTTTCAGGGCTCCTGTTGCCATATAGAAATTTAAAATTCAGGGAAGTATTTAATTAGAGAAAGACATCAAGAAATATTTTTAAATCTAAAATTTGAAATCTCCTCCCCCTTTTTTTTTTTCTTATATCCTGACATTTGATGTCACACAGACCCAATCTACAAGTAAGACATTTTCGGCATATCAGTCTTCGGCACATATTGTATGCAAATGTCATCCTCGCTTTGAAAATACCTTTTGCATTTTAAGCAAGATCCTATTTTGACAGTTCTTTATGCTTTTTGGGGAGAGTTCTCCTGGAAAGTTTAAAAAAAAAAAGCATCTTGAGTTTTTGCCGTGGCATATTCATTTTAATTTGCTCATTTCTGTTCTATCACCGTTAACCCCTCAATCAAATCACCTAGAAGCCTTTGTTAAAGTTCAAGGCTTCCATCAACCCCCATCAGTGATTCCAAGCAGGAGGTTTACGCATGTTAAACCACCAGAATGTAAGTTGTTCTTCAAGATTGCCCTGGGGAGTTTTTTACTGTATTTTTGCCAATTGAATTCTGATGTGAGATGGCATGAATATTGATCAAATTTCTAAACTGAATTTCCCAATTTTTAGACTGTGGTGTAAACTAACCCACAGGTTGTCATAACCAATTCGGTATGTTTTTAACAAGAGCCGGTGAAGCATGGAGGTCTTTCAGACGCCTTGAAATGTACAAAATTATCCACACATATGCTATCAGCAAACCCCTTAACTCCTTCTTCCCCACCTTACCAAACAGCAAAATTCTTATCTCGGGAACTGGTCAGCGTATGTATGTGTTGTATGGTATGTGCATGCATGGTTATGTATTTTTGCATATGGGTTTGTCTTTTCTTTTCTGGTCATGTATATTCCGAAGTACAGGGAAATGCATTTATACACGTGTGAGTAGACACATTCTCCAAAGACTGGGTAAAGGAACCTCGTGGCACACCTGCACCATATTTTATCATTGTAAAGCTGCTTGGTTTCCTCTAAAGAGAAAACAAATATCACATGACATGATGCGCTTTTATTTTCAGGGACAGGTTGCATATTTTACATTTATCAAGACTTTTTCTTCTGTTTTGTCCCCCAGTTTTTCTAACTTTGAGCTCTTTACTTTTTTATTTATATACTTTAATTTACAACGGGATGGGAGGAAGGTCTTCTCCAATTCTCTATCCGCTCTGAAGACATCTCCGCACATGAAAGCGTGGCTTTGGGTTTCCTGTGAGTCATGATAACACCAGCCTGCTCCTGGTGAAGCCCGCAGTCACCGCAAGAGCACCCCTGAGAGATCTTCTAGAACAGCCTTTGGAGGGGGTCAGACGCTGTTTATCTTCTGGACCTCACTCCAGCGGTTGACCTAAAGCGGCTTGGTCTCCAGAAGCAGAAGGGGATTTCAATGGTCTGTTTCCATGCAGTCAGCACCTTGCCAACAGACGGGGGAGAGAGAGACAGGGAAAAGAATGGAATAAATACCTATGAGAGAATACTAGGGGAAAAGGAGATGGAAAGAGGCCTGTGCCTTCCTTGCTTTGGTAAAAGCAAGTTAATCACTGTTAATCTCCCTTTTCCTGTCAGCCTGGGGGCTTACCCGTCTACTCTGCCACAGTAAATCATATTTTTTCTTCCTCAGAGAGGAACCGTATACAGAAAATCAGTATGAGGTTTAAAATTTAACAAAAATAGGCCATAGATTTTTAAAATTATTACCAAGCGTGATGACACTTTCCTGCTCTGGCTAGGCTGGCATTTAAAACAGCAGTGGAGGGGCTCCCGATTGGCTCCGTGGATTAAGCATCCAACTTCAGCTCAGATCATGATTTTGCAGTTCGTGGGTTTGAGCCCCGCGTCGGGCTCTGTGCTGACAGCTCAGCGCCTGGAGCCTGCTTCAGTGCCTGTGCCTTCCTCTCTCTCTGCCCCTCTCCCACTCTCACTCTGTCTCTCTCTCAAAAATGAATAAACATTAAAAAAAAAAAGAAAACAGCAGAATCAGCTGAATAATAATAATAATAATAAATGTCTAGGTTTTATCACACGCCCCCACTCTGCAGTGTACAACATGCCTCAACACACCTGGCATGATCCCATTTGTTCCTAAAAAATTAAAAAAAAAAAAAAGCCTTTTAGGAAATGAGCAGGTATTCTCTTCCTGATACAAATAGGAGCACAAAGCCCAGAGGTTAAGTGCCGTGAATAAACCTTCATAGGTGCCCTTTGTGCTGGGTGTTTCTAGAATATTGAGAGCATGTGTTTGGGGACGTGTGTGTGAACGTAAGCCTAAGATGCTCCCTGCAAATGGAGACAGGCTGCTTAAAAAAAACAAGAAATTGAATTGACGGGTAAATGATTAGTAGGTCTCCACGGCGCTTGGAAGCTGAAGGTTGGGCCTCCGTGTGTTCAGATAAACGGTAGAATGTCCAACACATCATTTCAATCCAATTAAAGTGATCTGTTGTGACTGCCCTTGACTGGAGGCAATGGGAAAAAGACGGTTAAAAACTCCTTCCGAGAGTATCCTCCTTTCAAATCCAAAACTTGAGAGGATTTTTGCTGGAAAATGACTATAGCATGACTTATTTAATGTACTCCACCATGTATATTATTAACTCATAAGTCAAGCTGCTTTCGAAAACATTTTAAGTTATCTCTGGATACATTTCTTTAATATTTTAATTGAAATGTGAGGCAACCGCTTCTCACAGTTTTTATTTCGGACAGGCGTACGAGGCCCTTGAAAGAGTAGAGAGCTGTTCTTTTTCTTGCTGAATGTTCTCTTGAGTCAGAATCAAAGCGGCAGAATTAGACAATGTACGGAAGGGAACCCCTGTCTTGCTCGTTTTACTAGAGAGAGTTTCCAGACCCTGTATTTCTGTCTGCAATTCTCAAACAGGAAAACATTCTTTGCCTGGCATGAATTGTGTAACAGTTATTTATGTACCTGGTGGCCTAGAACTCTCTGTCCTAGGTAATCCTTCCATTGAAGGAACGCTCTGCTTTCAGAGGTGAAAATTGCGTGTATTAATGTTTACAGCTTGTGAATTTTAAAACTATTTTCATGGACACATATGTATGACAGTTTTTACATTGTGAAATTGGACGTATAAGCAAACCGCTTCCTGGCTCCAGGTACGACAGAGGGAAATGCTGGGAGATGTGTGTACGGATCGTAATAGGCCACATCCGCCCGGCCTTGGTGTGTTTCTTCAGGAAGGCAGCGGACCACAAAAATTAAGAATGTTAGATTTGGAGTCAGATCCTTTTACTGATTTTGAAAGGTTCCCGCAAGAGATTTCACCTCTCTCTCCTGACTTCTTCACCTGAAGGTGGAGTCGCAAATCCCACCTTGTAGGTTCCTGTTGCTGATTCAAGGTGTAGGGGAGGGACGGGGAACTCTGAAAATCGTGTAGTTCCGTGCCTGGCATTACTGGTTTTGATCTCAGCATATAGCTAGCTGTTAAGCTTTGAAATGGCCCCTGAGAACAGATATTATTCGGATTCGTCCTAGAGATAGGGATTTCTAAGCCTGGGAGAGATCAGAGTCCTGGAGAGGTGAAATGGACCCTTTGTCTCTGGACCCCACGATGTTAGCGGGAGGCACGAGGCCCTTGGAGGATTGCTTTCAGAATGGAGTGGTACCAGGGTTCACAGAGGACCACAGACAAAAGAGCGAAGCCTCACTGAGAGAGAACCTTCCAGAGTGTAACTGGTACTCAGCGCTCCAAAGGTACATCAGATGGTAGGTAAGAGACTGGCTGTGCAGTAGAATAGTTGGGACCTCCTTCAGCTGGAACCATGAGAAAGTCAATGGAACATGGAGTAGCCACATGGAGATGAACACAGAATGATCTGTGGTCACAGAAAGACCTTCCTTCCACAAGGAAGGACCATGGATAGTCATGGGATTTAAAAGGGCCAACGAGGGAGGCGTGAGGTGTTTGCAAAGAGCTACCACTACCCCATGAGGAAAAGCTTTGGGGGCGAGGAAAGAGAAAGGCTGTCTTACCTAAGACACCTGTGAGTCTGACAAAGGGGTGGGCCATGCAGAAAGTGACAGTCAGAACACGAGGTCTCTCAGGGTTCCGAATTTGCTAGATTGCAGCAACGGCATCTTTTAAATCCACCATCACAGAGCTAAGCTGCTCAGCTTCGCAACAGGCACCATTTAACAGAGACCTTGGAATATCATCTAAGAAAGGGTATCATCAGGAAATCTAGATCAAGGGGAATTACCCTGAGTATTTTGTAATGTACTGGAAACGTCATAACTTCTTTTTGTTTGTGAGTTTTGTTATTCCATCCATTTTTTTCTTGGTGAGTACGGTGCCTAAAAGAAAAAGGCCCGTGTGCGTGTTTTCAGAGACAGCTAAGACAGAAAGGTTGGGTAGGGTGTCCTCCTCCACAGCCAGGCCAAGAGATAGAAAATTGGAAGAGTAGAGAAGGTGGCAGCTAATAAAGCTGAGTTCCTAGGAGCCTTTGCTAGGGAGGAAAGAAATCCAGGGTGAGCCAGTCATGAAGAAAACAAGTCCAAGGGCACGGGTTCCATTTTATTCTTGATTGCCTCAATCGAGGCACCAAAACTGTACGAGAAAGGTGACTGATGGAATTTAATGAGCTTCTGTGTCAACAGTGCCCAGCCTTCTTTATTTTGGTTCTTCAAGAACAAAATCTTGAGAAAAATGAAAATAACACTAAAATAACCTGGAATCAGGCCAGTTGTGAGCAAGCTCATATATGATAAGTCCCTACATTATGTACAGGTCAGCGGTGAATCTTGAAAATCACCAAGGGCTATTTGGTGACCAAAGGATGGGGATTGGATTGCTCTACTCCTGTGACTAGGTACTGTCTTCGGTCATAATGTGTCTCTGCAAGGGGTCACCCAGATTTAATGGCAGTTACTTAACAGCAGCTTAAAGCTTTCTGTGTCAACCTACCCTTTCTAGCATAGCTGTTGTTGTTATTCTTTTGTCTTCCTCTTTTTCTCTTAAGGGCGAGAGGCAGATATCAAGAAAGACTCTTTTCTAAAAAAAAAAAAATAAATGCTTATTTATTTTCGAGAGAGAGAGCACAAGCAGGGGACGGGCAGAGAGAGAGGGGCACAGAGGATCCTCAGTGGGCTCCACGCTGACAGCAGAGAGCTGAGTGCGGGGCTCAAACTCTCGAACCATGAGATCATGCCCTGAATGGAAGTCGAACACTTCACCGACTGAGCCACCCCGGTGCGCCTATTCTTTCATTTTCTAATAGTCTATGCCCCTTTGAATTGGTAAATTCAGTTATTGCATAAGAGAACTCAAGTGGTAGATGCTTCTTGCCCTGGAATGGGGTGAACTAATTGTTTCTTTAAACTTCCCCACTTTGCATTTGGTGAACTTGATTTCTCTCATGTGACCTCATAGAATGGGCAACACATTCATAGAATGGGCTACACTGGACAGTGTAGGTCTACATTGTCCTGGTACCCCGAAGGCCCACTTATGGTCACATGTGCACAGGGTCCCCATTACTTCATGGTCCCACAATACCTTCAGGCCCTTCTCTGATGATGGTGATCTCCTTGGTTCTTGGCCACTGTCCACCCATGGAGTGACCATAGGGCCTCTGTTGACCTCACAGGTACAGCTCCATGATGGTTCCTGAATCTTTGGTGTCCCTGGTCACTCTAGTGTCTCCCTCGAGCACCTGATCTTTGACTGAGAAGCAATGATTTCCTGTGACACCGGGTACTGAGAAGACTGCCTCCAGTCTAGTGCTTTCTTTGGGTCTATGTGCAATTTTGTTGATTTTCTTTTTCATTGTGCTGTCCTTTCAAAATATCCCTTTGTGGCTTCAGGGCAAAGAAGAATATGGCCATGCAGCCAAACCACTCCTATCCCAATAGAAAATTCCTTTTCAGCACTTTTAAGTCTACTTTTTCTGGTTACACTAGCCCCAAGGTTCAGGGCTTTTGAAATCTTCCTTAAAGAAAAGCATATTAAGGGTAAGACGAGTGTCCCGGTATTCTGTGAGAACAGGCGGAATAGCAAAGAGGCACCTTCTGAACTCTGAGCAAATCACTTGACTTTTCAGTGCTGCATTTAAGTTTTCTTATGAATAAACTGAAGGGGGCGTGGTATTATTTAAGACCCATTGGAACTCTCCACTCTGGAACTCAAAGGTTGCATATTGGGATTTGGACCCCTGAGTCTTTAAGAATAGCTATTTCCCTTCACGTCTCACCCTATTGATTTCTCTCCTGGTGCCTCTGCCAACCACATGCCGGCGCCTACCGGTTCAAAAATGAGCGTGAGAAACGAAGTCAGCCTTGTCACCACTAATTGGTGTCTTACATAGATAAATTATCTAGTTATCAGGTGTCTCTTCACTTTGTGACAACACAGAGTCAAGAAAATTCATTAAGAATGCATAGAGAATGTATTCTTCTACTCACATTTTTTTAGGGTGACACCATCACGCTTTTGAGGCTCAGGAGCAGATTTCAGAAACTTGTCTTTCTCTCCTGGCATTATGGTGGGATTCCTACCTCTGTCTTATTCTGTGAGATGAAATGCCTTAGTTGGCTTTAGCACAGAGGCACCCATGCCTTCTCCTTTGTCATCTAGAAGCTTCAAGTGTTGTCGGACAGTCATGCCTGGAGGGGGACGGTACGGGGGCGGGGCATGACCCAGAGGTCACTGCCAAGCCGCCCTCAGATGGGCTGGTAGACGGTCCTGACTGCCCGGAGCTCCTACAGGCTTGGAGACTGGGGACTCCACTGGGTCACTTGGTGTAAATAAATTTTTAATAATGTTGACGGAGACTTGAAAACCCAAGTAGATTTGCTTTCTGTTCTGTTTCCTTACACTTCAAAAATACGCTGTGGAGAACAGCTCACTGGAGTTTCATGGAGACTTCTTTGACGTGATGCCAGCAGCCTTTTTATCTCAGATTTAACCTACTTCCTTTTTCTCCTCTCCCCCCTTTTCAGTAAACAAATGCAGTGCCTTGGGTTGAAGCGAGGGTTTGGGAGGAGTTTCAGGAAAATCATTCTTCACATTTTAGAGGTTGTTTGTAATAACTTTGCTTATGCTATAAAAATGTTAATAGCTTTTGAAGAATAAAAACCGCGTAATAATTGCCCATCTATAAGCAGCATCTTATGGTTTCAGCTGCAATCTATGGTCCCAAGTGTGAAAGAGTAACATAATACCTTCTATTTATGCGTGGTTTATGAACTGATTTGCACAAGGGGCTTTGTATGTATAAAACTGCACCTTACTTTGCATGAGTCTTAACCATTTAATATTTGATTTGCCAAGAGGGCAAAATTTTGTTTTTAAAATGCAGCAATACGACCTTAGACTAGACAGATGCCGTTACGTGCATCTTAAAAGAGTTTTGAAAGATGACTTTGTGAGATCAGACCCTAACTATAGGTCCTCAGGCGTTTTAGAAATTCATGTAGCTTAATTTCCATTTCTCTTGCTGATACATAGGTCATAATAAGAGTAACAAAGAATTTCCTTAATGAATTGGTTGAATATAGTGCCTATAACACTGAAGAATGTTTCCAATTCTAGAACTTGGAAGGATGGCGTTTAAAGGCGCTGCCGTTACTTATCTCAACAGGTGGTAGCTGGTAATTGATAATTATATTTAAAGTATGTGCATTCATTGTGGTTAGTAGTAATATAGCATTTTTATCCACAGATCTCAAAGCATGTGTGAATAAATATGCATTATTTCCCTCTTTTAAATAGCCAGAGACTCACTGCACGTTAATTAGATATAAGCAGACAGAGAAACTTCATGTCCCCTGCTTGCTTGAAGATACTAAAAAAAATCCTTCCCAGACTCTAGGAAGAGGAACACAGGGTACCTGATCTCTAAATAACTACTATTCAAGGGCACATTTCCAGCTCCGAGCATAGCCCCATGGGGTGCTCGGTGCCTCTCCGCGCATCTTCCTCCAAGCACCTCACACCCAGGCCAGCAGATGCTTGCAAATCACAGTCAGCAGAGAACTCAGGAATTATTCGTCTGCATTCTGATCTGTTACCTCTAGCCATGCAGCCAGTGAACCAAGGATGGGGAGGTGACAGCATCTCTTCCCCGCCTTGTAGGATTTCCTTCTGAGACCTGATTAACCTCCTGATTAGGCAAATATTTATTGGAATACCCACTACGTGGCAAGCTCCTTCTGGGAGCTTGCAGCAGCGCAGGGACCCACACAGACAAGAAAGATGATCTACATCTCGGTTCCTTGGATCACAGCTTTCACCTTTGCACCTGCACCCACCCTCCGCCAGTGAGGGTGTCCCACCTGCCTTCATGAAGGCTTTCCCATCCTGTTTTCCGCACATCCTCATCGGAGAGGGAGATATTTTTCAGCCTGATTTCTCTCGTATTATTTTAACTTTTCCAAATTTGTGTTGTGAACACAACAGGTATATGAACCAGGGTTTCTCAAACTATACCCCCTGCTCCCATTTCTCCCTCCTTCTCTCCTGTGATCATAGCAAATGGAGAGACAAATTTCCTGGCAAAGGAGAAGTTACAGTCCTGCCTTCTGGGTACCCTGACCAATGAGTGTCTTTCCCAGACCTGACCTCGGGGTCTCTAATACTCGATGGCTCCCAGTCCCCGAGCCCAAGGCTGTTCTCCGCTGGAGGAAGGAGAGAATTGGCCACGAAGCACTTTTCTATTGCAAGGTCAGACCAGCCCCTGAATTGCTTCCTGTTTTGTCCTTGTACTTCTTTCTTCCCAGAAAGTTCTAGAAATGTTTTTTCTTTTCTTTTCTTTTCTTTTTTAATTTTTAGTGGGGTTTTTTTTTTTGTTTTGTTTTTTTTTTGAGAGAGAGACAGAGGTGGACACAGAATCCAAAGCAGGCTCCAGGCTCTGAGCTGTCAGTACACAGCCTGACGCGGGGCTCCAACTCAAGAACCATGAGATCACGACCTGAGCCGAAGCTGAAAGCTTAACCAACTGAGCCCCCCAGATGCCCCACCAGAAACGTCTTTCTGATTTCAGCTTCCCAAACTCCATCACCTTTCTTTTTCTCCTTGGGATCGTTGCTACTGATCAAATGTGTGACTCTCCAAGGAGAGGAGCTGACTTATTCTGATCCAGTCCTTACTGACCCCTAAGGTGTTGGTCTTGGAAGTGGAGTTGGGTCAGAAAAGCTTTGATTATCAACTGAGATGACCATAGAGGGGAAACAAGAAAGCAAGGGGCCATTACCTTTGAACCCACAACCTCTTCCAGGATTCATAATTACGTCTATAATTTAATACAGATCCGCCCAGCTCCGTGATGAGCTTTTCACTAGAGCACGGGCAATCTGTACCTCTGTGCTCAGTTGTTCAGGCTCATGTTTCATGGACAGCTGTCCACAGCCCTAAAAAGTGGAGCAAAAGCTGATGAGCAGTGGAGAGAGGTTTTGGCCAAAGGGTGATGCCCAGGCCAGGAATGTTCTGGCTCTCCCTCCATGAGGACGTCACAGCTGTTTCAGGAGTGGCCCTTCTCCTAGAATAGCAGATGAAGGTTGCCGACCACAGCGTGTGTTTTGTGCTGGGGCTGGCCTCCAAGAGCAGCTGGTAACCTTGAGCTTCACTGACATTCCAAGCCTCAGATGCACTAGGACTTGGGGGACCAGCAGGCTCCCGGGGATTTACTGAGTGACACCAGTCTCTCTCGACAGTTTCTAGAGATCTGGGTGTGATCTGAGTCGGTAGAAGAAACTACAATAGCTGGAAAGCACCTTAGAGATTAAATTGGCCACAGCCCTGCTCAGCTTACATACTTTTTTTTGTAGGTGTATGTGATACGCATTTACAATCACTTGCCTAAACTTTCCACTGATTCCTTAGGGGAATTCAGGATTCTCATGCCTCTTGTTGTTACCATTGTTTGGAGGTCTTGGGAAATTAACCGTTGGTAGCTTACATACACATGTCCACTAAGCCTCGCCGGTTAAGCATTTGGCTCTTGATTTCGGCTCACGGTTTGTGAGTTTGGGCTCCGTGCTGACAGCGAGCAGCTGGCTTGAGATCTTACCTCTCACTTTCTCTCCACCACCCCCCCACTTGTGCTCTCTGTCTCTGTCTCTCAAAATACACAAATAAATGTAAAAAAAAAAAATGCCCATTCAGGCAACTCTCCTGCCTACTGGCTGAAAGAGATTATAATTCCACTTTTACTTGGTTCCCAAGCTCTTGCTTCTCATCTGGGCCCAATGTTGGTCCTGGAGAAAGCCCCTCCTTCACTGCAATCTGAGAAAGTTAAGGAAGGAAGGGAAGAAATACCCCAGCACCTGCCACCGCTCGCATCAGACTGGATGTACGGCACTTGAGGACAAGATCTCCTGTGTACCCATTACCTACGGCTGGTAAACTGTTACTGGTCAGTCATGAAGGACACGTCCCAGAGATTCTGCATTACCGTCTCAGAATCCCAGAGGAGGGATCCCCAGGGGAGGGGTGCCTCTGTAACCACCACAGGGTCTCCTCCAAATAGCCCACTTCAGAAAGCACCAGCACCCAGAAACTGCTACCGGGGACCTGATGCATCCCTACCTTCACTGGCTTGGCCAACCAGGAGTAGGAAGACCTCACACAGCAGTGAGGAAAATTCCCCAGTGCCTCCCGCTAAGTTTTCCAGCAGAAGACAGGGTGAATGTCCACACACAGGTCCCTACAGTGCCACTGTTGTGTGTGGCCGGCTCCTGGCCTACCAGGTGACACACGCTCCCTGTGCACCTTGGATTCCTTTGACTCGGGAAACTGCCCGTCATGTACGTTACACTTTCAGTGCGAAACGCACATTCCAGATTCTCATATGACTGCCTCGTACGCAAACTTCTGAGATCCAACCTGTTCGTACGTCGTGGACTGACTGTATTTAATACTTTTTTGGCAGTACGATACACTTTTGAAATTTTATGCTTCTTATATGGGAAGAGGACATTCTGGAAACTGTTTAAAATTCACAGAATTTTGGATTCTTCCTCTAGCATCTATTTCATTTCTTCTTTGGCTCTCTATCTGACACGTGGTCAGGTCACCGTCACCCTTGATCTTCAGTAGATATTCCAGCAGTGCTATGTTCCAAATGTATCAAGATGAGCTTGGGTAGATTTTTTTTTTTTAACCCATGGACAATGTCTTAGGTGACAGGATTCTCCCAATTCGTTTCCACTGAGCAAACAAAGGATCACTTTAAGAGGGGCCTTGATCCCCACTTCAGAAGAAGCCGCAGGTAGATAGCATCTGGTGGAAATCGCTCATATTCTCTTGGATGTAAGCACAGGCTTTTTGCTCCAGCTATCTGGGAGTGTTTTTATCTTGCTGAAATCACTCTTTACACTTTTCAGCTTTTCCAGCTTTCCAGGCCTCTGATTTTCGTTATCATCGTTTTCCTTTTACGGGGTGAGTTGTGACGTGGGTGGTCGAGTACGTTGAGTCGTCCGAGTAGCCACAGAGGCAGATCGGGTGGAGGGTTTCTGACCAAGGCAGACAGATCCAAAGCCCGCCTCTTTGTTCATGGGTCCTGCCGGTTCCTCCTGTGTTAATAATCCTTGGGCTGCACGGGTCCGTCCTTCTCTCCAACCTCTGTCTTAGAGGTGAGAATACAGGTTTGGTGTCCAGAAAGGTTTGTCCTCCCCTCAGAGCCAGCGGCCCACGTGTCCTGAGGGAACTGCCTTACTGGGCACAGTTGCCTTTTCAACCCCCATGTGGCCTCCGGCCCCACGCCTCGCTGCCAGCAGTGATGCTCATGGGAAGTAGATTCAGAGAGAATCTTCATTCATTCACTCATTCTTTCCACCAACAAGCCTACTGTGTGCCCCACATCATGTTACATGCTGGAGTCGGAAGCATGAATGGGACACTGTCTGCGTTCTCATGAAAGTGTCGGCGACCCAGGCGCAGAGAGAAGTAGAGTTGTTGCCGAATGCGCTGACAGAGATCGGAGGCAGGGTGTTGCCAGGAGTGAGTGGGAGGACCTCGCTTGCAGGAGGAAGGGAGGGGAAGGACTCCTGGAGGAAGTAAATCAGGCTGGGTGGAATTTTGGAGGATGTGGAGCCAGCAGGCACAGAAAGGACATTCTCAGACAGGCGGACAGTGTCGACCAAGCAGTGAATCCTCCAGGACACAGGTGTGGAGGGCAGGGAGCAACGCTTCACCTGCTGGTGCGGAAGGCCCCTCCTCACTCACCCCTCTGCCCACCCTGCCACGTCCTGACCTTGCGGGAGGCCAGCGGCCCTCGTGTGAATGTCCCTGGCGGCCAGTACCACACTTGTTGTCACACAAACACCTGTGCTGATTATAGCTCTAAAATGCCACTGGGACACAGTAATGATTCTGGATTGAAAGCATATGGGCATTTATAGGGGAAAAAATAGTAATAGGTTGAAAATGTTCTCCAAGCCTGTGATCTCAAATATCTCAAAATATATGTGCTTACACATGGTCTTTATATGGGCCTAGCAGCCAAAACCTATCTTCCTAGTGGGGGTTCTTCAGGAAGATTATCATATGCAGTTCACATGTATTAAGGAAGAGGAAGGCTGCCTGGTGATTTGTGCACAAATTCTGAATTCTGAGCATTCTGCGGGTTCTAAAGGGTAAAACACTTGGCCTCGACATGCTCCGGGATTCAGGGAAAGAGTGACAGAGGACAGAGTTGCAGAGAGAGTGTGGCTGCGCTGAACTAAGAGCTCACAGACACAGCCAGACACAGCCATCTCTCGTGGGCATGTAAGCCTCCCCAGGGAGGCACATGAGCCCTGGCACTAGAAGGAGAAGGAAGGCTTCTCCACGCTCTCATCCATCTAGCCCACATGTACTGAACTCCTACTCTGGGCTGAGAGAGAGAAGGACGGGATCAGCGTGGTCCCTGTCCCCCTTACATTTAACAGTTTCCTGGGGAAGCCAGAAATTGAGTAAGTAATTGCAAAGGTCATGACTATTTCAGTAGAGAAGGTAAGAAATAGTGCAGGAAATGGCAACACAGTAAGTTGACCTTGATTTGGCTTCAAGAAAGACCCCAATGACAGGGAAGAGCACCAAACATGATGGATGAAATGGGGAATGGGGTGTCAGGAAGATGCTGTGGGCAAAAGGACACAGTCCGGGCCCCTCCACAAGGCAGGAAAGAAGATGGAAGGGGCTAACACATGGACTGCTTTGTGTACTGAAGTGTTCGAGAAATAGTTGTTGAGAACCTAGTCTGGGCAAAGACTCCCCTAGTCAGGAGGTGAGAAAAGCAAACCACATGATCTGAAAGATTCCTTGTCCTTAAGGAGGTTCCTCTTTGGGGGAACTTTGCCCCAAGAGCAAAGAGAAGCATTGATAGCTTTCATACAGGCAGGTGACACGATCAGATTCGTATTGACCTTGGCTCATTGCATGAATAAACCTTAAGTAGGGAATGTTTCTCAATAGAAGAAGAAAAAATAGCAGAACCTCTTGTCTCTCAACACTTTCACCAACTCATAAGCTTCAGCATGGATACTATTTTCTCTGGGCACAGAAATTTATGCAGGCTGTGTGGCTGGTTTTTAAAGATACTGAACACGGGATATACGATGATCTAAACCACCATGCTTTCCGCTGAATAAGATGTCATATTTCTGAAATCAACACTTCTGGAATGGCGTGTTGAGGGAATGCCTCTTAATGGAAAGTTGCCTGCAAATCTGCCCTCAGTTACTCTTCTTACTCCCGAATCAGTGTGGCTGATAAGAAATGCCAAACTGGAGTATGTTTGGTTAAATAGACCATCTGTCTATTCATAATACGGACATTAATTCTCATAAACAGTGACTTCAGCTACGTGAAATGCTGGTTTCCTTTCATGATATGTTTATTCATAGGCAATTACTTCTCTTTCATGTGATTTTATAATGGCCCATACAAACGTTTTTATCCCCCGGTGTAGATTTTAAACGATTTTAAATAATTGTGTTATTTACATGAACTTTACATGTAAAATGTTTATGAGTTAAATCATTTATATGTGAAATGTTCTAATAAGATCATTTAGGGATGAAGTAGGAAACCGTTTTGATGAAGTCAGGAAGAGTTTGAAATGGTAACAGACAACTGTAGGCATTCACACATGCAGTGGGGTCATTTTAATAGTCATAAATAAAGTGGTAGCAATGCCCATTGACCTTGCCCTTGCTCTGAGAGAGAGAGAGAGAGAGAGAGAGAGAGAGAGAGAGAGAGAGAGGAAGGAAGGAAGGAAGGAAGGAAGGAAGGAAGGAAGGAAGGAAGGATCTTAAGCTGACTGCGTACCTAACAGAGAACCTGACGGGCTTGATCTCATGACCCTGGGATCACCACCTGAGCCAAAATCAAGAGTTGGATGCTCAAATGACTTTGCTCCCCAGGCTCCCCTCTCTTCTTTTTTTTATTCGCTTACCGACTCTAGTGACTGATACTAATGCCTGAGTCTCTTTATGTCAAAAATGAACGAGAGAAAAGGCAGAGATAAGGGCTGAGATCACAATTTTTGAACAGCTCTTCTTTTCTAGGTAAATGTTCTTTCTGTTCAAAACAAAATGAAACAAACAACTCTCTGAGAATATTTTAAGATGTATGTAGTTATTTTTTAAAAAATTCAATTATAGTCCTGTGTAATATTAGGACTGTTGCACCTTTTAGTGTGGAATTCTTCCCATTCTTAGTAAATTCTTTTTTGTTAGTTTCTTAAAATTGCAAAAAGCTTCTTACAAGACTATAGTGTAACATTCAGGATGCTGCACCAACTTTGATGTTTGCGTTGTAAAATTAGTGGTTTCCTCAAGAGTTAGGTTGATCTTAGCAGTGAGAAAAAAACAATGTACTTTGTGGAGTTTTCTCCTTGAAAGAGAGCTAGTTGAAAATTTGATTGAAAAGATTTAAAGCCAAAGAGAGACAGAGGAGGCAGGAAATAGCCTTGTTGGCACTTTAAATGAAATAAGAAGGAAGGACACTAATATCTAATGCTTGATGCTTCTAGCGATATTATACCCCAAATCATCATGAAAAGGTTTAATGGGAAAAATCATTATGCATATCTGATTATTAAGGAAACCCAGAAATTGATGAATCGTTTGCTGTTTTCAAAGTGTAAAAAGAAAGTAATTAATTTTAGATTGCTTGGCACATTTTGGCTTTCTAAAATTAAATTTCTCAGAGAAAGAGACTCAGAAGAAATTTCACAAAACAACATTAATTAACATGGTTAGAAAAAAACAATAGGATAGTAGCCATTGTAGAGTGTGAATTTAAAGAAAAGTGGAGTCATGATTCTGGCTTTGCTGATGACTTGAGGGAGGGAACTTTTGGGGGGAAGGAGGCCCCGCCTTAGGTTTACTATTTAACAAGACCTGCGTCAGTCACAGTTACCAAGAACTTCCAAAGAGAGAGTCCCTTTGTATGGAGTGTGTCCCTGACTCTGGGCTTGGCCCTATGAATAGACTCCCTTGAGTCAGGGTGTCCTAAACATCAACTGGGATGCTCGAAGTAACTGGGGAAGGAGGAGAAAGACGTGTTCATGTGAGAAACACGGAAGCACGCTCTCTACATTCTTTAAATATTTTCTCCTATCATCATAACCTCGGTCTTATCTGGATTAATCCTTTTCTGGCTGACTTTGATCCCAGTCCCCCGATGGGCCCCTCAGATGCCGAATACATTGTGAAATTGTGGTGTCAGGATTAGAGATAAAAGAGGAGATGTAGACCATGTGTCATCAGCATACCGATCTCAGAGTGAAAATACCTCCTCTTTTCTTCAAGTTATCTCACATGAACTTGGAACAGGTGGGCGATTACCATCAGATCCTAGCGGCAGTGCCTGTAAGCCCGGGCGGGGCCAGGCAGCCCCTTGGGAGGCGGGGAGGGAGGACCTAGCCAGGGGTCTTCTTTTGTGACTGTCCCCACAGGGGCAGCCTCGTGGGTTTCCCAGTGCCCTAATAGAGCCCTGACTGCAGGTACAATAAATACCTGACATAGAATGCAACTCAAAAAGCGTCTTGCGTGCCTGCCTGTTGGATGAATAACTCTGTTACGGAGCTTTGAAACCAGACCTGTTTGTGTCACCTCAGCCTGGGCCCTTGAGTCCTCTGGGCGTTTTTCGCTGTCTTTTACACAATGAGTCTACTCGCCTCTGTATAGTATTTCCTCCCTCTTTGATGCCTCCCTCCCATCATCAGCCCCCAGCCTCCATATCACCCCCTTGCATTCTTGGAGGCTTTCGGCATCTGGTTGGAAGATTTCCTTTCCACACAGTTCCCTGAATCTGTCCCCCTCCTTGGTGATTGAATACATGCTGAAACCTTATCCCTCGGAGAGCTGCAATCTTCCTGGGAATTGTGGTGGCCTCTCTGTGGTTTACCACCCAGCGCTCAGCCCATAGTACCCACTCAATAAATATCTGTTAAGTCAGTTAACTACCCAAACACTCTGATCTCTTTTAACAGCTTTCTTTTTCCATTTCTGATAACACTTCCTTCTAATTCACCGAGAAATGAGAGGTCATCAGACATTGACTCCGTGTATTTCTTTTTTATTTACCAAAAAAATGATACCCCTTCATCCTTTTTCCTGTTTAGAGACACCTTGTCTTCCTGTGCCTTGGATGGGACTCTATCCTTTGAGGGGACCTTGGATGGGTCCTCTGGACCCTTGAGCTATTAATTTCCCCCCAAACCCAGACCTTCAGTAGCTCCCTTTCTCTTCCTATTCCTTGTCGGGCCATAAAAGGCACAAGTGTCGACCATCCTTTGAAAAATCTACCTTCAACCCTGTTTCTTCCCCTGAAACACCTGCCTCGTTCCCTTCAGAGCTACATTCTAGAATGAGTAGTTGATACTCTATGACTGCATTATTCCGTGGCCATCCTTCCTTCGCTTCTACATCTCTTCTGAAATGACACTCAGAGGCCACTGGTGACCTCCTAATTCCTAAAACCAGTGGCCTCTTTTCAGTCCCAATCTAGGATGTATTTTCTGTTGTTGGCAACACGCCCTTTCCATCAGTTTGCCTTCTTAAAACTTTCGTGGTTCTCCTGCCTGACCACTTTCTCTGAATCTTGCCCTTGATCTCTGCCCGCTAGTTGTCCAGATGAAAGATGATGGTGGCTTGTATTTGGGTTAGTGGTTATCAGAGATGGAGAAAAGTGGCTTGTTAAAGAAATATTTAGATGACTAACTTGACAACAGCTGATGATGTATTGAAACTGAAGAGTAAGAGAAGGAGGTAATCAAGATAACCCCTGACTTAACATAAGTGCATGCTGGCATCACTCACTGACATGGGAGGCACTCCAAGTGGGCCATGTGGTGAGTTCAACCCTACATAGGCTAAGTTTGAGATGTCTTTGAAATCTCCAAGCATATCCATGAAGTAGGCCTTTAGTTAGGTCTGGAGGCTTGGAAAAGCAGTCTGAATTAAGGGTAAGTGAAGCGTATATTACTGAGTCACCGATATATAGTTGGGAATTGAGGGCATGAACAGTAGAAATGAGAAAAGGAAAGGATCAAGTATAAAAATTGGGGGGGGGGCACCCAGGTGACTCAGTTGGCTATATGTTTGAATCTTCATTTCAGCTTGGGTTATGAACTCAAAGTCCTAAGTTTAAGAGAGTTTGGGATTCTCTCTCTCTCTCTCTCTCTCTCTCTCTCTCTCTCTCTCTCTCTCAAAGTAAATTTAATTTTTTTAAAAAATTAGTAATTGGAGTGCTGGGAAGGGCAAAACTAGTCTGAAGGACAGACTGAGAGGTAAACAGAGATGTAAGGGGATACTTGGGTAGGACTCACGCATGGAAGCCAAGGAGAAACGTGATTCAAGATACTTAAAATGAAGTACAAATAAAAAATACTATTAACCAATTCAGCAAGTTGTGCTTCCTTATATAAATGGTAAACTTGATAGTCACATCAGCAAAATAATTTAAAATATATGTTCATTGACGTCAAATGTTGTTTTTCTTTTTATTACCAAGTTGCCAGGACTTAGATCATGAAATCAAAGTAAGGCAGGCCACTCATGGCTCATTGTCTTCTTCATGTGCAAACTAAAAGAACATTTCAAGAATGAAATCATTTGTCTTTCCTCTTATAATATCCAGCCAAGAGTTTTCGAGCATTGTGGTAGTCAAGACAATCAAAAAATGGGTTTTAGCTGGTTTGCTTTGGGCCGACTTGACTTTTTAAACATTTTATTATCTTGACAATGTCATCGTTAGAACCAACCGTACCTGTCTAAATAAGTCACAGCTGCTCGTGGAAAGGGTTTTATTGGAACATGGCCCCATGGACGTCATTCCTCTTTATAATCAGGTGCACTTATTTACAGGGCCTCCAGGCTCGCTTTTATATTTGCTTTCCATTCTGCAATTGGAACATATGTAAGCGTTGGCAAGCGTTGGCTCCCGGACTGATGGAGAGAAGGAGATTTAGAAGAAGAAGGCATGATCTTCTGGCATCCCCAACCCACAAGGTTCTCTGTCCAGGTTTAGGAGCTCCACTGTCCTTGTGTGTGTCACAGATTGGTGTGACTCCCATGGCAGGTAACACAGAGAGAGAAGTCCTGTATTTGTGGACCCTTACAAAATAGAAACTGTTTAGGAAACCTTTACTGCTACAGAATTTTCTGAGAGGTGGCAAATATCACTTGATTTCTCATGTTAATATATCTTCTTACAAATCAAATCATATTGAACTTCATTAGCTATGCTCGATGTTATTTATGTTCTAATTAAATTAATGAGCAGCTTGCCTTTCTTCACAAAATTAAATTTCCAGAATCTCATTCTATGTTAATGTCTGCATTCTATACTCAATGAATGTCTTTAGTCCCCTTAAATGAGATGATACTCTCAAGGGTTGGGGGAATGAGACAGGCTTCAGAAACATTAAAAAAAAAAGCCATAGACTTTTACAGTATTGTTGGTTAAATGCGCAGAGGTCAGTTGTTGGGGGGGGTTATTGACAGTCTGTGGCATCCTTCTCTTTTTACCCAGAAATGGGACACTGGATGAATTTCCTTGATCTGTGGCCTTTGTTCCTAAAAACTATTTCAAGGAACACACGTGGTTGTTTCTAGAAGCAGAGTTCTCTTGGGACAGTGAGCCCTGGCAATTTTGCTATCTCCTGTGAGGTCCATCTTCCTGCTTCATTCAGAAAGTGCGAGAGCAGGAGGAATTTATCTGATCTTCATGTCTTTGCTGTTGTTTATTTGTGTTGCCTATTGCTTTTTGCATGGTCCCGAGTGTAAATCTGACATCTTCTATTGAGGTTGTAAATTTTGTTTTGATTTTCTATTGCTTTTCCAGCATGCAGTGCTTTTCTTTAAATTCCGTCACATCTTCTAAAGAAAGGCAGTGCAGCAGCCCAATTTATTTCTCTGTTTAGCAACTGTGGTTTTCCAAACGGTGGCCATCCAGGTGTTGTTTAGATGCTTTAGACTGATGTGACAACTGTGCTTCCTGTTGAAATCTGTTAGAAATAATCCATTAGGTGACCTAGGATGCCGATGTGTGACCTGGCCATAGGACGGCAAACTTACCCCATCTGGGGGCCAGCCACACATGCGAGAGAGGGATTGAGAGGCTGCTGTTCTTACATCAACACTGAATTTGCTTTTTGGCTCATAGCTGGCTTCTTCTTTTCCATCATCGGTCCACAAAACCAGTAGAATAATAACTATCCTCATGGATGTTATAGAATTGTGGGAATTAACAAGAATTTGAGGAAAGCAATTTCTTTCTTTTCATTTGTTTGTTTGTTTGTGTGTTTGTTTATTGGGAGAGGGAGAGAGGATCTCAAGAAGGCTCCACACTGTCAGTGCATAGCCTGAGGTAGGGCTTGAAGTCAGAACTAAGAGACCATGACCTGTACTGAGATCAAGAGTCAGATGCTTAACTGAATGAGCCATCCAGGTGCCACAGGAAAGCCATTTCTAATGTCTGTTCCATACCAGTGTAACATTTTATAGGACGAGCCACCGTTAGATACTCTGTAGTTAACAGTAACCCCATTTCCTGGGTGCATTCCCTGATTCTACAAAGAACAGCAAATATCATAAGAGGTAACTGTCTCCTGTTGAACAAACAGAGACAGTAAAAGCTATAGCATAGGGTGGCAACTGTGGGTATGTGTATCCCATAAATCCTTGCAATGAGGTTCCTAGGAGTCATCTCCCTGACACATACACAGTAACCAGGTGTCAGTGACCCCAGGATCACCAGCAAGGCTTCTGACTACCACCAGCACCCCTAAGGAATAGGGAGAGAAAGAATTAGAAGGAAAAGGAGAAAAAGAAGAGAAGGAGGAGAAAACAAAGCAGTGTTTATAGATCAGACTCATGTACAGCCCACCTTACCTCCCTAGAATAGCATTTTAGAGACTCTTTATCTATGTCAACATGAGTAGACACATGCATGCCTAGCGTGTGAAAGAGAACATGAAGTAGAAATGGACATAGATGTTGTAATTATGAAAGTCTCTGTTGACAGGAGGTAGGCAGAGATAACAGTGTCGAGTGTGAGAGAATCAGAATCGAGCCAGACTAATGGGCTGAATCCAACAACTTCAGTCTTTGTCTAGAATTCAACAGCACAATCATGTCCCTTAAGAATGTGTCTCATTCAGGGGCACCTGGGTGGGCCAGTTGGTTGAGCTTCAACTCTTGATCTCGGCTCAGGTCACAATCTTACAGTTTGTGAGACTGGACCCTGTGTTGGACTTCGTGCAGACAGTGCAGAGTCTCTTGGGATTCTCTCTTTCCCACTCTTTCTGCCCCTCCTCTCACTCTCTCTCAAAACAAACAAATAAACTTAAACAACAATACCAAAAAAGAATGTGTCTCATCCATATGTGGGAAGACAGCTTGGTTTTATTGCCCTGGGACAGTTGGAATCACCAACATGACTCACATGCCAGTCTTGACTGTATTCATAACACATGTAGTGACGTGAATCCACTCACTGTCCAAAGCAGGGTGAGTTGTCTCTGCCCTTTCTTCTTGCCATTTACCTGGTCCTGCCCTGGCTAGCCTCTGGCAGTAGGGGCACGAACTTCCTTTGTTGGGAGGAAATGGTCAATAAATAAATAAACAAATGAGTAGAGAATGTTTAGATAATGGGAAATGTTGAGTTTAAAATAAAAAAGAGACATAAGATAGTGAGTAGAGTAGAGGAGACGTTAATTAGTTAGGATCCCGAGGGATGCCTCTCTGAAAGGGTGATTTGTTTATGGGAGCTTGAAGGGGCAGAACGAACCAGCCACGTCAGGAGCTATGAGAAGATGTGGAGATGGGCAAATGTAAAGACACACAGGTTTAAAAAAATGGAATTTTGGAAGAACAGAAAAGTGTCAGCTGGAATGCAGTTAGCAAGGAGACCGTGTTTAGAGACGATGTTGGAAAAGGAAGACAGTGCGTTTCACAGGGTACCGATCAGGGCTGTGGTGCTCCAGCAAGAACTGATACACAAATGTGGACATAAAAATTATGAGAAGTTAGAAAAACTTTAGTTAAAATGTGCCAGAGACAGTTATCTTGAAAAGACAAGACTGGAGAAGAGAGCGTGAAGATGTCTTTGGAAAGCGTTCCATTGGAAGAGCCGCAGGGGCGATGGACTGGATGGGGCCACCATCCAGCAGAACTGTACCACTTGCAGTGAAGGACTTGAACCCTCAGCCCGGTCCAAAAGGGAAACAAGCAAGCTCAAAGGGCTGGTTGGGTTTGGTCACAAAGGGCTTTCAGGCCAGGCATCATGTTTTTGAGGCTGGGGCCTCTTATTTTATATATGTGTGTTATCACTCTAGCAAAGTACTCGGTGGCTGGTACTTAGTCAATGTTTGCTGAATGAGCACACAACCAAAGTGTGGAAGCAATTGGTCCAGGGATGGATCTAGGTGACCCCCAAGAATACCCCCCTAATTCTGGGGTTTTATAATTTAGTCATATGTGTAAAATCAGAATAGTTTTCTTTCTTTTTATATATAATTTATTATCAAATTGGCTGATATACAACGTGTACAGTGTGCCCTTGGTTTTGGGGGCAGACTCCCGTGACTCTTCGCTTACATACAACACCCAGTGCTCATCCCAACAAGTGCCCTCCTCAGTGCCCATCACCCACTTTCCCCTCCCCCCACTCCCTCATCCACCCTCAGTGTGTTCTCCGTATTTAGGAGTCTCTTATGGTTTGCCTCCCTCCCTCTCTGTTTGTAACTCTTTTTTTCCTCTTCCCTTCCCCCATGGTCTTCTGTTAAGTTTTCGAAGATCCACATATGAGTGAAAACATATGATATCTGCCTTTCTCTACAGAATTGTTTTCAGGACTAAAAAAAATAAAAGTTATTGAGGAAAAAATTTGTGAGCTTTGGTGGGCAGTCTTCAAAAGTAAGCTCTCAAACTGTAGCAAAAAGTCTTAGTCTTCCCACACCTTGAAACCACCTAGAGCACTCTCCTACTTTTCCTTTTCTTTAAATTCTTTTAATGTTTATTTGTTTTTGAGAGAGAAAGAGAATGAGACAGAGCACAAGTGGGGGAAGGGCAGAGAGAGAGACACACACAGAATTCAAAGCAGGCTGCAGGCTCTGAGCTGACAGCACAGAACCCCATGCGGGGCTCAAGCCTACAAACCGCGAGATCATGACCTGAGCTAAAGTCAGACCCTTAACCCACTGAGCCACCCAGGCACCCCCTCCTGTTTCCTAAAGCTATGTGCATGACATCATTGCTGTTTGGCAATAATAGCAGAAATACTATTTAACTTACAGGGGATTTTCTGATCATTTGGCCTTTAAATGTAGGGTTTTGAAAGGTGGTCTGAAATGCACCACTTATAATTGCCTTTAGGCTTTTAATCAAACACGTTTGAAATAAATTTCATTATTGTATTCATTATATTTTAGTTAAAATTTGCTTTCGAAATATGTCGTCACTCCTTTTTTTTAAAAAAAAGTACAATTTCACTCATCTTAGCCTTAATGTCAAAGAAAAAAAAACATTGAAATTCTTAGACTACTTTCATAATTCAGAGTATAAAAATGTTGACATGCACGCTATTGTACATTCATCAAAGACACTATTATGGTATGTTCTTTAATTTAAGGTGAGTCTTCTAATGTGTAGCACCAATTATTCTGATCTCTGCTGAGAAGAGATGACACGTGGTATTTTTATTTAACATAGAGCTAGTCAGTTGGATAATTTAAGTCGATAGTTAAATACCCGCAGTCCCTGAAATCAGCTTGCATAGATGAAATCTAGATTTGTGGAACTAGCTGAGACACCATCAGTAGGAATATGATATAAAGTAGCACTGGCATCGGATGGTTTACAAAGGAGGCTGCGACTTTCCTTCATTAATTCAACAAGTATTTACTAGTCTGCAGCATGGCAGGTAGTGTTCGAGGGCTTGGAACAGAACAGTAAACAAACGTGCCAAGTTCCCTGCACCCAGAGTTCCTCGTCACCATGAAAGTTTGCACAGGCGAGGCCTGCAGAGCACTGCGGTTTACAAAGTGCTTTCACAAACACCTACAGGAAATGAAAATAATAATAAAACAATAATAGCATTAACCTGTGCGGAGTGTCACCATGCGTGTGCCAGGCACTCGTCTGAAACCCTTACATGTGTCAGCCCCTTCACCCTTTACAACCGTCCTGGGAAGCAGTTAGCGCTCTCCCCACATGGCACAGAGGGAGATTGAGACAGAGATGGTGTGCCTGTAACCGCCCAGGTAGCGATGGTTCCGCACGGACTCTGACGCACTCACGACACTCGGCCCGTAGGAAGGAGCCAGGAAGCTGCGCAGTGGACCGGGACACATGGCCACATGGAAGTCGGATTTAGTTTTCTCTGATTTTAAGAAGGCTGGGGCTGTTCTCAGCACCCGACAGCGGCCTAGCCCCGGCAGGAAGGCCATTGGGTTAATAGTGAGCTTTTGCTAACTTGTGGCATGGTAGAAAACAACATCTTGCAGCCTACAATAACAAAGGTTTATTTTTTACCTCCTGTTACGTGAGATGCGGGGGATGGCTGCGGCTTTTCTCCGTGTTGTCTCCTTACCAGGAGGACAAGCCATTGTCTCAGGAATCTGCTCTCGTGGCAGAGAAAAAGAAAAATGGCGGACCACACGATGGCCCTTAAAGCTTCGAGTTGGACACAGACCACACCACTTCTGCTTACGTCTTGGCCAGAGCAGATCATCCCACCAGTAGAGGGGGAAATGTCCACCTCACCCAGGGAGGACACTGGAGATGGACTCTGTAGGATGAATCTGAGAGAAAGGAGTCATAAACATTTTGAGCAACTGCGACCCATGTTTTATAAACATGTCCATTTTTAACAAAAATTTGTTTACACTCTACTAAGTGCATAGCCCTGTTCTAGTCCTTTCTCAACTGTTACATCTTTGATTTTACCTAACCCTTAGTGGTCTTATTATCACCATTTGATAGGTGAGCAAACTGAATAGAAACAGAAAAGTTGCATAACGTGCCTTACGGGGCACAGTTTTTAAGCGACTGAATCAGGTTTTGAACACTTGAACTCCTAACCCTGACACTTTTCACTTCAATATATTGCCTGTTGGTAGAGAAATTGCTAGTGAGCTTGATTCAGGTTTGGGCGGATGAACATTCTTGCATGAGAATGATTGCCAGCAAATAAAGTGAAACTCAAGCTGCCTATAGTCTATCAGGCAGTTAGTCATTCAGGCTGAGTTGTCCAGATTATTGAGGACTGAATCTTTTAAAATAAGAACTTTTCGATTTCTATTGGAAAACATTCTATTTCTATTGAAAAACACTGAAAAACATTCACATTTGTAGGAATTCTCAGTCTACGGGAACAATCACACGTGGAACTAATTGGTAATGTTTCTTGCATCATCATCCACTTAACTCACGCCGAAGCTTTACTGGTGCATGATTTTCAGATAGGTATAATAATCAGTTATGCAGACATGGGTTTGCTTACATGTGAATATCGTCAATATCTAAAGGTCCATAAAATAGCGCAACAGATTTGCTCAGCGTGATGAGTACTTTACCCAGGAGTCAGAAATTTCTTCTCGATGTCCATACTCCAAAAGGTATTTTCATTTGAAGAGATCTGTGTGGCCTTAGTTAAGTGGCGGCGTTGTGGGGTCTAAGTTTCCTAGTGATCTTCTCCAGGGGTATCAGTTTGGGGTCCGATAAAGCCCTTCCCCTGAGTAAGTCATCCTGAGAACTTGTCTTTTCCTATTAAAATGGAAGTGTGGAGAGTGAAGGAAATCACTGCTATGCTTTTTCATCCTAGACAAGCCTTCTTTCGCAGTAGACTCCCCCTTTTTTTACAGCTCTGAATTCCAGGTATAAAACGAAGTGGTTGATAGAAATTAATAGGATTCTATTTTCCCCCAAGGCAAGGTTTCATCTTCTTTAATGGGAGAAATCTGTTTACAGTCATAATATATACTGACACAGTGTCTATCTTACATGTAAAGAAAGGTACTCTCTCAAACTTTGAGTTAAAATGGGTACAGGACATAAAATTTTTGGTCACATGCATGAGATCTATTGATGCTAGTGATTTATATTAGTGGTATTTTATTCATTTCAGTGCACTAATGGGTATACTTGCATTTGAATTACTATATATGACTGCTGATAGTGTCACATGCCCAGACTAGTCAAGCACTGTTAGTTATTTAAGTAAAGACACAACTTTCTTTTATTATGCTCCTTATAAGTCAAACAAAGATGAAACACAAAGCTTTTAAGACCTCTAAAATCTCTCCTTCGGATGTATACTGCTGTGAAAGTAGAAATTGCTTTCATGGAGATTTGGAAGGGAAAAAATGTAAATAACGATGTGATTTAGTGTGCAGTTGCAAATCAGCATACTTAAAATACATGAATATTAAAGGATGCAATAAACATAACTACTGACTTTCTGGTTATTGAGCCACTGACTTTTGGATGAAATCTTTTTCCACTAAAATTTTCTCCGTAGACCCTCAGAGTTCCTCCTGTTGTTGCTTGTCAAGATCACGGTCAGGTGAAGTCTGATTCTCCTCACAGAATTCACCTGCGTACTTAAGTGTTAAGTGGACATAATTACTGTGTGAAGGTTCTAGAATACCTTTGGGCTCAGTACTTGTTGAGACATTTTATACGTAAAATGCCACCTGGCTAATAAAAGGAATCAAATGATATTTATTCAGTGCGTATTAAGTACCAAGTGCTTTACTGTGGGTCGCAGTTAATCACACCTTAGAAACGCTTTCACTTTAGAACAATAGTTACCCTTTGTCTGGCAGACGAGGAAACCCAGTTCTTGCGGAATGGATGGCTACCCGAAGGCACAGAATTTGTACAGTGAGAATTTGGACCTAGAGTCTTGCCATCAAGAGCCTAGGCTGTACCACCTTATCAACACCGCTGCCAGATCCCACGTTACCTTTGGAAAGATAAAGTGGTTTTTATTTTCTTACCAAGAAAGCCTTTGATCTCTCTTGTGTCACACGTCTTATTTTAGGCTTTACTGCGGCCTCTGGACATTTAAAGGCACTGCCTTCTTTTTGATCGGTGATTCCCAGTAAGAACCAGACAGAGAAGTTGATGGGATTATTCGGAATTTCTCAGGCGTCAGGCTAATTAGACCACTTTATACTGAAGGCATAATTCCACTATCTCAGACAAAGAAACATTTTCATTGATACCAAAAAGCCCGAGACTCTCTTCCTTATTTGTTTTCTTGGGTTGAGTTCCCTCACTCCTCCCCACAGGCTCCAGGCTCTGAAAAGTAAATGATGTTATCTGTTTTAAATGGAAGCGAACATTTTATTTTTGCGATTAATCACCATTATCTAATCTATCCTTTTTAAACGAAGTTAATGCTTACCAGAGGGATTGAAGACAGCACGACATTTGTCTCAAAGTTGAGATAGCAAGTGTCACAAACACAGTCAATGTTTTTTTTTTTCTAATACACTTTATGACAAAGAGTGGTCTTTTCTGAGAGAGAGGTTTCTTGAAGTGACAGCTCACTGGCCGTCTCTACAGTAGTTGTGTGCCTTGTGTTTATTTGTTTGCTTTAGCCCAACTTGGCTTTCTGGTCAGGCTGTGGACTCATTGCTAGGACTTCCTGTTCCTCTTCTGTGAACCTACCTTCCTTCCTTACTTCTTCTCTTTCTTGTTTGTTTGTTTTGAGAGAGAGCACGAGTGTGCGAGCAGGGGAGGGGCAGAGAGAGAGAGACGGAGAGAGAGAATCTCCAGTAGGCTCTGTGCTACGTGAACCCAATGTGGGGCTCGATCTCAGGACCCTAGGACCATGACCTGAGCTGAACTCCAGTCGGCTGCTCAAGAGCTGAGCCACCCAGGCACCCCTTCTGCGCACCTTGCCGTTATTCTGTTCCTGCACGGAAAAGGGGGTTTGAATTACTGCACTGAGGTGGACATCAGTTTCTCATCAGTTTCTCCTGCTGGCGGAGCGTGTCTTCTCATGAGTGACGAATCCAACGCTTAACACCTCTCTGTGCAGCTTACAGGTGTGTTGTTAGAGGATTGTCCTGAGTGCTGGGTAAAAACAGTGGCGGATTTGGGGAGGCTTCTTACGGTCCCGATAACCCTCAGAGCCACATCCCCTTCAGCCTTGTTCTCTCCCTTTCTTGAGAACTTTGTTTTTTGTAGTTTATTGAAGCTTTAAAACATGATAGGCAAAAAAGTTCTCATTTAAAAATTTGTCAAAGAGAGTCAGATAAGAATATTTCACAAGAATATCGGTCGACTTACAAACTGGACTGAAAAGTGGTCCTCCTGGATTTAGTTCTGTTCAAATACAGATGCCTTGAGGAAGGCTGGAATATTTCTCATCCTTTTAGGTTTTTTATAAGCTACAGAAAGCTTTGGTGAACAGAGCAGAATTTCCCTTATTTAGGTAGATGTTACACTGAAAGTACTAATCCTTTTGAAGTGCAAATTTTTTTTTTTTTTCAGTTAAACATATTAAGCCGGAGGAACTCAGACATGCGTAAAAAGCCTTTTATTTCCCTGGTCACAACCTGTTATTCTCTTTAACTTTGGGATTTCAGCTCGCATATTGTGTGTGTATCCTAAGTCTCGGGTTTACGGAGACGTTAGGACTAAAACAATCCAACCAGTAGTGGAGATAATAGACCAAATACATCAGTACCCATTGCTCCGATGAAGTAAGGTTAAGGCTGTGGCAGCAAAAGCGCAATGAACACAACACGCTAAGTTTGGGCGTTGTGTTTACACTTTGTGTCTATTTGAATATGTGCAGGAACATAGGTTTGTTCGTAAGGCAAGCCCATCAGTCCCCATTTGCCCAAAGACTGAGTCCCTTCTGAGAATTGGGGACTATTTCCAATTTGAACGCAGCACAGAGGAATCCGTTTTTATCCTAAACTCGAGGAGTTGCATATCATTTGAATTTTAGAGCTTAATTTTGGTGTCCTTTGGCAAGGATGACAGCCCTCTGGGACCCCGTTGGCTTTCCCCTTCTGTGTGTTAGCCAGATCTATGTCTCTTTTATTGGGTAAATCTCGTAAGACAGTTTGGGTCTATAGGAGCTCTGTAAGATTGTCATCATAATACACCCACAAAGAACAAGCCTCGTCAACATTTCAAATAGTTAAGAGAAGAGAGAGCAGGAGCTGTGTTTAGGAAGAAAGCTGATCAACAGTGAAAGAAAAGAACTCACGATTACAAGGCAGTTAACCTAGGCCTGCACCAGGGCCTGCCCCGCCTTTCTGTTTGGTTCCTCACCCAGGATCGAAAGGGAAAAGAGATTAAATGAAAGCTTCGAGAGTATTTTTATGCTGTCTTCTTTCCAGTAGAGACGCTAAGACTCCGCATTGGCCAGCATCTCCTGAAAGCTGCGAGTCTGGGTGTGATCCGGGGATTAGCGTGGAGCTGCCACCGTTCCCCAAGAAGCACGCTTCCCGGGGCGGCAGGGAGTCTGTCCCCAGAACAGACGGCAGCTGCCTAGGGGGGTTCTCCCTCAGAGCTCCCATGGCCTGCCAGGACTGGACTTACTTGTTTGCGGGAGAGGATGGATCTAGAGGATAAGACTAATCAGACTAGGTTGTTCACAGCCAGTTCAAAAACCTGGGGTTTTCATTATTACCATCTTTTTTTTTTTTTTTTGTCCTAAAGGATAAAACTGAAGCACGGACAAGTTGTGTGCTGAAGGTGTGGGGTGTGTAACCTGCACTCCCCACATCTGCATTCTCCTCTCCCTGTCACGCATTCCTGCTTTCCTGTTCTTTCTTTTTTTATGTCTTTATTTTGAGAGAGAGAGAGAGAGACAGAGAGTGAGCAGGGTAAGGCCAGAGGGAGAGGGAGACACAGAATCTGAAGCAGCCTCCAGGCTCTGAGCTGTCAGCACAGAGCCTGACACGGGGCTCGAAGCCACGGACCATGAGATCATGACCTGAGTCGAAGTCGGGTGCTTAACCGACTGAGCCACCCAAGCGCCCCCGCTTTCCTGTTCTTTCTACACACCGTCCTATGACCTCAGCCTTTCCTTCAGAAAAACATGGACTTCAGTGTCCCTGTGGGGCCCACTAAGGGCGTGTTGAGCTCTCTGGGGCCCTGTCACTGGATCCCGGCCGCTCTGCGCCATCAGCTGGACAGCAGGTTCCCGTCGTCCCGCAAATGATGGGGAAACCAATGCCTCTTCCCTTCAGCTGCTTCTCCAGGTCATCCTGATCGTTCTAAATTATTTCAGCCCCAAAGTTGTAAGAATAAAATGCACAAGAGACTTGTCTTTTTTCCCCCTTTGGCCACAGCTACGAAGAAGAATGGATCAAATTAGAATATATTATGGGTTCCATTTCAGGCTATCTTAAGTGTGGGCTATTTCCAGGGTAGGGGTGGATGGCGGATGACGCAATCCTCAGAAATGATTTAATCACTTCAAAGACTTTCTTCTGAATGGCCAGAACTGCCCAGTCACATACTGATGACCGCGTAGCAAACTCTGTATGTTAACTGTTAATATTCTCGGAGTGTACATTGGCTGCTCTGTCCTGTAGCTAAAACCTTAAACTGAAATATGCTCCTTAGGATTCTCCAGCACTCCAAAGTTTAATACAGCGCCCGCGAAGAATCTCAGCACCAGTTTCTAGTGGTCGGTAAACATAATCACCTGTAATTTTGTTTTTCTGCTTTTCTCTTGTAAAGTGGCCTTTGGTCTTTGATGTGCTCGTCTAAAGAAAAGACCATAGCATTGCAATTATAGATTGTATTTCAGGTGTTTATTTTAAAATTCTTATGAACTTGGATATTCTTGTTTCCATATAGAACGAGACTAAGCTGGAGCATTTCCATTTGTAATATCGCCCAATATAAAGCCAGATTCAATGGAAATAGTTGCAGGCCAAATTCTGTTGCGTTATTTTTAGCTTACTCTTTTTCATCTTTCAAACACTGCTTTAAAATTATAGATAAAAATATATATTTAAGAGTACACATTGTAACTACCACACCACCCCAGTGTCATTTTTTTCCTCTCAGCTTCACATAGACCTCACTTAGATAGAAATGGTGTTTGAAGAGGTCCCTAGTACATTCAAGGGTTACTCGCCGTTTGTAGCTACCATGGAGCAAAACAGTTATGACATTTGGCAACAGTTCTCAAACGTTGGCATTGCCTCAGAATCACTTGGACGGCTGGCCAAGGGTGCTCGGCTACTTCTGACTTAGATTTACTAGGTCTGGACCGACCGAGGCTCAAGAATCTGCATTTCTAGGGTTCTCAGGTAATGTAGAGCCCCCTGATCTGTGGCCACACTTTCAGAACCTGTGCTTAACGGTCATACCCACATTCACCGGTGACGTGTGTGTAGGTATGAGTCTTCTATACGTCGACATTTTTGCATGCTACACGAAGGTGTAATTAAGGCACGTCCATGGATCTGGTCATGATTGACCTCCAAACCTAGAGGACACTGTGGGTAGTGATTCTAAGGAAGGAATCATGCCCGGTAATGTCGGAAACAGTTGGTCTGTTGGGAAAAAAGGAAACTAACAAAAGTGAAGTTGGAGAATGTAGTCCCCAAACTGCTACCCTTCCCACAATGCCACATCTAGCGCAAAAGGAACAAGACGTTGCCATTTACTGTACTCCATTAACCCCGGCAATGAATTTTATCGTCAGGTCTATTTTAGTATTATTATGCATGAGCAATGTGTTTATATATCCTGATTGCAAAATGTTTGCAGAATTTAGGTATATATAGTAGTATGAATGTATAAAAGCCATGAATATAGTATATAACATATATGTGTGTATATATACCATATAAAACATAGTTCGTAAATACATGTATCAAGTGTGTAGAATCATGTATGTAGTGTGTGGTGTCCTCTTCCAGTTCTTCCTATGCGTATACGACCATGTGTGTGCATGTGTGTATTTTTAATCTAAATGAAATCCTACTACATGTGTTTCTGGTTTCTGAGCATATTACTGAATTTAATGGTTAACATACTGTTTGCTAAAACTTGCCAAGTACTTTATATGAAATATTTTAAGCGATTTGTTCATTAGACAATTAATAACTTATATCCAAAAGAAATACTCAGGGGGAAAAGCAGATTCCATCTTCAGACCTTATAATTGTTAAGAGAACAATGTCAATAGGAATGTTCACCACCTAGTTTTTCAACATCACATGCTTCCAGTTGCTTACTGTGTGCAGGAAAGCCATTTTTCCCCTCAAAAAAACTACAGCAAAAAAAAAAAAAAAAAAAAAGGAAATCTGGCCAAGGGCAAATTTGCAATTCAAAGGGAAAGGCATTGTTATGTAAGAAGTCAGAGTAAGATATTTCCATTGCTCTCTGAGTTTCCACTTGTTCCTTGTAACTGTGCAAGTGTTATAGACCTCAATCCCAGCGTGATAAAGCAAATCTTTGAATTTTACAACCATCTTACACAATCTTTTTTGTACAAGACCCTACAGTGACTATCTGTTAAACTAACATCAGGATTTTAGAAAGGAGGTTCTAACAAAGGAACCTACCCTCTTGTCTCAGAGAGCGTTTGTAACATAAACATCCATCTGTGGAGGACAAAGCTTTGGTTGTCTGGAAATGGCTCCAGAAACCGAGCGTCGAAAATGCTTTCTAACCTCACGTGTGTATTGAAAAGTCTATTTTTGCCGTGTGGTGCTTTCTGTTTGGCTGACCTTGAATTTGTATGGGAGAATAACAATGAGCTTTTAAATGCATTCCTAATTAGGGGGGTCTGGGAGGCTTAGTCCGTTGTGCATCCTAGTTTGGATCAGGTCTCATGGTTCCTGAGTTTGTGAGTTCGAGCCTCACGTGGGGTTCTGTGCTGACAGCTCAGAGCCTGGAGCCTGCTTCCGATTCTGTGACTCCCTCTCTGTCTGCCCCTCCCCCACTCACACTTTGTCTCTCTCTGTCTCTCAAAAAGAAGTAAACATGAAAAAATGTTAATGTTTTAGTAACTAGGTAAGATAGATGCCTTTGTCTCTAAAGCTAGTTATATTTTTCGCATTTCAATGGCACCCCAAGCAGGAAGATGGCATGGAAATAGTAGAGAAGGATAAAGCTAATTAATAGATGAGGTCTGCTCTGCATAGGAGTGTATGCTCTGGTTCTGGGGACCCCGACTATAGGATGGGGTCATGGGATGTGACCACGATGCTTGCCTTTTACAGATACCTTACGGACGTTCTAGGGAGCCACTTCCTAATTTTATAAGTTGTTTTCATGAATATTTTATAGAAGTTACTGTTTTCATTTGTTTTTTGACTATTTTGATTGATAATATGAAAAACAGCAGGCAAATTGGGGTTAAAACAAGCATCTCAATGTGGCCAACCTGATAACCTAATATACTAAATGTACTGGGGCGCCTGGGTGGCTCAGTCTGTTAAGCATCCAACTTCGGCTCAGGTCATGATCTCACAGTTCATGGGTTCGAGCCCTGCATTGGACTCTGTGCTGACAGCTCAGACCCTGCAGCCTGTCTTCCAATTCTGTGTCTCCCTCTCTCTCTGCCCCTCCCCTGCTCACGCTATCTCTCTCTCTCAAAAATAAATAAAACATTAGAAAAACATATAATAAATTTACTGCCTACTAAATAGTTTTGAGATACTATAGGAATTATATAATTAAGGGGACTGTCTATAATAACTTTTTAAAAATACTTTTGTTTGTTTTTGACAGTTTATCACCAATTCTGATGTGGTTTTGCTAAAAAAAAAATGCTTTGCAAATAAATGTTTCTTATCCACAGGGTTAAATGTAGCTTTTACTGACAAGTGAGTGAATTATTTTTACTTGTTAGCTACAACCTAGGGAAGCAAATCAAAATGCTGAACTCAAAATATAACGTTGATAACTCTGAAAGAGTGTCAGTTCCTGGACCGTAATGGTTATGCTGATGCCGGGAAACGGGAAACAAAATTTGCTACCTGGAGCTGAATTTATGTGTTTGTAAAATAGTCACCTTCATTTGAGAAGGGACGGATTGGGGAGACCTCTGGTATTGTAAGCTAGTACGATAGTCCACATTGTAATCTAGGAAATTGTCATACTAAACGTCTGCATGTTTTTAACAAAGTCTTCCAGAATTTCAGCATGAAAATGAACGTTGCCCTTCAGAGAATCCTCACCTTTGGGTGGTTCCAGCTGTCCCAGCTGTGTGATGGGGAGTGTTTTCTCTGTCCCCACCAGGTCGGGTGACATGCTGGGACTCTAATGAATGCCATGACCCATGGCCCGTGCCTTAGTGTGTTTAGTGACACAGTGTACTCACCTGAATTAACTCTGAACTTTTGGATTTTCCAATGAACAAATCGGCTTTTAAAGAATGATGATTTTCACTCAGAGACGCCTAGGTGGCTTCGTCAGTTGAGCGTGGACTTCGCCTCAGGCTGTGATCTCACGGTTTGTGAGTTCAAGGCCCAAGTAGGGCTCTGTCCAGACAGCTTGGACCTGGAGCCTGTCTTCAGATTCTGTGTCTCTCTCTCCGTCTCTCCACTGCTTACACTCTGTCTGCCTCTCTCTCTCTGTTTCTCAAACTGAATTAACTTTGAAAACAATTTAAAAATAATAAAGAATGATGATTTCCATCAGAGAGAATAGGAAAAGTAAGAGAATATAATATCAGCTCTGGGGAATATTTGCAGGTAGTTGTTCTGAAGAAGGTTACGGTAACAGCAGTCCTGCCCAACTGGGGTCAGTCCCCCCATGACAGCTTGGGCGACGCCCCAGTCCGAAGGTGCCAGTGTGTCAGGTTAAGCCCCGGATTGTCATCTTCTGTGTGTAATTACACAATACGTGTCCTAACTTGACTGCAAACAGGCTTCCCCGGTCACAATGGGCTGTTCTGGCCAGTCCTCCGCCAAGGTCGGAGAAGAGGCCCCTTCGAGAACTTCCATAATTGATTTTGAGGATCCCCAAGTTGTTCTAACCACTTCTCTCAATAAAACTTGCCAAGATCACAGGCCTGACCACATATCATTCTGGAATCAATGTGTCTTTTGTAAGAAGAGGAAAGAGGAAGTGACATGAACAGATTCCAGGGGATCCATACATGTGAAGAAAGATGATGATGCACTGCGTTTTTTTACAGCAATTAAGTGCCACACCTGATCACCTCATGACTACATGGCATTTGTAATAACTCAATGACACAACTAAATGAAATTTAAAGGGTTTAATTGGGCAATTTTATTAAAATGTCAAAAGCTATTTGCTTATTCTACAGAGATGGTGAATATATTCAAACTTTATTATCCTTTTTTTTTAATTCAGAAAACTCAAAATATTCATGCAGAGATCTTGAAACAGACAGGGTCTGTTCATGCTGATTTTTCTTGACAGGTTTGAGAGATCATCCTGAGTCTCATATATGTACGACTACATGGTAGGCTCTCTGTTGATCGGTAGCCATTTCTCTGTGAGTAAGAATCAGAGCACCGAGGGGCAAGTGGTGTCACAGCCCTGACCACTCAGTCTTAAAGGGGGTTCATGAACTTCCAGGGGCAAGAAAAGAAATTCATGTAGAGGAAGAAGTGAAAGGAAATGATGTTTTCACAAAATATAAATGTGAAGGCAAGAAGACAGTTGACAAAAGGACATGGAAGTATGGTGTGTGGCGGTGACCCTCTAAATGCTCTTGAGTGGATCAGAGGGATGGGGCTATGAATGAAGTACAGGTTCATCAAGGGGACAGAGCAGCAGAGGTGGCAGCAAACAAAGTCCTCCCCTTGCAGCCCCCCCCATGAATGTAAAATCGGACAGACCTCCACCGTGGGTTTCCCATTGCCTTTCTCTTCCTCCCCATCTGAGGTTTAAAACTAAGGGGGTGGGGGCACCTGGGTGGCTCAGTCAGTTGAGTTTACAACTTTGGCTCAGGTCATGATTTCACGGTTCGTGGGTTTGAGCCCCATGTTGGGCTCTGTGCTGACAGCTCAGAGCCTGGAGCCTGCTTCAGAGTCTGTCTCCCTCTCTCTCTGCCCCTCCTTCTCTCATTCTCTCTCTCTCTCAAAAAATGAATGAACAGTTTTTTAAAAGTTTAAAACTAAGGGGGACTGAGCCTTGCAAAATGAAATAGAAGGAAATTTCAAAAAGTATCTAATCTCTACCCTTTCACTAAGGAAAAGCTCTTTCAAACAATCCTAATAAGTTTAGATGAATGATTGAATGAATGAATTGTTGAATCAATGAATGAATAAATGAATGAATGCATAACTTGGGGAAACAGCATAGAAAGTCATCTTCAGTAGCCTAAACCTCACTCTCAATATCCTCACTTTCAGAAAATGTTCTTGTAGAGTCATATTGGTTCAGTTCAGTTCTACTTATGATCTGGACATTAAGACAGATTCTATAGTCAGAATATTCTTGATGCTTCATAATCTTAGAGGTCACTTCAAAATTGCAATTTCTCTGGGCACCTGGGTGGCTCAGTCACCCATCTCATGGTTCGTGAGTTCGGGCGCCTCATTGGGCTCTGTGCTGACAACTCAGAGTCTGGAGCCTGCTTTGGATTCTGTGTCTCCCTCTCTCTGACCCTCTCCCTTTCATGCTCTGTCTCTCTCTGTCTCTCAGTAATAAATAAATGTAAAAAAAATTATTTTAAGTGCAATTTCTCTGGCCCTATTATGAAGCCTCTCTGAAAATGGTATTATCCCTACATGGGACTTAACTGTTGGATCCTGAGTTGATTGACAGCTGTGTTAAAAAAAAAAAAAAAAGCTTAACACAAACATGGATGATAGGTGGTGGCTTTCATTCTACTGCTTTATTTTGGTTTCGGGGGGAAAAATCAAGCCTCTACCTTCCGTAATTCCTACAGGGCCTATCTTCTCTTATCTCTGGCCATTTTAAAACTGCAGTTCAGGATGTAGAAATTCCTCATGCTAAGACAACCAGCGTCTTGTGGGCTCTTAGTGTTTGTTATAACGGATCACGTTTCCTTAAAACAGGGCTCAATCTTTGTAACCAGTTAGTTCTCACCTTACAGGAGGATTCATTCTTCTCTCTTGACAGTTCAAAGTCTGACTACCCCCTTCCTAAGTGCTGTTGAAAAGACCTTTCCTTGAAATTTAGTCTTTCGGGCATCTATTGATTCTGAAAGACCCTGGTTCAGGGTCAAAAGAATTGCATAGGAAACAAAAGCTCTCCTTTTCACCCCCCTTGCAATCCCTGTAACGAAGGCTGTTCTGTCCCTCCATCGTGCATTGGAGAGGACACAGCACATTAGGCACAGGTGGACCCAGTGGTGCATTTCAATTCCTGCCACCGAAGAAGGGGACGTGTCCTTGAAAACTGTTTTGCCTACTTTTCACCCGCAGGAAGACGGAGGGCACCGCAAGAGATGGAAACAGTAGGGATGTTGAGATGTTTTGATTTCTTTGCTGTGTGTGATGCCTTGTCTTTGGACCTCAATCCCATAAGCAGTAGCAATATTTTTACAGGACTTCCCATCTTCAGCAAATTGTATAACAGTAATTAATTCTCACAGCATCCATTTGACTAAAGCATTATTATCCCCGCATTATAGAGGAAAAAACTGATTTGCCAAACCCCACAAAGAAAGTCAGTGTCAGAGTAAGGATTATCGCTCAGGAGGGTCTAAAAGTCTAATCTCAGCTCTGAGATGATTTTTTATTTTTAATTTTTTTCCTGTAGGAACAGATGCATTGGGGATTTACCAGGTAAATTCACAAAGGGTGTGTGAGCACGGACTGCAGTTTGCCCTCACTGAGTCTTAAACCACTAGACCGGTTTAAGCTGATTAGATGTAGCTTATTTTCAGAAAGTCCCATCAACAAAGATATAAAGACATAGGATGAATTCTTGTGTGATGTATGTAACCAAAATTGTGGTCTACCGATTTCCACCTAGATCCTGTCAAGGTGTAGTCTTGTTATTTATTGAAAAGACTTATTTTTGCAAAGATTGGGTAGACTGAACCGTTTAATTCATGTTCTTTCCCATAATAACAAACTCACTTATCTATAGGACATTAATGTCAAGAATCAGGAAATGAGAAAAAGAAATGACCCAGTGCTCTAAAAATATTCCCCCCAGTTCTGTAATCCAATAACGCAAGGCCAGTATGCATTGCTCATTGTAAAACTCTTCAGAGCTGATTTACCGCATGTGTAGATGTAGCGATCACAGACTTGCACCAAACTCCCCAGGTAAAGAAGCAAATAAAATGAGACTAGGGCAAATCTGCTAACAGCCTGCACACAGAAAGCCAAAGCTGGCCCTCTGAGAGCAAGGGAAGAAACAGAACTCTAAGAAGTACATAAGAACTCAAAACTCTTGTCTATCTCCGTATTCAGAGATATCTCCTATATCCTCATACACAAGCCATTTAAGTTCTGTGTGTAGTCTTTAAGGACAACACATGGTAACAACTTTAGGGCTTACTCTTAGTGATGGGAAATGGAAATATGTGTTCCTCTGCTGCATATGTGTTAAGCTCCTGGGACTCTGACAGTAACAAGACAATGTAGTTCCTGCCATGATAGAGTTTATAGTCAAAGCTGGGGAAGACTCAGTGTGCAGGACTACGTGTTATTGAGTTCGGCTCATGAGAAGCGCTATGAGTGAGGTCGGCAGAGTGCAATGAGAGGGAAGAGCTAAGGGTGAGGCCCCGAGGCCCTTCAGATACAGGGGCCAGGACCATCAGCCTTGGGCCTACCTGTGGTGTGAAGGCTGACAAGCCAGCCATGCCAAGAACAAAGAGAGGGCATCATTCCCAACATGGATACATGCACAGTGAGTGACCAAGGGCAGCAGGGCAAGAACAGAAGTTTGAGGCAGTGGTCAGCCCCTCTACCACCCCCAGGGTCTGATTTAAATGTGTAAGAGATGATTAATTGTCAGCAGGAGGGTTGAGGAGGGTCATGGTCTGGTGAGGCACGAAGGTGGCTTTCACCAGGATGGGGATGGTGCAGTAGTATCCTCTGAGGAAGACAGGATGATCTTCCAGACCTATAACAAAATAACTGACACCTACTGAGGAGAGACCTCGTGCTGGGCACCGTGCTCCTTGACTCGGCCCAGAGCATCCCTGAGAGAGAGAAGTGTGAACATTGGCCTCTCGTGCAGCTGAAGGTGGCATCACTGAGAAGGTGCAGACTTTGCCTCTGGTACCGCTGCTCATCAGCAAAGGTTGACCTCCCTACAGCTTGGCCCCAGAGTCACAGCATTGTGCATGGGGAGTTTTACCTGGCAGATTTTTGAAAGATAAATCATCCAGGCAGCAAGTGTACCCCCAAGAAGTCTGACGAGGACACGCTATTCTTCACTCCGGTGAGCGAATCAATAACATGATATGGGTACAAGTCCCGGCTTTGTGTCTTACACTCAGTATCTTCATTCCCGTAAACATCTCCCAGGAAGGCGGTATTGATTGTACCACATTTGTTGATTGTAAGGAGGAGAAAACGTGTACCTTCCGGTAGAAGGCAGGTGCAAAAACAATTAAAAATAGGGACAAAAACCGTCCAAGAGCTTTGCTTGCCCTATTCAGACTTGAGGACGAGGCCACATCCAACACCAGGCAATTTAAGGCAGTGAATGCCCTGTTCTCCACGGACAAAGGGACTGTGCAAATTGAGAATGCGAAGGAATGCCAATTTGGAACTTGAGCTTGACACAAATACTTTGGCTTACATTTAATTACGGCCCTTTTTTATTCTAAAGATGAAAGCATAGAAGTAGTTGTCTTCCTAGGAAGGATGGTCCTACGGTTAATGCTTTCAGTGAGGAGAGCATCTTCTCGGGTATACTTGCAGGTGTTCTTTCCGCCAAAGAGGGACTTGTCGCAGCAAGTAACAGAGTCAGTAACAACATGAACGATATGTACGGGGGTGGGGGCAGCCTTGCTAGAGGCCAGAATTACTGAGAACAATCTAGAGGTAAAGACCTGGGGAATGCTAGCATAACATTAGAGTGAGAAGAAACTTCCGGAAGAGTTGAACCAAGAAAACGTTTTGTGTTGGTGGTAATTCCTACTGGCTAGACTTGGTTTAATATTAATCTTCTTATTTCTGTGTAGTGTCATCAAGAGAGAAACTCTGTGTACCCGGCACCCCTTCAGAAAGGACAAAGGAGCCAGGCCTGGGAATAGAGATCCCTGTGCATGCTAATCCCTACAACCTAAGATGTGATCTGTCCCTTGACTCAAGCAACAGGGTCTTGACGATGTGCCACATGCAGTGATGCCTCAGCAGAGGCAGAGTAGACAGAGGACCTGTTCTGAGAAAGAAGGGAAGTGAGGGGGGTAAAGGTGACCCGGGTCACTTGTTCCCCCTCTCCTACCTCCCAGGTCACCTAAAGCAAGGCCAGTTTAATGGCCGCATCCTACGCTATTTTTGACATATACGTAAGCTGTGATACATAGAAATTCTCTGCAGTGACAGCAGAATTTTTGGGCATTGTACTTGGGATCTGAAACTTGCAAGATAATGGTTAGTTTTAAAATACACCTAATATGCAGGATATTCTGAGATTAAAGGGCTGTTTCAGGGATTAAGTCAAGGGGCCCTGTATTTGTTCAACCAGAATTTTTTGTTGATTTGATCACTGATTTATTTTATTGGTTTGATATTTCATTGGCTGGTTTCTATTTTGTCTTGTGTAATGGCAAAGAATTCCTGGCTGTGCACCACATGCCTGGAACCTGATTTGATGACCATTCTTGGACATTCTCCCTACTGAGAAGGAAAGACCGAAGAGGGGCAGCTACAGGTCATGATATAGGGTACACATCAGAGATCTCTGGGACAGGCCTGGGAGCTGTTCAGGAGCGGGGATCCTGTCGTGTTCCCAGCACCTGCCACATTGTCATTCCGCCCTACCCCTGTGGAAATATTACCTGACTTTTTCAAGTGACATATGCATTCATTCACAGATTTTGACTGTCCATCTATAGGGTGGCAAGCAATGTCCGAGACCCTCGGAATACAATGGAAAGAAGATCTTTATTCTCGTGGCCTGTATATTTTACTAGGGTGATAAAGAAGTAGACAGATATATGAACAAGATAATTTCAGAGGATAGTAAGAACTATTTTATTTTTGTTTTTATTTTTAGGGGCACCTAGATGGCTCAGTTGGTGTTTTTATTTTTAAGTTTTTACATTTTTTAATGTTTATTTGTTTACTGAGAGAAAGAGAGAGAGCGCGCAGAGCAGGGATGAAGGGAGGGACAGAGAAAGAGCGGGAGCGAGCATAGAGCCCCACCCAGGGCTGAGTTCTACCAACTGTGAGACCATGACCTGAGCTGAAACAAAAAGTTGGATACCTAACAGACTGAGCCACCCCAGTGCCCATTTTTGTTTTTGTTTTTAATTGAAGTATAGTTGCCATGCAATATTGCACTATATGCAACATAATGATTCAACAATTACATAAATGACGAGAGGCTCACCACAACAAGTAGAACGACCATCTGTCACCATACAAAGTCCTTCCGGTGTCACCGACTATGTTCCCTGTGCACGTTACATTCTTATGACAGACTTATTTTCTACTGGGATGTTTGTAGCTCTGAATCCCCTTTACCTACTTTGCCCATTTCCCCCAGCCCCCTTCCTTGTGACAACCATCAGCTGTCTCTCTGTATTTATGACTCTTACTGTTTTTGTTTGTTCGTTGGCTTTGTTTTAGATTCCACTTATAAATTAAATCATAAGGTGCTGTTCTTTCTGAGACTTATGTCACTTAGTGTTGTACCCTCTCTGTCCATTCATGTTGTTCCATATAGCAAGATCTCATTCTTTTTGTTGGCTGAGGGGTACTCTATAGTGTACATATACTATATCTTCATTATCCATTCCTGTATCGATGGACACTTTGCATTACTTCCATATCTGGGCTCTTGTAAATAATACTACAATAAACGTAGAGGGGTGTGTATGTTTTTGAATTAGTGTTTTTATTTCCTTCAGTTAGATGCCCAGATGTGGAGTTATGGATCACATGGTGTATTCCTATTTTTAATTAATTGAGGAACTGCCATTCTACCTCTTACCATGGCTGCGCCAATTTACATTCCCTCCAATACTGCTTGACAGTTTCCTTTTCTCTCCGTCCTGACCAACACATGTAATTTCTCATCTGTTTTATCTTAGCTCATTCTGACTGGGGCAAGGTGATATCTCACTGTGGTTTCGATTTGCATTCTCCTAATGGTTAGTGATGTTACGCATCTTTCCATAAGTCTGTTGGCCATCTATATGTCTTCTTTGGAGAACTGCCTCTAAAGGTTATTTTGTAAAAGGTGTTAGATGTTGGAGTAATAAGCAAGCTTCTTCGGTTGCCTGATCAAGCCAGGCCTCTCTGAGGAGGTGAATGGGCACAGAGGCCAGAATAACAAGTCCCCAGCTATGCAAGGAATTGGGGAGGGGGCCTTCCAAAGAAGACACCAGGTAGCCCAGAGACTCTAAGAGAGATGTCCTGGAATAGAAAAGGCAGAGTCACTAGGTAGACCTATCATTTCCCACTGAAGCATGGGGCATGCGCGTGTTTCACCCATTAGGGTCAAAACCAGACGGTCTCCATTGACGTTTTTACCAAGTGAAAAGAATAGAATGAACTTAAACTTGAATAGTTATCAGGTAACCCTTTGTAACTTCCTGGTTTAGTAGAATACTCCTCAGGGTACCTGCCCCTCAGCTGTCTTGGAGATAAACATTTGTGATAGCCTGTTGAAAAGAGCAGAAGTTTCCCTCAATCCTTTGACTAGAAAGCTATCCTCTCATAAAAAAGAAAAAAAATGTACAGTCCATCATTTGTTTAAATGCCAAGGATCAGTAAATATTATAAACAAATTTTCAGTAAAATTGTTGAAGGTATTTTCCCACTGGAAGTGAATTAATCATTGCCATATTTTTAACCACGGCTGCCCAATTATTTTAAATCATGTACAGCGTTTAACTTTGTTATTTGCCTCAAGAAAAACATGTTGCAGTGGAAATTGTCAGCTAACTTTTCTTAGGTTTTCTGATTTTCCATTGTTTATCTTGTGCTTATTATCTTTCAAAGTGACATATTTAGTGTAGTCTGTCTGTCTGTATCTATAGACCTCTTTGCTCTGCAAATTTTTAAAAAAATATTTTATTTTTAAGTACTTTGTACCCCCGACGTGGGGCTTGAGCTCACAACCCAAAGATCAAGAGTCACGTGCTCCAATGACTGAGACAGTCAGGCGCCCCTCCATTTGGCAAAGCTTGACAGCTCTCTATGTGCCTCGAGTCTCCCAAATAAAATAAAATGAAATGAATTCTGGGTTGGTTACAGCACCACCGTGTTCAACAGAGCTGTGTTCATTTCACTTATTATTATTGGGAAGAATAGCACAGAAAGCAAGAAACATTTCTATAAAACCTAGTTGGCAGCAGCCTCCCATATCTACGTCAGAACATGATGTCCTGACTTGAGAAATAAAATGGAAATTTTAAAACAGAGCTGTACTGTGAAGTCAGGTCCCGTTACTTGGGAATGTTCCAAGAGAAAGCAGAAACGAGGCAATAATGTATTTAAACATCCTGCCTGGTGGTCAGAATAAGATCAAGTTTGGTGGGATTAATTTATGTTGAATATTCAGAGCAGGATTCGATGGCAGTGTTAACCAAATCCACAGATTTTCCTGGGGTGAAAATACCTCGTTTCAGAGAAACCGTATGTTAGGCAAGTATGTTCGTAGAGGTAGAGGGGTGGGGTTTTTTGCTGGTTTTTTTTTTTATTTTTTTTTATTGTTTTCCTTTCCATCTGTTCCAGGGACACCAGGTATTTTCAAGCACTCTGTAATATGACAACTGTTAAAAAGCAAAATTATACATTCCATTTTGGTCTGTGGGTTGCTCTGAAGTAGACAGAATAATAAGCTTCCTGTTCAAGAAAAGGAGTGTTGTCCTTGTTTATTTTTATAGCCACTCTTCACTCATAGTAGCACAGACCCTGTTGGCCGAGTCGTTTGCCTAGACTCCTCCCAGGGCCAGACTAGTTATCTGAGCTGTGCAGGGCTGCCGTGTGTGTGGCGGGTGACAAAGCAGGACCGAGTCCCAGGTCTTTAACATGCCCAGCTACTGAAGGCGGGACTGCTCTGGTTGCCAGTAATATCATTATTTCTTCTTTATTTTAAGACATGGTCCAGCTCTTTCAATAGATGCTACTGAGCGGGTAATTTTAAATTCTAGGCACCTGAGGCAGCCTTGAGCAAAAGCCCCTGTTGAAATAGTAGTGCAACATTACTTAAATAATGTTTGCTACTTAAATTTTGTTACTGTTTATTCATTCTTTGAGGAGGGGAGAGAGAGAGCACGAGCAAGCATGAGTGGGGAAGGGGCAGAGAGAGAGGGAGACACAGAATCCAAAGCAGGCTCCAGGCTCCAAGCTGTCAGCACCAAGCCTGATGTGGGGCTCGAACTCAGGAACCATGGGCTCATGACCTGAGCCGAAGTCAGACACTTAACCGACTGAGCCACCCAGGTGCCCAGTCCTGTTTCCTACATCGGCAGAGAACATGCAGGGAGTCGAGGGACTCCCTCTGGTGTTCCTTCACCTGGTCTCAGACTTGTTTCTTCCTTCTCTTTTGCCATTTATACTTTTCCATGCAGACCAGACTGATCCTAGCTGGGTGACCAGTGCAGCGTAGCGTCTCTGAGTTTCTCGTTCCTCCCTGGGAAAGTGGGGATGATATTAATCACTATCTCTTGGGGTTGACGTGTGCAGGGGCCATAAGGAGCCCCAGTGAACAATGTGGCTCATTCGTGTCTCCAGTGATGAAGGTGGCTGTGGAAAGAAAAAGAAGGCATGCCTGGGGCCGGGTGATCTGGACCCAGTGTTGCTGCTGGATGGACTGTTGTTTGTCCCGGTGCGGGAAGCCCCTCGTGAGCAGAGACCAGAAGCTGGACTGAGCTCGGTCCCTCTGTGACATTTCATGATTTGATTAATTTAACACAACCAGCTCGTACCGTGGAGCTGGTGTGCCATCAATAGGG